>NC_089556.1:3192856-3512142 GCF_040115645.1 Euwallacea fornicatus
TCCGTTTAAAAACACATAACTTGGTGCTACCGCACTTTCATTACGGATCCTGAATACTTGAAAATAATTTTGAAACGTGTACCTCTTAATGGCCAAAAACTTTGATACGCAACAAAAGCTCCTTCTAACATACATACTAAGTTATCGCACTTTGACGCACTCATGAGCAACTCTGTATAGGGTGACATGTCTCATGCTAAGTGTAAACGAAATAATGTATTCCGATGGTGTTTAACGTAGATACGTTTGCTTCAAAAATCCTATACAAACACATTCAGATACGAAAACTGGGAAGTTAACTTCCAGTTTTCCTGGCGCTTATGAGAAATATGAAATTTTATAGTTCAAATATTTAAATGAGAAAAGTGAGATTTTCAAGGAAATTGCTGCACAGTAAACACTAAAATTTCTACGAAGCGCGAAAACTCCCATTGAAGTCAAATGCTGATGCGAAGAGTTGAAAAATCATTTTGTAAGTGTTTATTCAATCGTAAACAGGCTGTTTGCTATTTCGGTTCTGGCCATTTTAGCCATTCTGATTTCGGCCAAAAAAATTTACTTTGTTTATAACACAAAGAGATGTGCAAATCATGTGAGTTTGGTTGGGAAAACTGTCATCACTACAGGGACTAACAGAGGTAAAGCGTTTACATTGAATCAAGGTTTAAACTTTTGTTCAATGGTTTTTTCAGGAATCGGATTTTATGCTGTTTTTGAGTTCACAAACCGCGGGGCCAAGGTTCTCCTTTGCTCTCGCGATGAGGTTAAAACTGAGGCAGCTAAAAAAAAACATGAATAAACTGATTCAACTAAACTATTTTGGACCGGTGTTGCTAACACTGTTGCTGTTGGGTAAAGCATAGTTCCGTCTATCAAATATTAGCTATCCAAATATTTCGAGTTTATTGAGAAAGACTTCAGAAAGACATAGAACAAACGTGGCTTCACTTCTGGCCAACGTGGGCAAATTTAACCCTCAAAACCTCAACCAATATGCCGGAAGATACGGAACAGATGCAAGCTCCAAGAGTTGCAACATTCTGTTTAGCATTGAGCTAGCTGCCAGTTAAAAAGGACCCTAACTGAATTTTCCTGTTTTGAGCTTTTATAGACCTTTATAGAGCGACACTTATTTGCATAGGTGACGAAGTGTCAGTGTTTTTCCCTCATCCAGGAGTGCTAAAAACAGACATTTTTGGAAGAGTAATTGGATGGAGAAAGACACTTCGGGATTTCATGGCCTATTTCACGTTTAAGGTAGAAACGCTTGATAACCAAAAAGAGCACGAAGAGAGATTTATTGGATGCCGCAAAGCAAAACAAAATAACTTTTTCAATTAGAATCGAGGGGAGTTTGGCCTCATTCCGATCTGAATTTAGTCTGATTGAGGGTGGACGATAAAGAAATCAGTTTGGGATTTATTTCGATGCCAACAAAAATTTTTCTTTAATCAGTTTATAATTTGATACGATGGTTCTCATTTCGTAGTGCCGAAAATAGGGCCCAAAAGATCATTTTTGCAGCCACAGATCTGAAATTGGAAAAGCTTACAGGCAGCCATTATGAAGGATAGTACCGCCATACTCGAATATACTATAGAAGTTAAATTGGTCGAGGACCTGTGAGAGCACATTTGGAAAATCCAACATATTGAATAGAAACTGTATTTTGAGTAAATGAAGTGGGGCCGTATGCAGAGGAAAAAATTGCTCCAGAATTTTACTTAATCGACTGTGCACTTAAATTTTCACCATAATAACACGAAAAATGTACTGCAGAGTTGATTAAAAGTGAAGTATGCACCCCTTCCGTACGTCCTTGAATTTTTGTAGTGTAGTGAAATATTGAGATATTTTTGAGAAATTTGTAGTATTAAAAGTGTAAAAGTCAGTGGCGCACAGTACATGCAGCAGGATCAACAATATTGTCAAAAATTCGGAGATGCATTTTGATCTGTTGACGTTCACACTTTCCTCAGTACGCGTCCGAAATTTAGTACCATTTACTCTGAAGATTTGAGGTACTGTTGAGGAGTTTGTAGCATTGAAACTGAAAAAATCAGTGGTGCGCCACGTCTCAACAGTTTTACCCAAAGCAAATTGTCAATTTTTAAAATGCAGAGGGAGTCCAGAGATATAGAAGCGATATTAACAGCTTATTGTAAGCAAACTGACTTTTAGAACAAAATGATGTTATACCCAGATGTGCGCATATGCTTAGTTTTCGAGATGCAGAGCATGGAAGTTTCACTTAGGACCAAATTTTGAATACATATACATTTTTTAAAAGAACTGATTTAAATTTTTCTCTTAATGAAAAACGTCATTTGTGCACGTCCACTTTACCGCAACAAGCTTTCTTGAACTACGTCATTGAAATTCCCGAAAAAAATACCGAACATTCTCGGTTCTGGTTGATTAAAATCGCAGTGAAAAGGTCAAGGGTCAGAATATTCAAAAGGAACGAAAGGGCCCTCCAAATAATTCCAATTTATTTCCCCAAGAGTTTAGATTATGATTATCACTCGTCATCAGTACTTTTAGATGTAAAACAATTTCAAGAAATTCAAGATTTGGGGATCCGGAAACAGTCCTCAATTGAAATTATTGAGGCTCGTTTTTCTTAACCTCGATCGTCGTAAATTAACCTCGATGAAACTGAAAGAGGATTTATTGAATGTTTCGGGAAAGTTTCCAATAAGCATGGAGAAAGCCGTAAATTGCACCTATCTGTCTGGACATCCTGTGGTTTTATTCTTTAATATTAGGAATATCTTTCACTACGCCTGTGAATTTTATTGAGTTTAATCCACAAAACTCAATGCCATAGCGTATTACCTATTAGGTCCAAAAAAGGCTTCCAAAAATTATTTCAACTTTTTCCTCAAATTTCCTTCATCCCCTAATTTTTGAGAGTAGATATGAAAACGAATATTTGTTATTTTGAAGCATAGAAGCAGTGATAATCATTGAGGCCATAAATTAATTTTGTTTCGTTGAAGCATTAGTATGCCGAATGTCTTTTATACAAAGTTTAGGAAACTCTTGACTACGCCACAGCTTGTGCGGCAATAACGTTGAAATTGGGTCCGAAATTGCAGTTTTGAAACTATGTAGAATACATAAATTTTGAGATTCTGCAGATATCAAAAACAACACAGTGAAATATTCTCCTTCATAGATTTTCTCATCTTTGGAACATTTCGTCTATAACTTTTTCGAAAGCTTCGAATGTTTAACGGTATTGCTCAAGATCACATGTTAACTCGTTTTTTTGGAAACTGCTGAATTTCATTATGACCTTAGACTGTAAAAAGCGACTTGAAGATAATTCGACTGTATTTTCCTTCATGAGTTGATTGGGGCCTCCTCTCAAACCCCAGGGGAAATGGGGGTAAGTTAAAGGAAATGGTGTCCCTAGGTTTTATGTTCAGAGATCTTAATAATAGCTAATAAGGCAAATTGCAATACGTTGAATGAGACTAATTAATGGGAGATTTCCATCAAGTTTGATCGATTTGAATACGACGGCACAAGTTAATAGAGAGCTACAGCACAAACTGTATGAAATTTTATGTCGAACAAAGCGAGGGATGCCTTTGTAATTCCTTTTGTCTCCTACGTGTCTCCTTTTGTGTCGTTGTGTCAGTGCCTGTAAATCTGAGTGAATTATGTAATAACAAGCCCTTTCCTTGTTTTTATATATTCTTTTTCGGTAGCAAAAAAGAATGGTTTGTGACGAACCCTTTGAAAGGTGAAATGCTCGAAATAGTGATAATTCTTAAACAAGGAGCTCGGAACATTACATGCAGTGTTAGATGAATTTAGGGGTTAGAATTTCAAATGAGCCACGATTTCCCTGGAAATTTGGTATTTCCTCTTAGTCCCAACAATAGGGCAACGAGCACTAATGCAAATGCAAACAAGAGCAAAAGGGTTTGACTCAAATTCTGGCATAAAATTACAAATCTCATTTGTGCTATTTAACAGCCCACGGGATTATTCACTTTATTGTAACGATATCAAATTTTCAGTTTACAACGACTTCAATGAATTACAGATGGACTTTTAAACTTTTCGTCAGGGATAAAAATAGCTGGTTGTCCTTCAGTTTCTCACACAAAACTAATTAAACTTACCTTCGAAGTCAGCCATCAGAGCTGTAAAGCAGAACTAATTTAGTAATTTTTCAGTCGGTTTCATATTACTTTAATTATAACGTAAATGAGAAGCACAAAAGTCTGAATTAATTGTGAGTTCGTTGTATATTGAACTTGACTGCAAGAATAGACGAATTGGTATGTTCTCAGTGCTTAGCAATTATGGAAGTAGATGAAGCAATAACTCAAAACGAACCTCTCTTTCGCTCCATTGCTTGCAATAATAAATTGTATAATTTACTGAGACTTCTAAAGGAAAGTTGGACGGACTTGAGGCATCCGTCCCTCTTCAACTCTCAGCTGGTTCTCATCATGCTTCCATGTCCTTGAGAGCAAGGAAAATTGATATTTTAGTGGTATGTTAAAGGTCAAAGGGGTTCTGAAGCTCTTAAATCAATCTTGAGGGTCGGGATAAATTTATTGATAGGGGAATGAAATATTGGATAATTTAGCGCTTGACTTGGCCTCAAAGGGTTTTTTTGCAAAGAATGCTTTAAGTAAGGGAAGTCGGGAATTAGAGTGATAACATCTCATTCCAAACTGGATGAATAGGAAATAACATTCTTTAATAGTCTGGAAACTTAAATAACCAGAAATTCTAAATCATCTTTGCCCAATTTGCGACCTAAGACATCCTCCTTAATCGATCAAATTGATGCCGCAATTATGCTATAAATAGTGGCCTGCCGACCTCAAAATCAAAGGCAATAAATAGAAAACAAAATTTTGAAAAAATCGCAGATTTAAATAAATCGAACTTTTTAATGCATTTTAGGGAATCTTGTCCTTTACACATAGTTAAAAATCCCTCAAACAGATGATTCCATTCTGCCATAAATAGTGTCGCGCCAATTCGGAAAGCAAAGAAAAAACATCTGGTTTCACATAAATAGGAAATAAAATTTTGGAAAAATCTAAGAATTTCTGATTGAGGCAAAGGCTCTACTCTCAGCTTTCTAAAACTATTTTATTGTCGTTTTAGGCTAACTTTAAAAAAACATACAAAATCGCTTTCGTTTAATTCCATAATTCAGATTATTCTTTCAAGTTTCAACTATCAGTTTCCATGTCCTCGCTTTCTATCTAATAATCCCAAAATAACCCAGAAAATTCCAAAAGTTTCTCTCAAGAATCTTCGTTTAAACTGAAAAAAACAGGCTTACCATTTAGCAATAATTGGTAAACTTATGACTTCACGCAAATGAGTCTCTCTGGTGCCTTGAATCGATTCTGTACATGTACGAGAAACCATATTTTCCTCATAAACCTTCTGGATGTTACATAAAAGGTGACACAATTAAAAACAGGACAATAAGGGACTTAAAGATCATTCGTCATTAGTTAGGTAGAATACTAAGGTGTACATGTAGATGAAATGCTAATGATACTTGTTAAAATTTTCTACACAAGAGAGTTGTGTTCAGCTAAGGCTTGTCGTTGCGACACACATTAGCACTCCCGGTAATACATGCAAGTCACTACTGAAAACATGTTTATCCCATCTACGATACTATTGTCATTTGACTTTCACCCTTCCAATGATCCAAGAATAATTAAAAGGGTTCAGCCCTTCTCCTTTGAAATCAGACAACAGCAACTGTCATCTGCAACAGTGAAACTTTCCCCTCGACTGAGCAATGTCTTTTACCGAGATAAGCTCAAATTTATACTGAGGCTGATCAATCGTAAATGGACAAATCAAAGTGAAGGTCTGAAAGTGGATACAAATTATTACTATCCTGATTGCAAGGATAAGAAATCCTGACCACCAACACAATTCATCCAACCAATTACTGTACAAACATACGCACACACCCACACACATTACAAGAATAGCTGAAACAATACAACAACTTTGGATATGATGGACAAACCATCGTTCCAACTGGACCATTCTCAACCCTCTTTACCTCACAAGACAAACAAGACAATCTCATTTCCTTCTTCGTTCGATCACTTTATTGGAGCATTTCCAAATATGTTTTTTCTTTTCTTTTCATTAATGAATGTTTATTTGAGTAGAAATGTAAGTGTTTTCGTCACAAAGGCAGAAAGTTTTTAGTCTATTTTTAGCTACTGCCTAGTCGTTCGAGTTTGCCATCCTGTTGCTGAACACAAAATCCAGCTCGAAATGTTCGAAAATCGACAAAGTTTGCAACGCCTAAGCCCTGCATTGAATTGTTGCAGGACACGTAAGAATCGAGGAGTGTCAGTTCAGGAGAGAGAGGAGGCCAATCTATGCTGTAGATGGTGTCGATCGCCCAGTTGTGAGTATTATAGTATTGCGTGTACATATAAAATTTCCTAGAAATCATCTACAAAATTTCAATTGTAGCCGATGATCCAGGCTTCTTCGGGTGACAGAACTTATACTTTCTACACATGGAACGGGAGAATTGGTGCTCACAGAATTTTCTCCAGACAATTTGATTGGAGATATTTACTGGGCGGAATATCTTTCTGCACGGGGGGATGAGTCTTCTTTGACTAGATTTCGCACTTCCCTTTCCTCCTCCAAAATTTGTTGTTGCCCTGGCCCATCACCAAGTTCTTAGTGGTGATTGAGGGACCAGTTTTTTTGGAGTAAATTTCAGTCTGTTAGGAAACGAAATTACTAGGCACCAGATTTTGATTTATGGGGTGTGCCTCTCCAAAAATTAAACTTTTTACTTATTTTGAATGGGTGCAACGAGCTATTAGTGAGTGACAAATGCGAAAAATTACTGGTGACAGCCAGATATCCAATGAATAATCCATGAAAAAATATTAAGTGATAAATTCTTTAGAAAATCATATCTCTCTTATCATGCATCTTTTATCGTGGTGTTTTTGGTTTAATAATATTTCGAGTTTTTTTTAAGTGATTAAACCACCCCTCAAAATAAAATCGCAAGGCCTCAAACAGCCTGTGCAGTTTGTGACTGAGGGAAATCGCACAGTGGTTTGTTCAAATAATTACAAGTCACAGACAAGTTTAGCTCAAACTTACAGGCATTTCGTTGAAATCCCGATGACAGAGATCCGCGAGTTTCCCTCATGTAGCAGCTCTTGAAGCAGGGCATAGTTCTCAAAATCAGGAACAATCCATCTCGAAACCTCGTGTTCATGTAGCAGTATATTATAGGGTTGTAGCAGGCGTGAGACATGGCCAGTAAATGAAAAGTGATGTAAACATAGGGCTTCATGTTGTCGGCGATTTTGGTTTGCAGGACCTGTTGAGGAAATGTGCTGTAATGAGTTTACTTTATCTGAAAGATGGAAACTGATGGATTTGACCCATATGCCTGTTTTAACGAGAGAGGTTCCCTTAACAAAATGATATTGCCATCATTTTAAGTGGTATAAGTTTACCCGGTAATTAGCTTAATGCGTCCCTTAATTTGAAGGTCTAACGTTAAAGTTATGAGTTTTCCCTATAGTTTAGTCCTTTAGGAGAGTTTATCAACCGGTTAAAACTTATTAGCTAAGTTCCGGACAACTATTTATAGGTGCATCCCGGGAAGTTTGCTGCTGGGGGTGTTGGGAGGCCTTTAGTGTTGTGGAAAATTGAATTTCTCCGTTATTAAATCATAAAGCTTTTCCTCATGACTGGTAGCTTCAATAGTAACCATATAGACCCAAAATTAGTTTTGGTTTAAACTTGAATGAGCTTAGCGAATCTGTACGTATCCAACTATAAAACGTTCTTTCGAACAGCAACTTCGTTAGCAGAAATTAAAATTTCCGAAAATCACTTAAAAAAAGCCATGAAAGTATGCGTGAGGGTGCTTGTTCAGACACGCCCTTTTCGTTGTTTAGTCCCTCTTTGATATATAGCTAGTCTTTTGCGAGGATAGTCCCATAAGCAGTTGATCTAACACTTAAAAAAAAAATTGGAACATATTGCATATTTCTCAACATAGTTCTCTTTGAAACTGACACACTTTTCCCAGCGATTTTCCGTGGCCTGTTTGTAGTTAGAAGCTTCGAGTGTTCCAAAATAGGCATTAACCTCGGATTCCACCTCCTCATAATTGGCAAATCTCTTTCCGCCGATCCAATTTTTTAAGTTTGGAAGTAGAAAAAAATCTGAGAGGGCTAAATCTGGCGAGCAGGGCGGGCGAGGAAAAAGTTCGAAACCAAGTTGATTGATTTTGGCCGTCGCGATGTCTTGCGCAAAGCTTTCTCACAATCAATTGTTCGGTCAAAATGTGATGTCCAGTATTTTTTGAAATGCCCATCATGTCTGTTAACTCGCGCAATTCTAGCCGACGGACGTCCTGCACAGTTTTGTGGACTCTCACCACAATTTCTGGACTAGTCAGATCTGAAGTGCCATCGGGTCGACCACAGCGGAGTTCATCTTGGCAGCTCGTACGAGCGCGCCTGAACCCAATATTTTACAGTTGTTAACGAAGGGCCAGATTCCCCCAGAGTAAGATCTAACTCCGCTTTGATGTTGGATGGACCAAGGCCTTTCAAATGAAAGTGTTAAGTCACGTATCGACAATTTTTTCCATGCTCTCAAAATCTCTGAAATCGCTCACTGAAAACGGCTCAAAAAAAAAAAAAAACGCTGGTTGACGCAGCACCCTCAAAGTTTAATAAAAAAAAGCTTTTTAAGGTTGGGCCTTTGTAATAGAGGCAAATTTATAACAAAAAAATCTCCATTTATACTTCACATCGGGTGCTTCTGGGACTATCCTCGTAGCCCGCGCCGGGGGGAAACAACAGGGATGTATTAGTTTAGTAGGGAGAATTTGGAACTTTTCAAGAACGTTTTTCCAGTTTTTTCGTTCCAACTTAAAAACCTAATTCTAAAAATCCCTTCCTCGTGGATTATATCCTCAAACACAATAACGTCATGTCGAATCAAAAATTCGGGTCAAATACTCGTCATTTTGCAACCGACTACAGTGCAAAAATGTATGCCAATAATTTTTATCGATTCACAGGCCATTAAAGGCGAATTTATGATTTGCTTTTCCGCGATCTTTCCATACGAGACTGTCACTCAAGATGATACATGACAGGCTTTATTTCCTAAACACCTAAAAACGACTTAAGGGTGAAACATATTTAAACTGTTATAAAGGCGTGATATATTGGATTTTTTCGACTTTCCAGAACGCTTATTTCATTGTTAAACATACTGGAAATAGCAGTCTAATCATGCTGGACATGTAATGTTCGGGTTGAGTTTTTATGTTTTTAGAATTCCAAACAAGAATGGTGTGGTGGCAAACACAGTTCGGGCAAGTCACTTTCTAAAAATACATAGAAACAAAATATTTTTAAGTGTTTGTTATTAAAACTCGATTAAAATCACTCACTCTTCGGATAACGTGCGCCAAACCAACAGCCTCAATTAGAATCTTAATAGAAAACTTTTCCTCGGTAAATCGCGTTATTTTTGCCGACATATTACCTGCAAACGAGGTGGGTAACAGAACAATCGTACTGATTGTAGCACAAATTGTTACCAGACACTTATAAGAAGTAGCGCAAAGGTGCGAAAAGACGATATAATCAGAAAGGTGCGAGACGATGCGCTACTTCAAAATTTATAATAAATAAGTTTCGAGAAACTGTCAGTAGATGTTGAAATTCCGAATTTATTTATTTGCTAAAACTATCGAAACTGCATTACTGGAGAAGTTTTATGGTCGACAAGCGGCCAACCCTAAAGGTTTTATGATACAAAGCACGTTTATGAAAGTTTCCTAGACGAGCTTTAAAGGCAGAGAACGCTGTAAATAACAAACAGAAGTTAATTACACTACTTTTTTATTACCTCGAGCCATGTATTTTAGACAATATTTTCTTATTTTAGTACTTTTTGGGCTAGTTAGGCAAATTAACGAGTAGAAGACCTTTATTAGAGTTTTCAGTGCCATTTTGAACGAGCCGAGAAAATCACATGCCTCTAACGTTATGGCCTCAGGAAACTATTTAAAAATTTGCATGATCCAAAATGGAGTTCCTATGGTTACGGACGAATCAGAGAGAATTTTTAATTAATTTCTGTTTTTCCTAGCCCCACCACGGCTCGTTCCGGACAAATTTCTGCGCTTGTGATTTTAAAGTTCAACGATATTTCTACAAGTTTCGATAATTTCAAAATTAATTCCAAAACATCAGTGCCGTATCGGTAGAAATATTTAAGCGACAATATCTCGGATGAGATGTATTTTAGACAATTCGCCCCTAGTGATAGCAGTACTTAGTAAGAAAGCGCGAGAAAGGGGAGGGGGCGGAGCCCCGCGACGAGTCAGGGAAAATATTTTAGGGATTTCAGTTTAAACCATTTTTAGGACAACTTATGCAGCTTGAGTTCTGTGGTTCAAAGTTCATTTTCAGTTTCCGGAATGGCTCAAAATTTGAGCGCTCCACTATGAAACCTGGGAACGAAGTGATACCTGGGAGAAAGTATAAGTGTTTTGATTTCGATTAGAGGTAACCAAAGTAACACCTAGTGGTCAACCGGTCATCTTCACGAGCCGACTCTGGTCAGCCAATTATTGCGGCGAATCGATCTGTTAAAAGAAATCTGATCGATCCATTACAAGATTTTAGAAAGAGTCAATTAGCCTCAGATTCTCTATCATCAACACTTGTTCGCATAGTGGAATGTTCGGTCTAAGGACCTTAAAAATTAAGCTTAAGATACCAATAAGAATTAGCTTTCGTCAAGTCATCTTTCGGATGCTAAAACACTGATATACTACTTCTCTGTGTTGTGTAACAACTTTCTACGAAGCAATAAACTGGCGTGATTAATCGGTACGGATAAGGAGAAAACAAAGAAAATTTGTCTGTTTACTGACAATGAGAGCCGACAATTTAATTAACTTCTCAATGAGGAAAGACGCAGACAAAGGTTGTTGAAACCTGCTACGAACGTAGGTCGCCGCCGGCCTTCCTATACCTCAATAAATTTCCAATTGATGAGGTCGAACATGTGGAAATAATAATTATTTCATAAATAAATCTAAATCAATTTTTTCGAAGACATACTTGGTTACATGTATTTAATTTCGTTCTCATGTACCGAAACAACGTGGATTATACATATTGCCTCGAAGTCATAATGGGGCTCAGATTGGAGTGACGACATTGTTCATTCCACAATATTTTTTTCTCTCTTGCATCTACATCCTCTTTGTCCCGTTTGCATTTTGAAAAACAATTCTTGAATCGATAGATTTTTTATGAACCCGAACTAAAAAACCGGCGCCGAATTCCAGAGCCTGAAAATCAGTGGCGGATAATCTGCCTTTTTTCTGTAAATTTTTTTATAGAGCCACTCTATAAAATAGCTACCCAAACGGTTCCCCATCGACTTGCCTCAAAAAATAACGCAAGTTTTTGCTCCCGTTGCTCCCAGCGGGTGCGCGAGGCAAGAGGAAGGTGCAGTCGTGTTACAAAGGCGTTTAATCATCGTGATTTTTCTATGATAAATGTACGGGGTGTCCCATTTAAAGTTTGTGATTGGAAATTATTCAAAAACGGTAGGTTATATGAAAAAAGTTTCAAATAAAAGTTGTCCGGTAAAGAGGGGGACACGTCATGGAGATAGTGACTTCTAGCCAGAACGTCTTTTTAAGGTCAGTACAAGGGTAAAGTTTTTCCAAACGGCAACCCTGTATTTTTTCACATATTCTTTGAGACCTTAATAAATAAATATCTTTTACTTGAACAATTCTTTTATTAGACGTTTTGCTTCAGAGTTACTTTTGATTTTTGTCCAATTTTTGAGTTTGTCGAAATTATCGCATTTTTTGTTTTAAAAAAGTTTCGCATTGCATATTCTGTTTAAAGCTTATAATAGTCCTTCTATCTAATCAAAAGAAAAGTTATTCCTATGAAAAAAAAATTCTTAAATTTCCCCTTGTTAGAATGCATCTTGTGACAAGATCTACAGGAAATCGATATTCTTTTTTCGATAATCAATTTAATTGTTTTGTACGAATTTATTTTAAAATTGTTCTTTCCATTTCAAAATTCAGTAACTAAAATGGGCCGCTACACTCTGGATGAAAAATTAGAAGTGGTTTTTATTTATGGAGAGGTTGGAAGAAATGTTAGTCAGGCAGTGGAACTTTATGCTGAAAGGCTTCCGAATGAAAGAGTTTCCTGTTGGACGACTTTCAAGGGTGTCATTAAAAGTTTCAAAGAAACGAAAACGTTGGAAACAAAAAAACGCAATCACCCCCGAAGTGTCACACACTAAGGCAATAAAATAGCAGTTCTTACAGCTGTTGCCTTCGATCCCCATGTAAGTTGTCATCAAACTGCTGCTGAGTCAGGACATGTGTCCAAAGAATTTTGAAGGCGAATAAATACCATCCCTACCGCATTTCTTTACATTAGGAACTCCATGGAACTAATTTTGAAAACCGAATCAACTTTTGTAATTGGACAAAGCAGGAATTAAATCAAAATCAAAATTTCTTTTCCAACGTTTTGTTTTTGGACGAATCCACATTTTTGGAGTGCTATAAATCTACACTGGCTTAGAGAAGTTGAGCACTAAAGACAATGGTCAGTGAATGCATGGTGCGATATTATTGGGAGAATACTTAGTTAGACCTTTTTTCATCGAAGGAAACTTCGATGGAGAAACGTACCGCAATTTCCTGTGTTACAATCTTCCGGAATTGTTAGAAAACGTTCCACTTGCGATTAGACGGATGATGTGGCATCAGCATGACGACTGTCCAGCCCATTTTTCTAGAAGGCCTCGTGAGGTTCTGGATGAAACGTATCCAGATCGATGGATTGTACGGGGCGGTCCAGTGAATTGGTCTCCTAACTCGGCTGCTCTGACCTCACCAGATTTTTCCTTCTGGGATTTTTTTAAGGACAAATTTTATGCAGAAGTACCAACAACTGCAGACGACATGAAAGGGAGAATTGAAAATGCGTTTTAAATTGATAAACGGAGAGATGTGGCGAAGAGTAAACAACTCTTTTCGAATAAGAGTTGAGAGGTGTTTGGAGCAGGAAAGACATTCTTTTGAAAATTTGCTTCCACAAGTTACTCAAATCAGGATTTTAACTTAATTTGCGAAATCATTTTTTTTTTCATAGAAACAATTTATTTTTATTAGATAGAGGGATTGTTATGAATTTGAGACAGAGTATGCATTAGAAAACTTTTCTAGAAAGAAAAATCGGTAATTTCTACAGTCTCGAAAATTTAACAAAAATCAAGGATAATTCTGGAGCAAAATACCTAATAAAACAATTGTTCAAATAAAAGATATTAATTTTCTAAAGGTCGTCAAGAATCTGTAAAAAAATACGGAGTTGCAATTAAAAAAAAAAGTTGAAATGGCCTTAAATCAACACTTTAGCTAAAAGTCATTATCTTCATGAAATGTCCCCTCTGTACAGGACATCTTTTACCTGAAGCTTTTTTCATACAACGTACCGTTTTTGAGTAATCTTCAGTCAAAACTTAAAATGAGACACCCTGTATATAGCTGTGGTAAAAAATAAGATAAATTTAAACTTCGCGTGTATTATAAAATTAAGAAATTATTTTTTATAAAATTATTGGCAGACAATTCTTTGGTTTTGCACCACGATAATGCACCGTTCCACGCTGCATTGGTTTTTCCAGAACGTTTTGCTAAAAATTTGACCCATATCGGTCCACACCCACCATATTCGCCCAATTTAGCATCGCTGGACTTCTGGCTGTTCGACAAGCCCAATAGACCGCTGCGGGCACACGGTTTCGACTCAATTGAGGAGATTAAAGTCGAATTGAAGAAAATATTGAACGCCATCACGGAAAAAACTTCTCTAACCGTTTCCAGGATTCTAAAAAAACGATGACATAAGAGCACTGTGTCGAACGAAGAGTACTTTCAAGTCGATGAAATTTATTGGAAAGAATACGTAAAGTTTTTTTATTTTATAAATACATTCACCTTATCTTGTGATCGCAGTACCATCCGGTACTTGCAGGCTGAGATTTTGCCAGTAGCCGTAAGCCTCGGCTCCACCACACTTTCAAATTTTGAAGCCGTCGTATTGGCGAACCACCATCAGTCCGTTTAGAAGGGGTTGCATTTATTCTATTCCTCCCTTATCGGGAAGAAGTTACCGAATGACAGTTGGTTTGACAAATTGTGGGGGCATTGTAACAGGAAACATTCCCGGCGGGATATGGCCGTTAAGTTCAGTCTGCAGTGAGTTATGAATATAGATTCTGCTTCTGTGCAATCCATCGGGCTTCCATCTCAAATGGAATATACAGGGTTGCACGTACAGGTGAATATACAGAGTGTCCCAGGAATATTGGTACGAATTTAAATAGCGCGCTAGCGAATTAAAGAATACAGAGATTTAGCTACATATATTTGTTGAGAAGCGGCATTTTTCATTTTACGTGATGTTGAAGTGTTTTGTTATTCTGTTGAATGGGAATAAATCTCATAGTTTTTAATTTACCTGCTTGACATCAACATGATCCAATAATCCAATAACCGTGGAGATATCTAAATCCTTTACAAACGTTGTTGGCGAAGGTCTTGCCCCGATTTGCATGAGATAGAGGGACTACGTGCCCAATTTTAAACAGTTTTAGATTCAAATTTTCCAAAAGTTTTACTTGTAATAATTGTTAAAACCCATGGCTGACCATGACATTTTTTTAACTGAATAATAAATTTCCAGACACGTAGAGGTCTTTTCAATTTCCCCTCACTGCTGATCGATTTAAAACCATAACCACTTAAAATTTATCCCCAAAATCTAATGATCCGCTCAGCTTAACTCATTAATTACTTCAGTGGCACCCATCCAAGCGAATTCCTATCAGCTGCAGAAAATTAAGAGACTCAGAAAGTAGCCACCTGCACCTTTTAAATCGGAATTTAGCTGAGGGTTCATTTTCTTTATTTATGGTGTCAGTTTGGATCTTTCGAATCGATGTTGCGGCAAAGTGAACCGATTTTGTTTTTTTTTTTTAAGTATTTTCTTCATCTCAGCACAGCACCTCAACGGGAAATTAACCTCCCAAATGGCCTGAATGCGTTGCTGTTCCCCTAACTTTCGTTTGAACTCCGACAACAATAGGGTATTTTGTTATTGTGTTTTTGTATGTAATAAACAATTCTTATAAACGTAATTACTCAAAAGAAATTCCACGCGAATATGAGCAGGATAAAGGCAAAGTCCATTTTATGTCAGGTAGGACAGAAAAAAAATTATTTAATTTGACCCTCATCACTTTGTGCGAGAGAAAAAATTCTGAAAGGAGTTTAGGTCGTACGTGTTGATTTGAAACAGCAAAAAGAATATTTTTCAGGCCCTCTCCACGGAAAAAAAAAACGTATTTACATAAAGCACTCTTCTGCTTACCGAACTTCATTATTACACGGGTGCGCACAAAATTGGTGAATTATCGATGAATAATGCCTCTATTATAGATAATAATACCAGTTTATACCTCCACAATAATTCTATAAATAATATGCAAAAATGATCAAACAAAACATACTCTTTGTACAGTGGAGGCTTTAAATTTTCATCCAGAAATGTGTGCCAAACATTGCCTCTTTAGAACACGTATATGGTTTTCAAAAGGCAATGATAAGCTCATGAGTTATTTCGCAAATTGTGCTTTTGATCTGTTGTTCTCAGAGCGCATATTTGAATTTAGTATTGAATTTACTTACCATAAACAGGTTGTAAGGAAGCCAGCACACTGTATAGACCAGCACCACGGTTATCATCATTTTTATCATCTGAAATAAAGCAATTAAATTTCAGCAAGTTTTCGCGTGGAAAACGACGTTGTTCCATAAATAATATTGTATGAGAACAAAATGTGCAAATGTTTTCTAATCAAGCAGAGGTACTACGTGCTTTTGGACACTTCTACAAGAGCAGAGGTTGCTATTTCAACTTACACCAGAGATTCATTTGAGAAAATGTTATTTTATTTATTTTATTATCAATTTTTAGCAATGTATCTTCCTTAAAGTGGATTGCGGTATCTCTTAATTTTTCAAATTTATGGCTTTCAAGACCGTATAAAAACAATACCAACAAATATAAGATATAAATCAGTACGTTAAGGATCTGAACAATACAATAAAACAAAGTTTTTCCTAATTTTGACTTATTAAGTAGTAATGCTTTTAAGAAAAATTAGTGACTAGACCAATAAGCACGTGCCCTCGTCCTCCACCAATCTACTATACAGGGTGTCCCGTTTAAAACTGTGGGTAATTTTTCGTTTTTCATAGAAGTATTTTTTGTTTAATTAGATAGATGGATCGTTATGAGCTTTACACAAAAAATGCATTACAAAACTTTTTTAGAAAAAAAATTCAATAATTTCGACTGTCACAAAAATTGAACAAAAATCAAAGATAACTCTGCAGCAAAACGTCTAATAAAAATATTATTCAAATAAAAGATATTGATTTATTGAAGGTCTACAAGAATCCGTAAAAGAGTCAATTGAAAAAAAGCCATTAGGAAAAAAAGCGACCATTAAGATCGCCTTAAATTGCCGTTTTGGCTAATAGTCATTATCGTCGTGACATGTTCCCCTCTTTACTGGACAACATTTACTTGAAACTTTCTTCCAAATAATGCACCGTTTTTGAGTAATCTTCAATCACAGCTTTAAATGGGACATCCTGTATATCTCTGCGGGCGTCAGGGCTTTCTTTGTGGTCAATTTCACGCACTCAATGTGCACTCTGCATTATTGCCTGCATCGCAGTACCAGCGTCCGTCAGAATTCCTCATTTTGAATCAGCTCATGTGCCCAGCAATTCGCTCATGTCCAGATAAAAATTGTGTCATATAGTAATTGATTTCTTTGTGTCCTCCACTCATAAGTCGATTCGTGGCACGACTCGCCTTGTCCATTTGCTCTCTGGCGTTTCGTTCCGCTCCTCTTGCCATATTCAATGGTGGTTCGGGGTTGTTTTTGCGTTCTTATTTACGCCTCCGTTTTCAACCTGGGTTGCGGCTGGATCCGAAAATTGCCTCGGGTGCAGGAGTTTCGAGTAGATCTGGCAACTCGGCAGTAATGAAAATATTTTTAAAGCGTTTTCCTGGGTTATTTTCCCTACGAAGATATGTGCCCGGAACCCACGGTCGCTCTTAATTTAACGCCCTTTATTGAAAAATTCAGACGCTAAATGCACTCATTTGGAGACTTTACAAGCCTCTAAATGGCTCATTTGGGATACTTTAAAAGTCGTTAAATGATGATCCATCAATATGAATTTTTATAGGTTTTGATCATCGATTGAAACATCTTCGGTTTCATATTTTTAAATTTTTGTGGAAGACGCATTGGTAAAACTGAGTTTAGTTTCTATTAGAACCGTATGCTTTGGTTCATATTCATATTAGCGAATATACAACTAAGAGCGTGTTACTAAACCCCCGACTTATTAATTTACTGCCGAAGTGGTTCGGGTTCTGTAGCAATAAAAAGAGCTTTATTAAAATAATGCGATGGTTGTTTTTATATGCAATTTATTTTACTGTTGTTATGTTGTTTCATATGCATCCAATCGATTCAAAACGCCTATATGTATTTAATTACCTACAAAATACGGTCTTGCCATAATGATGTTACTACCATTGTAGAATGCATTCATGAACCCATTAATTTGCCAAATTCCCTTCCTACATAATTATTAATTGGTTCGAGAGTTCTCGGAGCTATCGCATGTCAAGCAATTATATGGAATTAACAAGCAACCCTTCCCAATCAGATTTTAAACTTTGCTTTACTCCCTCTTTTGGTAATAAATTGCGAGTGCCGGTAATAAATTACGAGAGTACTAATCCTGACCTTTCTTGAACAAACTTTTAGGTGAAAGTTAAATCAGAGGTTCAAGTTGAAGGTTTCCTGAGCCTGGAATATGGAGAGTCGAATGGAAATAACCGATATTACAGCGCAATTTAGGGATTCCAATATGAAATAAATGAAGTAATCCGTGCAAGTTTAAACACAACTTTAGAGTTGACTCGAGGAATTTGCCACCTTTGCAGCGAGTGGTACAAGCATAAAACGATTATCACACTTTTACTACTAATTCCCAAATCCTCCTATTTCGATGGTTTTAGGGTAAATGTTCTGAAAGTTTGTAAAACTAGGAACTTTGTTTAAATTAATTTATTTAAGCTGCTTTTAATTGCACTAGAGGACCATTTGTCCGACTTTATTGTATAGGGCGTATGGCCGGTAATACTCTTTTAAATCGCACTAAAATTTTATTAAGCAAATTATTAGACTTGATGTGCCCGAGACGTGATTTTTTTACTAATTTAATTGCCGTAATGCGGGATTAATTATTGATTTTAATTTCCATTGTTGGCGGCTTTTTTAATTTAAAATTTCCTCATTACTTAACCGAGCGAGAACAGAATTTTTAAATGGGAACGCTGCCTGGTATTTTGAGATTCTGAAAGTTGCATGAGTCTTTTCCCGGGGTTTTGCTCTTACTTTCTTCAACTGAATTACATTTTGCTCCCGGTGCAATTTGCCGACTTTAAAGGGTCATAATGGGATGATCCTGCAATTATTTCTACCCAACACGCGGCAGTAAATTTTTAACCAACCCCAGAGTTTCGTACAATTTTATTCTGGTAATAAATGTTTTCGCACTTATACAATACAAATATAAATTATTGACTAGAATAATAAACTTTGGCTCGGGAAGGATGGGGGATCTCGAGACCAAAATTGGTCCATGGCTGACAAGAAAATTAACTTTTCGTGACAGTTTTCCGATAAACGCCCACGAGCATATTATCGATACCTCTTGTCAGTTTCAGGGGAAAATTCAATTTACAAATCTGGTCAATAATAAAACCGCGGTAGATTTATATCTGTGTTAATTTTCAGACAAGAAAAGTGGGTATCGGAGTATTTCCCAATTTTCATTCAAGTGACAAGCGTCAGGAGCATTCAGGTGAAATTGTGTTCAGTTATGAAACGCGAATATGATGAGTACAGCTGCTGAAAACATGGACAAATCCGGTTATCCCGAACCAATCAATATAAATTTTCAATGCAAATTAGGTCACGAAATTGTGGAGTCTGTCAAAAACTATAGATTTACTTTAGAAGTCTTATATCTCTACAAACTCCTACTTCTTCAGGCAGGGCCGACAACAATGCGCCTGTTCGGTTCCAGTTGAAGCAGAAGTTATATATCAATATTTCTAAAGAAAGCTTCAGGTTCATAAACTTTATTGGGTGCAGAAGCTTTGTGGAAGTTTGATAAATTTTCTTGAAATCACGTTTTTTCCAATACGTTATTTTACTCCGTCGTTCGGTTACCGGCTCGTTCTTGTTCGATCTTGTTCAAACCCGGATTCATTAATCAATATTCCAATGTCTCATAGATAATTTTCGAGGGAGTGGACGAATTTTAGAACAGATTGCTGAGCAAATACAGTCAGTCAAAGTGAAACTCGTACTCTAAGTTTATTTAGTAGAAGTAACTAAGTAGGCAAAAACTGACAACGAACATGGTCAAAATGAAATTGTATATTGATTATAATAAAAAATTAAAAAATAATTCAAAACTCCCTCACGCACGCCTAATACTAAATTAAAAGTCAATTTTCCACCTCAAAATGAAACTCGTACACAATTCAAATTGTATCTCTAAACAATATTCGATTTAAATTTAATACTTAATTGAAAGTCTTTTGTGTTTAATTACGTCTCTTAGACCGCCGGGTACAGATTTTACCAATTTCTCACAATATTCTATTGGTATTTTTGCTCGTTTTTTCCTTAAAACAGTTTTTAGTTGTTCCCTATTAGAAATTTCATGTTTTCATGTTGCAATTTTCAACTGGCTCCATAAATTTTCGATAACGTTTAGGTCTGGACTCTGCGGAAGTGCTTCTATTACTTTAGAACAATCATAAAGTAGCCATTTTCTAACTTTTAGTGCCTCGTGCTTTGGGTCATTGCCTGTGAAATATTTAAATGATCTTTCAATTCACAATTTTTGTGCACTTTGCTTTAAATTTATCTTTAAAATATCGAAATATATATTTTGGTCCATGGTACTTTCGATGAAATGAAGATTCCCAGGGACTTTTTGCCCACATGCACCCCCAGACCGTAACGAAACCTCGTCCGTGTTTCACTGTCGTCACTATTTTTTTTTCCTTTCAATACCTCATTGGGTTTTCTTCGAACTAGTTGTTGTCCATCTGAGTTGAAAATGTTGAATTTGCTCTCATCTACAAAAATTACGTCTTTCCAGAAATTCAAATCCATTTTGTGGTATTCTTCCGCAAATCTTAAGCGTTTGACCTTATTAATCTTACTGATCCAGGGTTCCTTTAAGACCACTCTACTATTTAGATTACGCTTATGTAATAAGTTTCGAATGGTTTGTGAATTAATGACCTTATTTAGATATATTTCTACAATTTTTGACAATTCAAAAGTCGAAATTTTTGGATTTTCCGCAACCTTTCTTAAAATCCACATTTCATCATAATCGTTATGAGTTTGTTTAGGGCTATTTCCCACTTTGTTTTTAATCCCTTTTTCATCAATATAACGATCTATCATACTCTGTACGGTTGGCTGACTCCTATTCATCGTTTTACCTATTTGACGTTAAGTTTTTCCGCTTCCATAATGGTGGATGATAAGGTTTCTTTCGGTGATGGTGGTTTGGCCCCTTTTTCGACCCATTGCAAGCAACAATTAAATTTAGATAAACGAGGATAATAGTACATTGAAAACACACAAATTTAACACTAAACTCTTTTAATTTTGCATTTACTACTGAAAATCTTGGATGTACGAGTTTCATGTTGATATCAAGAATTGATTTTTCCAAAATATTTAACAAAAAATGCAACTTTTCTGGTATTCTCTTTTATCTACCAGGTTCATTCAATATGAAGATTAAACAGCCAATTATTTTGCTTTAATTTTTTAACATAAAAAAAAAATTAATGAAAATAATTCATGTGTACGAATTTCCCTTTGGCTAACTATGTTTTCCTTGCTTTTGCTGCTCCTACCATCCAGCGTGATTCCGTCCTTTCTTGGATTAAAAAATGAAGGTTTCAAAGGTTACAGGAGTCACTTTAGGTTACCAAACTACACACATATGTCGGCATAGGTGATTATTGAAGGAATTCAATAATGGTCTTTGCAAGTGTGATTCGTTTTATAAATATTCCCAAGCAGTAACTCTCTGGATCTCACTGTCGTTAGTTCAATGCTTTTAAAGGAAAATTTAAGCCACAAGCCTATGTAAATTTGAAGGGCAGGTGCACCTTTCCAAGGAACGTTAGAGTTTTTCTTTTTTAATGTGATTTACCCATCGTTTTTTGCAATCTGAAACGCCCCAGCGCACTCCTCTGTGAAAAGCACTAACTGACCTAATTGTAACGTACCATCAGCTAGGTATAAAACCCATTTTTCCTCATTTTCTTCAAGCCTGCAAAAGATTCCTGCCGTGCCTAACTCACTTTTCGATACCGTATCTTCAATCGTTTTGGACAACTAGCAGGACCTCTTATATAACGAAACTAAGCATTTCAAGTGCTCATAACACGTTTATGCCTATATGAAATTCAATAACTCCTGTTTGTTCAAATCGTCTCGTAAAAAAAGACATTTGTTCCAATTTTCTCTCCAGAAGCCAAATTTAACTTTAAGGGTTGCAGACCTATTTGGCAACTTTACAGTACACATTTTATGTCCTTTGAAATAAATTGCTTGGATCTGCACTTGGAAAAGACTCGCCCCTCGTGTTTGCGTAGCCGACGAATTTAATTGAATTCGTAATATTTAGGAGCCTCATAAATCTGTACAGAAGGTAAACACACAAAAATCGCCTTTATCAACATCATTATTGTTAATTTTTACTTTAACGAGAACTTTAACGGTGAAGTTAAAGTTTGCGAGGGTGAAATCCTTCATCACGGTAAATATCGCTCGTTCTTTTCCTTGTTCCGGTATCCGAGAATAGAAATGCAGCCACATCAAACCTACGGTAGACTCGTGAAAATAACGAATGTTACGTGAAGTAAAGCCATATTGGGTTATCATAAAAATGGAATTTGATGTTCTGTTAAGAAAATAATTATTCATCGAATTTTGCTTTAAGTGTTCGAATGCAAAGTTCCTTAAAGTTCTTCTTAGCTAAGCAAACTCCCAGGTATGCCCTCCGCATGTAATCCATTATAATGATTTACAATGTAAATTACTGTTGTACCTGCTTGCCCTTAATGTCCTCAAAACTCCGGTAATTTTATTAACAATTATTCCGGGAAGACAAATAGGCTTTGTTTCGGACAAGTTAAAATAATGAGAATGTTATGTCAAGTAAAGCGGTAGAGTTAAATATTCATTGAATTCTGCTTTACGTATTTGAATGTAAATAGTCCTTAAATTTCTTCCTAGCTAAGAAAACTTTCAGGCATGTAATCCATTATAGCAATTTACAATGTAAATTTGCCCTGTACCTGCTTGTCCTTAATTTGCTCAAAACTCCGGTAATTTTAATAACACTTATTCTGAGAAAGCAAATATACTTTATGTTGAGGGTTAAACAAGTTATTAGATTACCAAACTAGAGTTTCATATCTCAATTAAGGGAAAATTTTGAAAATAAATTACAGTTACTATTATGCATATGGTGCCGAATAGTTCTAAACTTTTTCATTGTTGAAATTAATTAGATATCTATTCAAATTTCACATTTAGGCTTTTGGACAGGCGCAAACATCCCCCAACCACATCATCAATTAATTACTGAAGGCAATGTGCTGCGCCCTTAAATAGGGTAATGAAAAGGGCTCCCACTTTCCTTGGCATTTTTCCCTTATTCTTGCTACCTTTTGCCAATTTCTTCGTCGAATTTAGCTCATTTGACTAATTAAAATTTCTCTAGTATCAGAAGAATTTACAAGTGACCTAGTGAGTTTTTTACAAATGTCAGCTGGACTAGTATTAAGTTAAGGGAAAGTAATCTCCAACTTGTGGACGGTGGTAAATTCTCCTCTAAATCCTACTGAAAAAAAAAAATTAAGTGCATGGGTCCAGTCTTAAATATCCTTCACTGCATCTTCAATTTAGGTATGCTGTACCAAAATTGTTTAAATTGAAGATTATGTGTGACTTTCCTGACAATCTAGTCATCATATTTCGTTATCTTATATCTACCCTTAAATCATTAATTATCGTACAACGTATTTGATTATTAAATTCTGAAAGCTGTAGTTGTAAATTTCATCCAACTAAATGGTATCTGATAGCTATGAGACATGAGTAAGCCATTTAATATCTACCTACATGAGAAAGGGTGCTTAAGGAAAATTAATGGACTGACATTAGTGTGGAATGTGTGAATTTGCTCGAAGAAGAAGTGTTGAAACCCCCTTTTCCGGTAGGTGATCGTATGATTCTTGTTTGCTGAGTAGATTAAACAAAAGGAGATGAATGGGTTGATGATCATAGTAGGAGTTTTGAGTATGAGAAAATATGTATAATTTAACTTGATGTGTGCCTAGCTGAAAGTCTCGTAACTTAACTTAATCGTCCTGTGCCAGTTATTTTAATATGCCCTAACGTTACACAGTACTAACACTCACTACTTGGGTCTTCCCAAGATCGTACACAAAAAAGTATGATATAAATCGCCAAAATAGCAATCCCAAGACAATTTGTGTCATAAATATTCCACTATTAATATACGAAAGCGCTATAATCTCCATAGTGATTGGCTTAATATCATTTGGATTAGGAAGGCTTATGAAAGACTCAGCAAACTGAAATCTGGAACACAAGTTATTTCTACTTTCCAAATATTTCTAAAACGCATTTTACACCCTATTTTTTGGATACTTCTTCAGGTTTATTTGGAGACGTAAATGGATATGAACCTGGCAATAGGCCGATTTCAGAAATGGAGTTGGGATTATTTTCCTGTACTCTCAGATCTATCGAAGATGTCAAATTTGACTAATCAAAATTTCAATCAATATTAGAGACAAATTAATTAATTGAACGATCGAAAATCACAGTTTCAGACTCAAAGATTTAGGGGACGAACTTTGAAAACTAAGTGAATCTCTCAGTACACTTTTTTACTTTATATATACAGGGTGGTCCAATAAGAGCGTCTCGGACGACTACGGCTTTATTAATGGTTTTGATGAAAAATTATTTTTACACTTATATGTACGATCTTATAGGGAATATTTTTAAAATATTGTCATTTATACAGGGTGTGCAAAAAAATACAATGCAAACTCAGGTTTTTTTAACTCTAACATCCTGTATTTTTTTAAATATTTGAAATTAGAAGAAGAAAATAGTAGAAGTTTGTAAAACACTCAATAGGTCTAAAACAAATACTCATTGAGAAATTTAACACTACATTTATAGTCTTCTGTATTGACCTGCAGCTTTCTCCCAGAATTTTCAGAAAAACTATCGAAATTACCTCATATTTTCAGCATCTATAAGATACAAGACATTAAATGAAATGGCCAGAAGTCACAGATAGATTCATGTATATGTTGTGACCCACAAATTTTAAAAAAATAGACGATTTCTAAGTAAAATTATTGTGTTGTATCATGATCTAAAATTGTTCCTCCAGCACTTATCAGGGAACTATAGAATGTAGCTCCTATTTTCAGTACCTGTTAGGCACAAATAATGATATCGAAGTTGGGCATTCTTACGTGCTAAGCAAACACTCAACCTCTTTGACGTTTTCAATGAGTTTTAAGGAGTTTCCCACAGAAGTAAAGAACCTTCAATTTCCTCCCTCATGTAATAATAAGCTACAACGGATATTAAGAGAGCAGGTAAAGTAGGTCTTTTCTTAACTTCCAGCGCCTCATCCATCATCATAGTTAGAAATAATTTTAATGAAAGGGCTTTATGGGGAATTAAAATATTCCCTCTTTCGAAAATCCTGATGAACGCTACTTTTCCAATCTAGAAATTGCAGGCAAGCACGTGGGAATTTTAAAAGACCAAGATATGGAAGTTGGGGGGAGTACCAAACGGACAACTTTCAGATCATTCACGTTAAAAACGTTTGTAACGAATGAAGTTCCTTTTTAAAAATGTTTGGTTTAAATTTTCCATTTAAAGAAATTCTGTTTAGAAGCACAAACCTTTCTCTTGGATCGAGCCATTCTCTTGTCCCTGGTATTCTCAGCTTCTCCAGGTATTCTGTGACACCAAATGACAGCTGCAATGCTGGTATAGGTGAACACCAACACTTTCAGAGGAATGATATACTGAAGCAGCATTAGGACAGTTGCATAAGTGATTTCATACACGTATCCGATTGATGAGTAGTCTTCGTTGCAGAGATATCTGTAATATGGAAGATAGAAAAAAACCTCCTTAGAGAAAGTACAGCTCTCTGTTAAACGAGTTTAAAACTCTTTTATTACGTTTTCTTCCCCAAAGGGCTTCGTGTATTGAATTCGCGAGGGCTTCAACTTTCATATTTGTTTCTCTGACTTTAGTAAATAATAATGCCTGAACTTGAGACTACGTGACCTACATGAATGCCAAAAAAATGCTTTGAAATTCTGCTTGTTCTTTGCTTTATCGCACATTTCAACTAGAAATTTGTAATTGTAATCGCGTCGTTAAAAATGAAATATGTGGGGAGTAATGGAAAAAACTCCAACTCTACGCCTTGGAAATTTGTCATCACATGTATCGAAACTACGAAGGAAGTTCAGGAAAAAATTCAGTCGTTTAAACAAATACGAGTGAAGTTATCAATTGTTAAATTTATAGCTGAAAACAGAGTTTTGTGGAGCAATGCATGCACCTACGCCACTGGAAGATAACATTACATATAAAATGGGATTTTTAAAATTATAAATGCTAATGCGTTGAAAATTATGCCGGCAGTGGAAAAATACAAAAAACACGACTATAATATGATGGGGGGGAAGTGATTGAGGGCATGATGAACTTACTACGCTCTCTCAAATGCTCCCCAGCGGCCCCAAGTAATTTTTTTTTAACAGCACGGGCATGGTTGCGGCATATCGTCGGAAAGCATATTCAATAAGCTTTTCACTGATACTAAAGATTCTAGAATATCGCCCTCCAATGAATGTGATAATGCCTAAAATGCAAAATCTATGAGAAAGACACATATACGTAGAATTAAATGAATTTCAATCAAGAACATAAGAAATAATTAATTCAAAGTTTTACTGTAATTAAATGAAAGGATGGAATATGCCGATTAACATTAATCATTTTTTATAATGGGTGTTCGTTATTTTCCTTACAAACGACAGTCACGTTCTCGACGCACATTCTTACCAAACCATTAGTAATAATGGGAAATGGAAAAATGAGGTATTTTTCTTTTATTGGTGCTTTTAAATGTTTTTCTATCCGGTGAATCATCGAATCCAGTTTACTATCTGAGTTTCACTTCGTGTTTCTTCACGCAAATTTTCAATCAAAACGTGATTTATTCAATTGTGGAAAGGGTTGAAATCGTTTTTTACTTATTATGCTGAGGAATGTTACCTTTTACGAACAACAGAAATATTTCGCCAGCGATATCCTGGAACGAACATTAATCCTTCCCACGTTAGAAAATAAATGCAGAAATTTGAAGAAACGCGTTCTGCGGTCAATAAGACAAGGGACGAACCTGAGATATTAGATGAGGTTATTCAAATCGGAGTTCCATCTCGTCGAATCGAAAAATTCCATCATTGCCTACCCGCCAAGCATCTACTTTAACCGGAATATCAACAGCATCGATCCAAGAAGTCCTCAAGTTTCACAAATTTCATTCATAGGAAATTCAACTTCTTCAGGAATTGAAGGAAGATCATCCAGAATGACGAATTGAATATTGCGAGGTGATGCAATTTTTGATTACCAACCAGCCCCGTCCACTGCTAGACGTTTGTTTCAGTGATGAGTGCACGTTTTACTTGAATGGTACTCGCAATAGACACAATCTGGGATGACTCAAATCCCCATGTTACCAGAGAATGAAGCACTCAATATCCACAAAAATTGAATGTTTAGGCTGAGATCTTTAGTAGTGCTGTCACAGGACCTTTGTTGGCGGTAATTTGTATGGTGGAATCTACCGTGATCTTTTAGAAAATGTTATTGGAACATCGATGAACCATGAACCAAGGGACCAACAAGAAGAAAATTACGAAAAACAACTGGACGAAATTTACTAAGATTGCAAGAGACTTGAATACATTTAGGTTTAGCCGTTAGGCAATGGTTAGATAACAGTTATTCCGGAAGATGAGTTGGAAGGAGAGCAGCGATGGAATGGCCCCCTAAGTCTCCCGATCTCGCTCAATTGGATTTTTTTTTTGTGGGGGCACTTAAAATCTGTGGCGTTCAAAACCCAACCAGAAACAATTAAAAAATTAAGACAGCGAGTTATTACTGAGTGTCGTGCAATTCCTAAGGCAACTTTTGTCAATGTGCCTCAAGAAGTTAATATCGTTTGTACGCTTGCGTGGAAAACAACAGACATCTGTTACGAAAAATTATTAATGCTGAGCGGCTAATATTGCGCTTCGATGAAATTACAATAAAGCTTTGAATTAATTATCAGTTCTATTACTTATTCCTGATTGAAAACCATTTATTTCAAGCCCTAAGTGTCTTATTCATGGATTTTGCGTTTTAGGTATTATCGGGTTCATTTGAGGGCGGAATTCCAGAGACTATTGTAGCATTGACAAGTTCATTGAATATGCTTTCCACGCTTGCTTCACTTCTCTTATCTCACATTCCTTTACGAGAAAGACGCCAAAGGGTAATAACATTTTCATGTATCCTGAAATTTATAATTGCAGTCTCGCATTAAAAAAACTCGTAAGTGAACATTTTTTTGCAGAGGCCTAGCTTGGGGCATTAAAAAGAAGTTTTATGTTCATACATCACACATTGCCCATTTTCCTTACTACTCTAAGTAGTTACGTAAATGAGAGACATGACAATAAAAAGTTTAGTGGATTTGGTTATATTCCTGAGCACTTCTCATTTATGCCTCACATAAACCTTCGCTAAATTTAAAAGAGGGTTCGGGATGATCTGGGGTTACCCCATATAATATTTGTATCTAAGAATTCTGCACTGACGCTGTGGCATATTCCATCCCTAAAAGTATCATCCTCCACGTACTACATTATCTTTATTCGTTAATAAACCACTCGCTTCAGGGCACACAAATCGAATCAATTTCCCAGAAGAATGTACATTGATCGTTTAGAGGATGTGATATATCTTGAGACATTTTATGAAATTTCCTCGGAAATGTTGCACGTCATATTGTGCCTTGGGACATGCTCTACATCGATACAATTTCGAGGTAAACTTTAATGTTAATTTGCTTTAGACTGATATGGAGGATTATAATCTACTGATCAGCCCTTCGAAGCGCCCAAAAAGTACATTTAAAATTTCTCCCGGCTCTCTCTTTAAATAGAGGCTACCGGGATCCGTGAATAATCCCTTTTCCATTGGACCGAACTCAATACTTTACAGACTGTGAAATTAGGTTTTCGAAAGTGCGGTGGACTTAAGGCAAGCTTTACTTCCATTAAACCCAATTTCAGAAGAGACATTTCTGAGAAAAAAAATTACTTACTTGTCGCATCTTTTATAAACAGACCCGTTATTCGGTTGCTGGATATTGGTAAACACTCCTGAGGGAACTACTGTGATGCCAGCAAAGATCCAGACTACAGCTATAATATAGGTGGCAGACCTCTTTGATATCCTTGGTTTGAGAGGATACATTATGAGCATCCATTTGTCTATACTAATGGCCACCTGAAGGCATAAATATATTAAAAATAGTTTTTGATTCTGCATACTCAGGTTCGGTGAGTCGTGATTTAAACAACGGAAAGCAGCACCTCCATATTTATTGGTTTGGGAGTTGTAAAGTCTGCATGGATAGTTTTCCCTGCGGTATTGACATGCAACTTTACGTCAGAACTTACACGGATTTGCGACTTAAACAATATTAAAAATTTAAGAGATTTTTCAGTCTTACAATAAGTTTCTTCTTTTGTGATAACAACTTGAAATTATTTCCCAGAACTTTCAGAAAGTTATTCAACTATGCTTTTATTTCTCGTGTGTATTAACTGGGTATAGGCCATTCAAACGACGGAAAATCACGAAACTAAACTGACAGGCTTCAGAGTTAAAAATGTAGAAATTTAGGTATATAGTTTCAGTAGCTTTTAGAGTTGAATTGTTTCCGAGAACTTGAATAGGATTTATTACAGGTGGTTTATTTTCCGGTCTATGCAAGACTGCTATATGCAGGTCATTCAAATTACACAACGTAACAAACCAAAATTCTTGGCCTCCATATTTAAAAAAGTGACACAAGAAAGGAAAAAATCGTTAGGAAGTGGTGGAACTCGCTGCGATCATCTCAGTAGATTTCACCTCCAGTACTTCCCACAAAACGAGCAGAGAAAGATCTCAACATTTTTTCCTATTTTTGAACACACACACACACACTTACCAGGGTGTAAGCACTAACAAGTACACTCAAAGTACCCACGTAACTCACAAAAGGACACATAAAAGCTCCGAAGGGCCAATACTGTAACATTATAGTAACCGAAGTGAAGGGCACACAAAGCACTGTTATCAAAATATCTCCCACAGCTAAATTCATTATAAAGTAGTTGGTCACTGTACGCATTCTTGGTGATTGTAGCACTATGTAACACACGAAGACATTTCCCAACAATGCGACAATGAAAATTGTCACATATATAGAGTAGACAATTGTCGAAAAAATTGGGTCCTTTGTGGGGTAGTCAGAAGGGAGGATATCGCATATTTCGTTGGAGTTTTCGTTGAATTGGAACGGAGGATCTTCTGAGGGGGTGACAGTGAAACTAGGGTCTGAGACGTTGTTGATGTGCATTGTGATTTCTTTAGGTGGGGGGCAGCATCTGAAATTGAAAACAAACAAAAACTATAAATCGAGAATTCTCAATAAAAATTTATGGTTTCACATCACAATAAACCTCGTTGATTGTCAATATTGCATGGCTCATTCGAGGACCTGGAACTATTAACCAGATATGGTACAAAAAGCACTAAAACTAATAAAAGAATATTTTGTCTCCCGTTGAAAATGATATTTTCTATTTCTATATGAGAGGCTAAATAAAAAGTAATGTTATAAATTGAAGCATTTTATTCACTAGCTGTTTTACACCAACAATCAGCTGCTCCACTATTAGGTAACAATTGTACCAATAGTGATAAGTTCTGACAAAAGTTTTTATCGTGACAAAATTTTTGTTAATGCTCACAAGCAAAAAATTCTACACAGGTGTCATAAAGACGTTGTATCTGATTCATAAAATGCTTCTTTCAATACAACTAATGAATAGAAAATTGTAGATAATTTTAGACCAACATGGGTGGGGGACATGAGGCAGAAAATTGATTTTTGCCTGGTGTAAAGCTTATTAACAATTTACTGGAATTGGCGCTTGCCAATATAGTCGATGATCGCATTTGAAAACTCTCGCCCTTCATCCGTCTAAATGACCTTCTAAAGAGTTTCTTGATAAACGAACAGTGACGAATAACTCTAATTAGAATTGCAAAAATATGCTCAACTTGTTGCCGAAATTTAATCAAAAACTTACGCTTTATATTGAGTTGTTCCTCAGAAATTAAACATCAAAAATACTGTCTCTCTTTCATTACGGACTTTCATCTTATTGTTCCAGAGTCTCAAAGACAGGAGAGTTCATCCAAAGAACGGCCCACAAAATCTAAATTGACTCGCTTTTATCCAACTTTCGCGCGAGGGTTGGTCAATATTGTCCAAAAAGTTTTTGTTTAGGTGGCAGTTCAGAAACTAGCATTAATCTGGAAGTTAATTTAAGTTGTCCACGTCTCGCTGACTTGACACGTAGCTTTTAGTTATACTAAACGGCAAGAAAGCGTATCTACAGAAATATTTCAGACTAATATTTCTGACACGTAGTTTCATATTTTCCACCGCATTTTAAATCGTTTTAGATTTGTCTTCTCTGGAAACGTGTTATGCTATAAACGTGAATGTGACTACTAACATATGCATAAGCCACTCGAACGTGGCATTTAGGACAAATTTCAATTTAGCAATGTAAAGTGGATTTGCATTTATTTATGCGGCCGTGTTTCTGGATCTGTCGAATTGTGCCAATGGAGAACTTATAGGTAAAACAAAGTTTTGAAAGCTTTGAGCGTCATCACCCGCCAAATCGCATCGCGGGGAACTCCGCCGGAAGATCTCTAACTCAATTTCGCACGTCAGTTAGATTTGGTTTTTGAACGTCTAAAAATTGTCTTAGTGCTCATAAGAAAGCAATTTAAATGTGATCAGTCATCTGAAAAAGACGTGAGAGTCAGAAGAACGGGCATTTCGAAGGGAATAACATGGATTTGATAGAGGTTTGAGTATTAAAAACGGATAAATTTTGAATCTGATAAGACAGAGTAGTTGAACGAAGTAGTTAGGAAGGATAAATCAAGAGATAAAAAAAATGTAATAAGAAATATATAATATAAATTTCACGAAAGTAAAATTGGCAAAGCACGGCAGCGAGCGAGAGACATTTTAAATGGCGTAGAAGAAAGAGACATAAAAAGTCATAGGAAAACTTTTGAAGAGCACAAAGCTAAAATCTCAAAAAACGAGACGTAAGAGACAAGGACAAATGTGCTGATATAAATAAGAACAAGACAAAAACGTGAAAGTAGAAAGACTGGGGGATTTGGGAACGGGAAAAGCAGAGGTTGTCAGATAATGCCAGAAAGCCAGATTTGATAAAGATACAGAAAGAAATAAGATTTTAGGGAGGCAAACGTTATAAATACAGAGACTTCGAAAACGATAAAATAGATTTTTTCACATCGATATTCTTTATTGTCTGAATATAGACAGATTGATGGGCAAAACACGAAAATAAATTCTGTCGCAACGATGGTCTAAAGTTAGTGAACGCTTAGATGTATTATTGCATGTATTTCCTTCCAATAAATCCTCAACGAAAAATGTGCAATAAATCGAAGAGAACTAATCACATCATTACGAACGAGGTCAGATGAGTTTAGGTTAATTCAAACCTAATGAGCTTATTTCCGAACTGATATAGCCACGATAAATTATTCGTTTTTGCTGGACCAGTTGTATCAAGTTTTAGCTTACAATTGCCATGATAATTTTATTATTTCCCTAATAATTTACTTCTTGGCCTGGTTCGCTCACTATATACATAGTGTTCTCGTGAACTTACGCAAATACCTCTCGGCGTTTACATGTACCCACATTATCCCTACGCATGCAACTGTGTTTTTGCAACGGCAACAACTTTAAAAATTCATTTTAAGGAGCTCATCAAAAATAAAAACGTATTTCCTACCATATTCAGGGGCGGAAAATATTATATTTCTTGGCGAACTTCATATTGCCATGAATGTGAGAATTGGGACCATATTTAAGCGCAACACATGCATTTTTCTTGTTTCATATGGAAGCAGAGATATTGAATATTATACAGGCGTATAGTTGCACAGAAATCGTTCGAATGAAATCGATTTTATGTGTGAAGATCATTCTATACCTGAATTATTGCTGCAGCAAACATGATCTGGAATTTCTCCTAGAAATGTTAAAGCGATTAATCATTTATCTAGCGAATAAATACACTGACTTTCAAAAAACCGCAACACCAAGAAGAACGCATTGTCTGTATTTGAAATTTTGGTATGATTTTAGACTTGTAAAGAGAAAAAAATGATAAAAATTTCAAGTTCGTATTTTAATGCGATATGAAGTTTTTCTTTACTTTTTTTATCTGTGACGATCGTTCTTTTCGCAAATTTTTTTACAGGCGGATAACAATAAAGTTATTATTGTTAATATAATATTAAATGTGTGGTAGTGCAAAATGCCTCGTTTACGCCAAAATGCAGTTTATCGGCAGTTAACTCCCTTTGAAAGGGGAAGAATTGTTGGTACGCATGAGGCAGGTTTACCTTTCCGCGAAATTGCACGTAGATTGGATCGAAACGCATCAACAGTGCTAAGAGCTTGGAGAGATTGGTCTAACGAAGGGTCAGTAAATCGTCATCGTGGTAGTGGCCGTCCAAGAATGACGAACCGATGCGAAGACCGGCGACTTCGTCGTTCAGCGACAGGCGCCCCGTTTGAAACAATTCCGTCTCTTGGTGCTAACTGGGTAGCCACCCTAAATCGAAGGGGCTCCCTTAGTACGATGTATCGCAGAATTCGAAATTTTGGACTAAATTCATATCATCCAATGCGTCGGCTTCCATTATCACGAAACCACAGGGTGGCCCGACTGAAGTGGTGTCGTCTGAGAGTGCAATGGGTGGATGAGTAGAGAAGAATCGTGTTCAGTGATGAGAACCGATTTTGTTTATGGCGATCTGATTGACGGTTACGTGTTAGAAGGCGCAGAGGAGAGCGATTAAATTTGGACTTTTTGGAAAGGCGTCATTCTGGTTTAACACCAGGTGTCATGGTTTGGGGTGCCATCCAGTATGGTAGTCGGTCTCCTCTTGTTTTCATTTATGATAGATTAAACGCTCAGAGGTACATTAATAGTGTCTTAGAACCGGTTCTTGTACCATACATGCACGACCATCCTGGAAGCACATTTCAACAGGATAACGTGCGACCACATGTAGCCAACGGTACTTTGAGGTATTTGGAAGCTGAAAATTTGGATACTTTGCCTTGGCCAGCTCGGTCTCCAGATTTGTCCCCAATAGAGCATGTATGGGATATATTGGGTCGGAGACTTCAACGTTTAGCTCGCCCTCCAGAGGCCATAGATGAACTCCGCGAGCAGATGCAGATTGCCTGGGATACAATACCACAGGAAGATATTGACAATTTAATTTTAAGCATGCCACGTCCCTACAGGAATGTATTAATTTAAGAGGAGATACCACCCATTATTAAATTATTATTAAATTTTTTCACTTATTCACAATAATTTTCTTTTGATATTTTGATCGTTTTTATCTATTACTCGACCCAACGTAATGCCAGAATTTCAAACGTGTTCGATGTGTTCTTCTTGGTGTTGCGGTTTTTTTGAAAGTCAGTGTATTAAAAAGTGTTCTCGACTCGGCTTACTTCAAACATTCTAAATTTTCATTGAAAAAAAAAAAGAACCTTTCCGAACCGCATGAAGCTGAACTTGGCAACCCCTCCACCAACCACGCTTCCTTCTCAAAAGATTTAATGTAAGTTTATATTATTACACAATTTTCAATTTAAATTCAAATTGGTCCCCAAATTACTTCTCTCATTCTTTCCGAACCAACCCAGTTTATCAGATTTTATTTACTTTTTATGCCAAAAGATATCATTATGGGAATTTCAAAGCTCCGCATTCTAATAAGAAAATATGCATATTATACGAAAGAATCTTCGCAAGGACCCTAGTCACATATCCACACAGACATCGGCCCTATAAAGTTTGCAATTCCAATATTCCAATTCAAAGCAAGTTATCTCGTTACGTAATATTTGACTTTAAATCTAGTCACATAGAGTGAGTCCTTTAATATTTGCTTCTGGTAATAGAGTATTTGCAAGCCAAAGCTGCGGGTCTTAAGGTGTTACGACTTTATAGCTTAAAAGGAATTTTACTTGCCAGTATTTTTAATTGAGCCTTTGGAGTGGTAGGCCTTCAGGTAATGCTAATTAAAAGTTATAATTGCTTCAAGAGAAATTTCAGAATTTATGTTTCAAATACAGAGTACACTTTCGTATTGGAAGTTAGACCTACCCTAAAAACCCATTTAATTTTACTTGTGCCTAGAAGCGGAACGAGAAAAACAGTAAGGAGCGAAATCCAAGCATTTTCACTTAAAGTTTCCCTTCTTTTTTGAACTAGAATCTTTTTGTCCAACAACAAATGAAACATAACTTTACATTACAGACCAATTTATCTTATTCCTAAACTTGCCACGTTGTCCTATTTAATCCCAACAACCAAATTATAGCTGCGGTTCTTACCCAGATATTACCTACGGACCATTACATTACGTGTTGTCAAAATATAACCCTTTCCACTGAATGTTTCATCTTCAACCTCATGTGATGCATAAGAATGGCACTTTAAATGAATATTTACGGGCCCTTCTATTGGTAAATGGCCCGATATCATGGGATACTGAGTCCGAGCTATATTGTATTCATGGACCATCTGTTCCATTAATAATGCATTATAGCGGAGAATTGAGCAATAGGGTCATGAAAGGTACGAATATTTATGGGATTTCAACCGATTTTAAGGACGCATTGTTTTTTAATTAATTCTTTGGGCGCCATCCCTTTCTACCAGCGAAATGCAGTTCTGCAAAGGGAGCCTCGTTTTATTCGAAGTTCATACATTGACTTTCAAAAAAACCGCAACACCAAGAAGAACACATCGAACACGTTTGAAATTCTGGCATTACGTTGGGTCGAGTAATAGATAAAAACGATCAAAATATCAAAAGAAAATTATTGTGAATAAGTGAAAAAATTTAATAATAATTTAATAATGGGTGGTATCTCCTCTTAAATTAATACATTCCTGTAGGGACGTGGCATGCTTAAAATTAAATTGTCAATATCTTCCTGTGGTATTGTATCCCAGGCAATCTGCATCTGCTCGCGGAGTTCATCTATGGCCTCTGGAGGGCGAGCTAAACGTTGAAGTCTCCGACCCAATATATCCCATACATGCTCTATTGGGGACAAATCTGGAGACCGAGCTGGCCAAGGCAAAGTATCCAAATTTTCAGCTTCCAAATACCTCAAAGTACCGTTGGCTACATGTGGTCGCACATTATCCTGTTGAAATGTGCTTCCAGGATGGTCGTGCATGTATGGTACAAGAACCGGTTCTAAGACACTATTAATGTACCTCTGAGCGTTTAATCTATCATAAATGAAAACAAGAGGAGACCGACTACCATACTGGATGGCACCCCAAACCATGACACCTGGTGTTAAACCAGAATGACGCCTTTCCAAAAAGTCCAAATTTAATCGCTCTCCTCTGCGCCTTCTAACACGTAACCGTCAATCAGATCGCCATAAACAAAATCGGTTCTCATCACTGAACACGATTCTTCTCTACTCATCCACCCATTGCACTCTCAGACGACACCACTTCAGTCGGGCCACCCTGTGGTTTCGTGATAATGGAAGCCGACGCATTGGATGATATGAATTTAGTCCAAAATTTCGAATTCTGCGATACATCGTACTAAGGGAGCCCCTTCGATTTAGGGTGGCTACCCAGTTAGCACCAAGAGACGGAATTGTTTCAAACGGGGCGCCTGTCGCTGAACGACGAAGTCGCCGGTCTTCGCATCGGTTCGTCATTCTTGGACGGCCACTACCACGATGACGATTTACTGACCCTTCGTTAGACCAATCTCTCCAAGCTCTTAGCACTGTTGATGCGTTTCGATCCAATCTACGTGCAATTTCGCGGAAAGGTAAACCTGCCTCATGCGTACCAACAATTCTTCCCCTTTCAAAGGGAGTTAACTGCCGATAAACTGCATTTTGGCGTAAACGAGGCATTTTGCACTACCACACATTTAATATTATATTAACAATAATAACTTTATTGTTATCCGCCTGTAAAAAAATTTGCGAAAAGAACGATCGTCACAGATAAAAAAAGTAAAGAAAAACTTCATATCGCATTAAAATACGAACTTGAAATTTTTATCATTTTTTTCTCTTTACAAGTCTAAAATCATACCAAAATTTCAAATACAGACAATGCGTTCTTCTTGGTGTTGCGGTTTTTTGAAAGTCAGTGTATATTTCCTTATGAACTGTTGGTTGTCGTTCAAAACGACCGCTCAAATGCCTCAGAAAGAATATTAGATTTTCATTAAAATTGTTTCCTTGTGAGCACTCAAAAACTATCTAGATCTGCAAACCAAAATTTTCTCACGGCGTTTTAAATTCCAGAAAGCGTTCCCCGTACTTTGCAGCATCAGAAACCTCAGAAAGCTCTCTTTTTCGATAATCAAGTTTCTTACTAATTAGGTTAAATTTTGTCAATTTTTTAAAATTTAGTCGCTCGTAGAAAAATGCGTTGATTTTGAATTTTATTTAAGTTTAAATCACGCCAATTTTTCAACGTTCAAGTAGTGTATTTTTTTGAAAATTAGGGTCAGGTTTTTTGGTCACTTTTATTTTTTTTATTTAACAATGTTTGAACATTTTTGAAAATTTTAAAAACTTAGCAATGTTGAAAATCTCTTTTATTATTTTTAAGGATTTTTTAAAATAAAAATTTTATTAAATGAATTACGTGTGATCTGGATGTGGGGCAGTTACGTATGCAAATTCTACTTTGTGTAGCCCATATGTTGCGCTCCAAAACACAACATAAGCCTCTAATATATTCGAGCGTGCCTTATAAAATTCGGCCATACATTACGTAGGTATTAGGGTGAAAGAACTGATTTCCATGTATTATATTCAAAGCCGAGAGAATCCAAAAGTTCCCTTCCAATAAATAAGTAAATAACGTCATAAAAAATAATAAAAAATAAAACAACTTGGATTTTCCGAACAAAGGGTAGGTTTATTAAATTTCCGGCTAATTTAGCAAAAACCTGATTTGAACAAAATCCAGTTTTCGATACAATGAAGTCGTTTCCGATATAATTTCCTTTCCGAAGATCGGAAAATAATCCATCAAAGTCCCAACAACCATGTAACGTCGCCAAACTTTCATCGATATTTCCGTAATATCTTTGACTTATTTCCGAGATAATTAAATTGGCGACCTGAGTAGATGCCATGAGCGTGAGTTTTTGCTTGAAGTTTCCCCATTGTTACGTAAAAGGCCTAATTTTAAAGCTATAAAGCTAATGGATGTAACTTGTAAGCGAGAGTGATGCTAATAAATGAGACAATTTTTTATATCTCTCCCTTCGGCAAGGTTCAATTAAGAACAAGGGAATAACGCGAATTATACTGGAAAAACTTTTAGTATCTAATTTGATTATTTAATTAAACGTTTTTCGTGTAGACCGAATTAAGCTTCTACACCGGCATGACGTCTGAAGAAGTGAATAAAGCTTCTGTATTAAAAACGAGCTTTTAAATTGATGGAATCGCTTAATAAACCGGTTTTGATGGCTATAAATTGGATGTTACAATTTTTCCTTTTCTCGTTTGCAAACAGAAGGGAAAAATTATGCAGTTTTTATTTCCAACCGGCTAAATAATAGAGTTTTTAACGACCAATGCTTTCTTGCATGATAAAGAATTACGGTAGTTTTGAACTCGAAGGAAATGGAAAAATTCCTGATTTTAATATTAATCAAGATAAAGGTGAATTTATTGCTGATTTTAGGAGCAGCCATTCAATTTTATTACTGTAAATCGCGGCAAGAAATCCGGGATTTAACACAAACAGAAGGAGATGGATAGGCTATCAAGAAATAATATGTCCACAAAAAGGAAGACGACTCAGATAGAAGCATGTACGGCGATATCCCTTGAGTCAAGATAGGAAAAAATCCCTTTAAACATATCTAGAACTGGAATGGCTTTGTTTCAGGAATACAGGGTGACCAATTTTAGGAAACAGCAGGTTTTTCATATCATTTTCAAAACTCAAAGCTTGGGACAACTTAACAAAAATATTTTCATATTCATATCCAAGTTTCTCCAGAAATTTCAGGGCAACACTCGCATGGTTAACCTATGAGAAATGAGCTCAACAAAAGAATTTAACCATCTAAGGCTGAAACAGTGATTTGGAGTGAATAAAAGCAAAACGCCTTCAAAGTTAATTCGGCAATTTGTAGACGCCCCCCAAAAACCGTCCGACTCAAAGAGCGACCCTGTATCATGGAAACGATTAAATTAAAAAATATATTTATAAGAAAATTTTCTCATAAAATATAAAGGAGCTTCTTCATATTGACCCTGTGCTAATCCGGTATATTATAGGAAGAGAGAAGAGTGAGCCTACCAAACACTCTCATATTTCTCCACTCTGTCCATGAAGAAGGATTTTAAAGCATATATTGAGCAGCATACTAAACAAACTTTAATTATCATGTTATCCAGATATACGTATATTTTTCAAATGACCAAATGCATTCTAATCCCAACTGGAGTATTTGTAAATTTGTATTTTCTTCGAGGAACGTGTAAACCCTCGAGTTTGCACCAAACCCATCGCAATTAGTCCTTTAACACCGAACACGGACAGGAACACCGTTTTAGGACATTCCCATGATACATTATTTAAATATTCTTCGCAAAACTTTTTGAACTTAAATAATTGATTATAGCTATGTTTCAAGTTTCCACGGAAAATTTAAGTATTTGAAGGGTGTTTGTAAAAGAAAAATTTCAATTAATCTTTGAAAATTTACTTTAACGATCGTTTTTTTAATTATTGATGAATCGTGTTTAAACGCAAAATCAACAGACAGAGAAATCCTAAATATTCCTAATGAATACATATAATCGTAATAACAACCTAATGAATATGCAGGTTGGAACTCTCGGGAATGAAATATGGTTAAATGGAAGGGAAAACTGGAACAGCCCTACGCAGTTGAATGAAATTCCAGTTCAACAACTTTTTCGAGCAAGTTTACTGCACCTTTATGGAGTCGTAAAATTTTCATTATTTTACGCATTCAGAAATAATAGCCAATTCCGTACATTCAGAAATAATAAAGAAAAAACTGTGGGTAGTAAATCTGGGATTCTCCAATTTTAAGAAATATTTTATGAATCACTTACAAGGTCGAACTTGTTCGCGGGTCAGACGCCCTTTGCCATCCCAATTTCTTTTGTGCTACGCCCCTGGCCGCTTAGCACAAGCTTTTTTGTCTGTAGCTTTTTCGTTATCTATGACGGTTTTCGAGATACTTCGAGAACAATGCGCTTGTATCTTCTGCATTGATAAAGCTCAATGCCACATGACATTTGGTGTGGACAAATTCAGAGCAAAGTGCATTAAAAATGTGCAGTTTTCTATGCTACTTTGAAAAACAACTCGAAAACTAGTAACACATACTAAAAATCCATCCAGCATGTTCATAAAAGTGTGAAATGAAGGTACTGGATTTTATTATGTAACTAGATGCGAAATTGATCCTTTCCATTCCACAATTTGGACTCTGAAAGCCTCTATTTGTCCAAATTCTAAAAAGTTTTGTTTCCATTTAACGATTACAATGACAGCTTTACCGTACTATTTTGTCGTTAAAACCGCCTGGAAATGAAACTTATTTCGTTACCGTTTATGCATTTTGCTCTTTAGAGTTGGCTATACAAACCGTCAAAGGAAACATTATATATTTCCAACTTAATAGCTACGGGAACAAGCAATATTGCCATGTTTTGACATCAATACTTTATTAGAGACCACATTTATGCGATAGGAAATATATCGGATTTGACTTCCACATGAAATAGCCTTTGCCGGCATTTGTCAAGTACACGCACCTCTCTAAATTTGACAGATAAATTCATTTATATATTGATTTATTATTTAATACAAATTTAGAGCACAATAGAAAAAAATACAGAATAAAATACACGACTCATAATGCTCATCGTCGCACTCGTCCAGTCGCATAATTCGCCGCTTCACTCCTTGTCAACCACATTTGAATCGGCGGGAACAACGAACTGCTTTATCACTCTCACGTCCTGACATACTTTTTCCACACCGAGTACTGTAATAACTTTTTTCCCAACGAGTGCGGAAAGTAATACTTTCCCACACGCGAATGCAGCAATCCCGTGCGCGTTTTGATGTTACAAACCAGAGAAGGTAATATATAAAAGACTCTCGAATTAAGAGCCGAGAAAGCTTGAACTGAAAATTGAGGAATGTGAAATCATCGAGGAAATGCCTGCAAAAAATAGGAAACACCCAACCACGACACTTCAACGATACCTACAGACTCTTTGGAAGCACCACCAAGCAGACAGCTTTAAAACGATCAAAAAGGCGTTCGCGTTCATTTTTTGAGAATCAATTTCCAGTGAAAATATTCTCAATGAAATGGTGTGAATAAAAGAGTGTATAAAAAAGTTATTTTGTATTGAGGGCCACAGCTTGGACGTTAAATGAATGATCATGTTGAAAACTCTGTATAAAAATAAACGGTCACCACCCAAACGGCTTAGTTTATACAATCCAAAGATGAGCTCAATCGGAGATTTCACGTGTCCCGGTGCCTAGTAAGTGAAGTTTCTCATCGGATTCATGGAATAAACGTGGCCGTTTGGACAGTCCTCTTGCACGTGCCGTGCCTTTAGGGCTGCCATATGGAAATAAAATTTGTTCGAATTGTACGAGTGGAAAACCACGTTTTTAATCAATGTGAAACGAAATAACTAAACTTGATTAAATATCTAAGCCCACACTGCTATTGGAGATCCTATTGCTCCGCAATACACTAGTGGTGAAAAATCTCTTCAAGCACTACTGGATAACAGAGGAATTTCAAGTAAAGATTTTTTTGCGGGTGTTAAGGATTTTGCTTAAAAAAACAATGATTAAATTAGCACTCAAATTCACAATTTGCCAAATAAAACATCAAGTCGAGTTAAATTCCGCTGGACAAATTCCAGAAAAATCACTTTATCTTCCCACCTTCTTAGCACAGATACAATTACCTAAATTTTCTAAAAAGACTGCAAAATCCGTTTCTCATTCAGAATTAACCAGAAAATATATCTACATGTCTTGGTTGCCAGCGTGATTAATCTTGCCCCATTCACTATAAATTCAATATCCGAATGACTATTTGATGGAAGGAGAGAGATTTTTACCCCGATTAAAGGCTTTTATAGCCCCTTCCGTAAACGCCCCGACTTCACAAAATGCCCTCGGTCAAGTGTTAGGTTTATTTTTGAGATTTAACTTAAATTAATTTGAATAATCAATTTTGTGGTGTAGAAAAGACCGTTGCCTAGTGTCCAGTGCCATTGTCCAAAATATGAAACTACCCATATTTCTCAACAATCTGAATTAGATTTTTTTTGTATTTTTAAGAAGTCATAAAAAGATACGGAAAATTGCATCTGCTCTTGAACGACTTCGACTCACATTTTGGAAAGATTTGCCCATATTTGTAGATGATAAAAAACCGTTTAAAATTAGGCACCTCCGATTTCTCAACTCTAAACAGGATTTTTCCTGATATTCTAATGCAGAAAATCCTCTGTTGAATAATGAATTCTTCGTAATTATCAATTTCAGTAACCTGTATTGAATTTTTGATAAAGGTCAGATGTCTCCGCCTACTAAAACCTCGCCTAAGTGACTTAAGGCTTAAAGCGCACCTCCGGGATTCATTATTCCTTTGCACCAAAAAATATAGGGCAAAAAGCATTCCCGGTTTCAGAAAGGATTTTGAAACTGCGCTTTTGCAAAGCTAATACGATCCTGTATTTATAAAATCCGTAATCCATAAAAATTTTTGTATGGGAGTCTTAAAGAAACACGTATCTCACAGTGCGCGACAATTGATTTCTCTCATGCCGCATAGCGATTGTATGATGTATGATGTTCAGAGATCTCATTTCATATTGCCGGTTATTGAAAAATGATTTTTATTCATTTCTTGGCATATACTTTCTGTAAAGCACCTTCACAACGGAAAAAAACGACTGAATTGACTGCTCAAATTGTTCCCGCAAATTGATGACTTAATTCCTTAAAAAGGTGTAAACCAACTGCATTGCTAATAATGTTAATGAACCTCTGGTTCTTCATGAAAATGAGTAGATTTTGGTGAGAGCACTCTGGCATTGAAGTTACCGATGGTCAGGAGCCGCTTTTAACGCCTGCCTCCTTTTCCCTTCTCAAGCGGGTTTGAAGACTTCGAGGGCGCTACCACTTAGACTTTAAAATAGATAATATTTATAAACTGGAAACCGTAGTTCAGGTCAGCTCAGGCTAGATTGCCCCTAAAATTGCCATTTTATGTCCGGTATTGTCAGCATAGTACTAGTACCTCGATCCTCAGAACCACCGCCTTCCTAGTTTGACGTGAACACGCTACGACTTAAAAATCATGTGATTAAAAAAAATCAAAGCGTCAACTCATGCGTCTAATTAGCGTAATTAACGCGTTTTAATTTTTCCATTTAACCTAATTTGCAGAGTTTCACGTGATTGGGGGTAGCTGCGTTCCAAACACGAGGTACCACGAACCGACCCCCTCAAATTTGTTTTTTCATTACATTTACATTTATCTGGGGCTTCCGTTAACGGATCTTTGAACACTCGCTTTGATGACCAGACGACGTAACCGCAGTCGAAGCTAAAAAGTGGGACAGAAGGAACATCATAAAACCGTAAATAATAAAAAAGGATTATGAAATCGCTTTTCTAAGAGCAAACAGGAATTTTCCCTACTTTTTAATTACATAAGGATGTAGTGATATAAAAAAAAAATTGGAGAGAAACCCTCTGAACAACACCGTATTACGAGCAGCCCCCTCCAAACTAAGCGAAATGAGTCACCCTCAAATTTTTTCGGTAATCTCCTAACTCCCTGTAAATATCCCATAATACGAGATAACGTAAATGCGAATGATACGACACACCATCCTCATTAGTATTATTGCTTAAATCGGAATCTATTAAGTGCAATTTAATACCTCTAAAGGCGTTTCCGAATGATACTCATTTGCATCTGAAGACGCAAAGCGGCTTAAAGAGGCTCTAATTCGAAAAGGTGAACGACAATCGAATAAACTTAGGAAATTCAGTAATGGAAACTCCTCTTATAAAGGACTAATGTATGGAGCAGCTGCCACGAATTTTAAGCCGAGATTTAACGGAAGAGAATGAGAAAAGTTAGATAGACGCCACTTTTCTTTTAGATCGATTGGTCAATTTGATAAGCTTTTGCTGAGAAGTTATTTATCATAATTCAGTAAGAAAATGTGGCAATTTAAATTCAGGTCATCCGGAACCATAAAGCGTGTCATAGAAGGGACACCTTATGCAAATCGTACCAAATTATTCAATACTGGAACATCCAGATAAGACGGATGTAGGATTAGAACCTATCCCTTTCTGGTGACTCAGGTCGTAAAAATTCCAAATTTTCCACTGGCTGAACTCAATCTATCGCAAAGCTACTTCGAATGATTGGATTTTATTGCAGAATTTAGGGGAATTTTGGAGCACTTTTTGGAAAAACTCTTCGGACCATTTTAATGCAGATCCGAATACCTCATACAGCGATTTATGCATCGAAAATCGTCATCAAATAGGACGAAAAACGACATATTAATAACGGTAGAATCTCGCAAAGGAAATTTTCACACATAGTTACCTTAAACTATTTTGTTATAGTTCGCTCTTCTCACATTTAACAAACTCACAACTCCTGAAATTTGCGATTTACATGTAAAAGAACTCGAAACTTTCCTTCACAGGTGGTCGATTTTTCGCGCGATTATCCGATTTTTTTTTGTAGCCCTGTCTAGAACTGAATGTTTGAATGGCTGGAAAGCGAGCGTTGTACTATGCGAAGTTGGAAAAGTTGCCGGGAAACTCGAATAATTGTCTGGATTGGCGCGGCGCAGCTCCAAAAGCCCACTATTCTTGCCATTATCCTTCTATTACAATTACATAAATACTTGATTTGGTACGAGGAAAATTTGCCTCGTTTCTAGAAACCGAGTATGACCATTTCTCACGTGAACTTTTGTTGTAATGCGGCTCGAAAAAAAACGAATAAAACTACCTGAATATCTCCTATATTGAAATTTTCCAGATTAAGTAGCATGGTTCCGGATAAAAGTGTTATCCTTTCTTGTCACGAAGATGTGCTTTTTTAGGGAATAATCTGAAAAGAAACCTCTTAAGGTAATGGGTAGCCGCTAGTCCTAAATCGAGGATCAAATATTGCCCTTCTTATCTCATTTTATCCCATTTCCATATTCTTATTTTTTCTCAAAGAATTGGAAGTTATAAGTGCCCCATTATATTAGCAATGAAATTTGATTGAATCATCATATTGTAACCAATAATAATTAATTGGGCCAGTTACGGTCATTTTCCGTTGTAAACCATAATGGGAAAGAAAATTAGATCGGCCCTTAATTGATGGACGTTCGCACAAAATAAATGGAAAATTTATGGGGCGTTGGAATTTTCAATTGGGAAACTTGATTTGATTAATAAGCAGCTACTGGGAATATAAACACTCTACATTAAGATAAAAGCATATCAAGGTACCTACGTCACCTTAAGAAGGATGTACATATGTTTTTTCCATGCGACCAATGCTGCGTTTTCAATAGTCCTCCATTCAATCGCATTACCAGGCTGTCGCATTTTCATTCCTTATAGCACATTTCCTCTCCGAATTTCAATCTTGAACCCAATTTTTTTCCAATAAAAACATATTTTAATTGCTGACAATTTTATTTATTCAAAGAGAAACATTTGAGAAAATATTTGTAAAATAGTGATTTACGTCGCAAGTTCAGTACGTTGCAAGAGGTACGAGCTTTTGCCGACCGAGACGACGTCAAGAGTTGAGTCTGGAAATTTTCAACGAACACTGTAATAACACCTTATGGATCTGTATTGTATATTATTTTATTTCGTTCTATCGCCTGACATAAAAAGGATTTATGTTCAAAATTCAAAACAAACAATATTTCTGGCAAATATGGCGAACGCAAATTTAGTCTACATTTGTCAATTTGTTCTCGATATTCGGAATTTGAGAAACGAACCTCCGGGGCAAGGAAATTGAGTTCGTAAATGTTCAAAAATGGGCTTCATCGTCGTAGAGAAGATATCTTAATATGTATTCTGGGTACTAGATAATTTAACTGTAATAAGCCAAACATTAAAACTACATTGGAAACTAGCTCTCTCCTCGGGGTTTATCCCCCCACAAATTATTGGAAACATTTTAGCAAATGTGCAACTATAATATAATTTCTATCGCTGGTTAAGTCAAAATATTCACAGAAACATAACAATTCCATTATTAGTTTGTATAGATTGGGTATTTGGAAAGTTTATCGAAGTACAATTTCCCACAGGAACATCAGTAAACTTCATTAAAAGTAATAGAATTTGTGCATGAAAATGGAAAAATTACTTTCAAGCTGCACATTTTAGAGCGTGAAAATTCCATTATAATAAAAAGGATTTCTTATTAACTTAGGTGGGCATTACGTGAACGAGTTTAGCCATTTTTGTGTTCCCGATGCAGAGGATCTCCTTCAACATAATCGTGAGATTAATGGTCGCTTTGGTCGGCATCAACTGGGTCGTAAAGGAAAATTTATCAGGTCATTATTCGTTTCACAGTCCTATACAAAACAGTGAAGTAAAACTTAGTACGAAAAGAAGATTAAAATACAAGTCAGCGTTACTTTATTTATGTCTCGATTCAGCAGCCGCTTTACTTGCGTGAATGATTTTTGTAAAAGCTTAAATACCAACTTAAAGGAGTTGGGCCTTAAATTCTTATAAAAATATTATGTTCTGGAACTTCCAACAAGACGTGGAAAACCAAGAAATATAAGTCTTCTACTATTCAGTCCCTATTTAAATCGGCAGACAAGGATTTTCAATTTTAGAGACGAAAGCACAAACTTTGCGATGTAAGTACGCATAAAAAGGTTAATTTTATTTAAAAAAAAAAGAAAGTACATTACGATTTGAGAAACTGGTTCAAGTTAGTTAAAAGTGTGCCCTGTTGAGGTTTCCCGGTTCGAAAATGGAGCGAGAGGGAGCAAAAAAAAGTAAAAAAAAAAAAAGAGCGAATGGGCGGAGACTGGACGATGGAATAGAGAAAGAACTGACGGAAAATGAGAGGAAATTGATGGAGTCCAAAACTATGATAGAGGATTTTGTGAGAAGGAAAATTATGGAGAAAGCGATATAAGAAAAGTTAACTGTGCGAGCGCTTGTGGGTCCTCGAAGTAATGCTGAGAAACCAGTTTCGTGGCCATGGGAAAAGAGGGGGGATGGTTTTGTGAGTGGGTGGATATCAAACCTCAGGCTACCCTGCCCCTACCATCGGACGCTCTGCAGCGGACGCCCAAATATCTGGACGTCTCTGGATTTCCACCTCCTCGGGCACCAAAAAACCTTAGTTCAGGTTGGTTCGGTAGTACTATTCTGCATCCTTAGACCCGATTTTTTTTTTATTGGCAGTTTGCGAGCCGTTCTTATTCGTTTTTGTGTGTAGGTTACAATGTTGCAATTTAAATAGACCATCTTATTCTATTTAAATCTAAGCTAAAAAACAATTATCTTTTTTAAATATAAATTATCAAGAAAGATAAACACAAATCGTGATTGGCATTACTGTAAACCCAAGTCTAATCTCTATTTACGTTGGGTAAATCCGCACTTGAAGAAGCTGAACTATGTTTATGAAATATTTTATCACCAATTTGTAGCTAAATTTTTTAAAATAAATTCGAATTAAAATCTAAAACTTGCAACATCCCTTTCGCTCGTTAATAGCTCATCGGCCGTGTTATCTGTAACTGTTATTACTTTAATGAATACGGTGGGAATGCATCAGCTGAAGCGTTAATAGTTATTGGTTTAAACGAGCAGTTGAGGCACTAAAAGACTCTAAAAGATGACAGTTTAGTTTAATACCTGACCCGTACCCCGGCAGTGTGTTTTACTTTAGATTTCATTACATTTCTGGAATCCTTTCGGAAGCTCGTAAAGATTTCACGGCAAAACAGAAACCTCATTTCATAGCCTATATCCCTGCTTTTCCCTTCAAAAAACTTAGTCACTTTAACACGAAATAGGCCAACCCACACCAGGGTGTTCTCTTTTTATTATTAACTGTGTAGTGCAATTTGATCGAATCACGCGATATTGTCGTTAGGAGGCGCAAAAGCACTGCTATAGCCGTTCTTCAGCCGCAGCAGTAAAGGCTTAATGAATGGATATCTGATACTGGGTTTTACTGCATATTTTGCCTGGGGATTTTAACATGAAAAATTCGCCGAGGGTTTAAGCCCATTCAGCAATGAAATGGCCATATAATCGACTACAAATTACGTAAAAGACCTCGTTCTGACTCTATAAATTTCAACCGACGATATGATCTGCTAATATGCGCCTATTAGGCTGTCGCAACAATCAAATTGGTGTCGATTTGATATGAATTAGCGCTCAACGTATTGTGTTTGTATAATATCTATTAACCTATTAATACAGGGAGATAGGGTATCTATCAAGTGTAGAGTGACAAATGGTGATTACTCAATATGTCACTTGTATCCTGAATAATGCACAGAAATGTGGATATTATTGTTTTCAAGGGAAATTTACTACATCAAAGCTTTCTCTGAGCTTTCTTTGTTTAGGTTCATGAATATTTACATTAGACACATTTCTGCGTGCTATATCCACCGACTCATTGTTGCTCATGAAAGTCCCTCACTTTAACCGCTACATGGCAAGGTCGCGCTACTCTTTTGTCAAAAGAAAATGGCCGTCCCGTTTGATGAACGCGTGAGTGCGACTAAAATAACAGATAATGAACGTAGTCAGCCGAGTTCAGCTGTGTTGCCACATCTCGTTTCAGGAGTGCTTTTTGCCTGTTGCACATCTCATTTTTTTGGTGTATTTTCTAAATTGAGCTCGGTGGATGATGAATTTTTCAGTTATGCGTCGACCTAACCATGTTCGGAAGTGAGAGTTCTATGGAGAAATGGACCTGCGCAAAACCCAACTTTGATCATCTTGTAATACACTGCACTCAAAATGATTTTTTTTCTTTTTTTTTTTAACTGAACAATGTGATTTCGAAAATATTTATAAATCGCGCCACTGAAATTTATAATTATTGCTTTACGACTCTTAAAATTTTTCATAATTTTCTTACGTGTTTATTTATACGGTAGCAACAATTGTTTGCAAAATAGTCGAAATTGGTACACTGAGTTTCACACGAAATGCACCATGCTGTAGTAATTATAATTATCTTGTAATTTTGGCAAAATATTGCTTCATAATAGAGTGTAAAGTGATGGGAGTTTCACTAAAAAAAAAAAACGCCAATGGTTTTTTTGTCATCAGCCTTTTGGATTTGTTACTGAATTGCTCACAAGTAAAATAATATTTACACGGAAATATCATACATTTAAGGAATAAAATGATTTTTTGGTGCGCCGTGTATTCACTCGACTCTGGCCCTTGTTGGTTCGGTTAGGTTAGATTCGTCGAAAATTACTGTTCTCCCTCTTCAGTAAACGTAAAATCTTTTCCTCTAAAATCGTGAAAATGAAAATGCGTGAAAATTAAAAATATGCGTTAATTTCGCGGTGCAGTGTATTTGGAAGGCCAAAACTTCTACACAGAGATAATTTAAGATTTCAGGAGTGTGTGCTATAATGAATAATTAAGATTTAGAGTGCCTTATGAATATAGCTTCGAGACGAGTTTTCCCGACAAAACCTGCAAAATCTGGATGACAGACGCCGCCATATTTGAACACTTTCTAATTCTGCTATTTGGAGCGTTCGAAACCTTAAGCCGCAAAATAAATAAACAGCTCAAGTTAATATTCAAAATATAATATCTCATTTATTATAATACACATTTCAATATATTCGCTAAGGGAAATTAATAAAAATCCTTAAACAAAGCAAGCCATATGTTGTTGATCCGATGGGAACAATTTCCCGCTTAAAATGATTGATCGCTTTCAAACCATGCTCTGGAATTAGCTAATTTTCCAAAGAATTGATTTAGTGGATCGTTTGGCGCATTTTTTCATATTTTTTTACTATCCAGGGCGTATTTAATGTTATGACGTGTGGTGCACATCATCACTCTGCGGTCCGAAGGAAAGGAAAATGAACATTTTTGCAACAGTTGCAGTGGCCGAAATCCGTAAAACGGGCTCAAACAATACGTGGAAATAACTAAATCAATTTTCCAACTGTTTACGCAGCACTAAAAATGTAATTGATTACACATTTTCCACAAAGATAATACGTTTACGGTTTAGCAAGGAGTTCTAATTTCGAAAAATTTCATCGAACATAAACAAACATGAATAGTGCGTAAACACTTGCCTACGCGTAAAGAATATACTTCCCCATATTTCATCAGATTTAAATGTGTAACCCTAAACCGAGCTTATAGCAACCGGAAAATGAAATATTAATAATATTAAGGTGTTAATGGTTTAATGTTTTTTTAAGTTGTTTAAAATGTTTTTGTGGCTTTATTTTTGACCGTTGTCCAATTTTATTCAAAAGGGTCACAGAAAACGTCCCCCACCTACCAGTACACATCAAACATCTTTTAATTTCGCTCTCTATTTCTGGCCTCGATTGGGTCGCTTTTTACCCCCGAGCGCATTTCGTTTTTTTTCTTCGGTTTAATTTTCTGATGAATTTACTTTGTCAACCCTTTCATCCTTTCTATCCTCTCTCGCTTGAGATTTTCCGAACCACTTTCTGCGAACGGAAATTCATAGAGTTTGCCTCAATGTTCGCATTGCCACATTCTCCCTGCACTTTTATTAAATTTCCCCTATGCCAATACGATCTCGACTTAAACGCGCCCCTTGTATAAATTTAACAGAAACCGATAGGTTCGCCCTAATGGCCGTAATAAAAAGCTTTTTGGCTGCTAATATTGACCTATGGCAAATATCTTCATAGAGGTGAGTGTTTTTTAACCTTCACCTTTACTCCGCTCTTCCAAATTCAAACAAGCATAGTCATTGGACAAATTGATTCTTTTTAGAGTGATTTGTTGTGGATGAAAGATGAGGATAAATCCATTTGGAAAAAGTCGTTACTGTTTCTGGGAATCAAGGGGTGGTTTCCGGTTTTCCACAATGGATTTTGGGTTTTCGATGCAAATGATGCTGTTGTTAGTGCAGGAAGATGCGGAACTGCTTAATGCCTTTTATCGCTGTTTATGTACGTGTATGTTGTGACAAATGGATACCTTTTAAACAAATAGGTGCTCATTTACCCATCTGGCGAGCTTAAAAAGTATTGTTCCTTTAACGTAAATAAATATTGTAAATAACCAAAATGTTTATAGCGAAATGGTTGTTATTATGATGGTGAAAACTGCCGGATGAAATATATACGAACAGCGAGCTTTTTGTAAACACAAAAGGTATTTCATCTTTTCTATTAATCTAAACGTTTTTTTACACATTCTAAGGATAAATATTTGAAACTTGTAATTTGTCTTCAACATGCTCTGCGTGGAATATGAAAGACGATCTTTCCTCGTAACGATAATGACTCCCATAAAACTTTCTGTGTCTTACACACCTCCGGCAAATTCCTCATTTTCGAGTTAGCGATTTTAGAAAGTGACACATACACTAAATGTGCGAACTTACTAGTTCGATGAAACTCTTAACTTCTCATACGCAAATCAATTTATTTTCGATTAATTATTAATAGCAACCGTACTTACAGTGGACCAGTAAAATATACAGACACTTACAAGCATATCGTATACGTGTCCATACCGTATTAGGAAACAATAGATAATCGATTTTTGTTATAATAATCCTTGTAATGATGTATTATTAAAAACAACTTAGAAATATTAACAAATTTTAACAAGAACACAAAAAACTACAGTCAGTCAAAGTGAAACTCGTTGACTAAGTTTTTCGCAATAAGTAACAAAGTAAGGAAAAACTGACAACGAACATATGGTCAAAATGAAATTGTACACTGAATATAATAAAAAATAAAAAAAATAATTCAAAAATCCCTCACGCACGCCTAATACTAAATTAAAAGTCAATTTTCCACCTCAAAATGAAACTCGTACACAATTCAAATTGTATCTCTAAACAATATTCGATATCAATTTAGTACTTAGTTAAAAGTAATTTGTTTTTAATTATGTGTTTTAGACCGTCGGGAATAGATTTTACCAATTTCTCTCGATATTCTGTTGGTATCTTCGCTCGTTTTTTCCTTAAAACAGTTTTTAGTTGTTCCCTATTAGAAATTTCACGTTTTCGTGTTGCATTTTCAACTGGCTCCATAAATTTTCAATTACGTTTAGATCTAGACTCTGGGGAAGTGCTTCTATTACTTTAGAACAATTATAAAGTTGCCATTTTCCAACTTTTAGTGCCTTGTGCTCTGGGTCATTGCCTCTGAAATATTTAAATGATCTTTCAATTCTCAATTTCTATGCACTTTGCTTTAAATTTAGCATTAAAATATCGAAATATATATTTTGGCCCATGTCCATCCATTCTTATCCTCAAATCCAGCATCTGTCATATAACTTATAATCCCAGACAACATGAACCTTTCCCTATAATATGGGGTTATCATAGGAATAATTTAGAGCAATTGGACTATCACCGGACTGCCCTTTCATCTATACGTGAACAATTAACTGCAACCAAAGTCGCAAGTCCCTGGGTGTTTGCCCGTAACAGTGCAATTTAGATAAGTTGTCCTACACATATATAAGTAGTTTTCTGACCCAAAATGAATTCTTATGATTTTTTCTTCAGACGGAGTGCATGGTGATAGAAGCTCTTAATTTCCTTCAAATAGTCCAGAGTAAAAGTATAGAACCTTAGTAATAAAATAAAGAGTCGTTAGTGCGTTAACGAATCGTCTTAATTCCGACAAATCTACACATCGTGGTGTCGACCACGTATAAAATATCTGGTGTCACAACACATGGTACTTTCGATGAAATAAAGATTCCCAGGGACCTTTTGTCCACATGCACCCCCAAACCGTAACGAAACCTCGTCCGTGTTTCACTGTCGTCACTATTTTTTTTTTCTTTCAATACCTCATTGGGTTTTCTTCGAACTAGTTGTTGTCCATCTGAGTTGAAAATGTTAAATTTGCTCCCATCTGCAAAAAGTGTGTCTTTTCAGAAATTTAAATCAATTTTTCGGTATTCTTCTGCAAATCTTAAGCGTTTGACTTTTGTTAAGGGGTTCCTTCGATAAACGAAACCACGAAAACGACAATTTGGTTTACAAAAATGTACAGCATTTAATTGCACTTATTCTAAATAATAACAGAGTTTATTGGTCCAAGTATGAAGAGGGAGAATGCTTAATTGGGCGGATTACACACTATAATTTTGATCGCGTATCCGATACCGACGCCGCTCCAACACGAAGAGAAGAAAAAAGAGAGGGAAAAATTACTTCGATTATCCCTTAAGTACTAAATGGGAGGAATTCCAACCAGGGGCGCACCACCACCAAAAGCCCTTACGGGCTATAGCTGAGCCGGATGCCATAAATCGCGGCCATCTGGCGAATATCTACACGAGTCGCTTTTCTGGGAATACTGCGCAGGCCCATCGAACTGCAAATCGTGGCAATAGTCCCAATCGAGAAAGCTTCCTTTGACTAGTAACATATTCCCCAGCCAAAAAGCACCCTTGGTTGTGATCTGGCACTCAGATGGTATTCTTAGAACAAGTATCGCAATACATGGGCGTAGCTTAAGGAATAAAATACAAATAACTAACAACAACAAAAAACCAATAACTTAAAGTCCCTAACAACTTTATTAGTCTTACTGATCCAGGGTTCCTTTAAGAACACTCTACTATTTATATTACGCTTATGTAATAAGTTTCGAATGGTTTATGGATTAATGACCTTATTTAGATATATTTCTACAATTTTTGACAATTCAAGAGTCGAAATTTTTGGATTTTCCGCAACCTTTCTTAAAATCCACATTTCATCATAATCGTTATGAGTTTGTTTAGGGCTATTTCCCACTTTGTTTTTAATCCCTTTTTCATCAATATAACGATCTATCATACTCTGTACGGTTAGCTGACTCTTATTGACCATTTTACCTATTTGACTTTAAGTTTTTCCGCTTCGATAATGGTGGATGATAAAGTTTCTTTCGATGACGGTGATTTGGCCCCTTTGTCGACCCACTGCAAGCCACAATTAAATTTAGATAAACGAGGATTACAGTATATAGAAAACATAAAAATTTAACACCAAACTCTTTAAAATATGCATTTACCAGTAAATATCTTCGATATACGAATTTCATGTTTCATATCAAGAATTGATTTTGCCAAAATATTTAACAAAAAATGCAACTTTTCTGTTTTTTTTTTTTATCTACCATGTTCATTCAATACGAAGATTAAACAGCCAATTATTTTGTTTTAAATCTTTAACATAAAGAAAAATTAATGAAAATAATTCACGTGTACGAATTTCCCTTTGACTGACTATGTATATTTTGGACATCACAAAAATATTCGTACATTCAATCTTGAAGCTATTTATCCCATCAAAAGCGGCAATTTTAAAAGGTTACAACTCCCTTATTTATAGTTCGACATTGATCAAATTTTCAGGATATATCTAGAAAAATCGCCTTTACAAGATTATCAAGAGAAATTTTCACTCCCACAAGAAGTTTCCAAAACAGAGTTTTTTGAGACCCTGAAAAGCACTCTAAAAATTAAATTTTCAAAAGTTGCTCGAACACGAAATTGAGTTTAGGTTTGAATTTTGATTATATAAAATTTGAACAAAGTCAATAGAAAATTATGGTTTACAGAATTTTTTTTCGGCTGTACGAATATTTTTTAGAGCGACTCTAAGTACCCGATTTATTTGTTAGAGGCCCTGAAGGTACTTGGGTGTTAAACGATGTCAATCTAAATGGGGAGCAACTCAGAATCTTTTATGGAAAAAGTTCGCGACTTCAATTTGAAACTGTCCAACAAAACTGAATAAGCGCGTAAGGGGTGTTTGATATCTCTAACCGCTGCCAAGATACGCGGAGTTGCAAACGTTTGGCTTGTTAGAGGAATTTTGAGATTTATCGATTTATGCAAGGTCCTTTATAAGCAACTTGAGCTTTATTACATCAACCACATTGTTAACCATTTCCCAAAGGATCATATGAAGGAGTTGTAGCTTTACGTAGCGGCACAAGGATGAAAACACATTAATTAATACGCCCCTTTGATTATAGCAAATTGTAGTTGTTTTATGTGTTGAAATAAATGTGGCAATAATAACAGGGAATTTGAAACAGCTATATTAGAAAAAAATTGATGTATCGATTACTTTTTATAATGGGGATTAATTCGATAAAGTTTACTACATCAAGGCTGATGGTAATTATCATCGTTTCGGTAAAGTCGATTAAATATCCAAATTGCACCAGAGATAGCAAAGCCATATTGATGGGAACGCAATTCTCCATCCAATTTATTAATAGAGCCTAAATTGCAATGTATACTAACGAAAAACGTGGCTGTACTAAATTTATTTAGTCGCATATAAATTCATGCGTAACAGTACGAAAATTTCTTATGGAAATGCAGCTTTGAGATGCGAAGAAATATATAATGTGTCTCATTAAAAAAAAAAATGAGGATCAAAGCTACGGCAGCAGAAAATCTTAATGCGATCTTGCATGAAAAAAGAAACTCGTAGCTAACGCAATTTCGACCTCAAATATGTAAAAACCGGTCGGAAGTGCGTAGCTTTAAGAAAGGAAAAATATACACTGACTCTCGTTAAAATAAAGTAAAATTAGAGCTGAGGAAGTGGAGAATGTTATTTTTACTTTGCCTGAAAAAAAAAGCAAAAACGTAATAACTTTAACTCAATTTTGGCCGCAGACACACGAAAATCAGAGAGAAATAGGTATACGAATATCGATTACCGAAATTTTCCTAGAGATGTGTAGTTTCACATAACGGCAAAATACCCTGAGACCTCACTTGGAAATAATCAAAAGCGGCGTCTTAAATCAAGTGGCCAAAATGACGTTTGCAGTTTCATTTTAACCTCAGGTCACTCAGAACGGATAAGAACTTGGTATAAGAACATCCAGTACGAAACTGTGTCCAAAGATGCGTGGATTTCATGATATAAGTCTAGATACAGGGGGACCCAAAAAATCGAAACTCAGAGCTTCGGAAGCAAGAAACTTTAGGGGGCTACTTTACTCAATCTGGACTTCAGGTAGATCAATCAATGGTACTTCAGTCAAAGACAGTTTGGTGCAGAAACATCTATTACGAGTACTACGTATTGCGACGGATATGTAGTTTCATTAACGTTTATAATATACAGGTTGTCTCATTAGAAAAATTAAGATCACGGCTCTTGCCTCTTAAAACACATAAAGTTTGTAGTTTAGACCTTTGCATATGCGTCATACATGCGAATCGCATGCGTCAAATCAACTCAAGGTCAAAATCAAATGTAACCAGTGGCGTCTCAAAAATTGCGTGTTTTTGGATCGAAAGAAGAAAAACTGGTATACCAAAGCCAGCCGAGGAATGAGAAGGTAGAGAAGTACTAATTTATCAACTAAAAACTAGAAAAATTAAATGAAAATCGCAAAACTGTTTATATTTACATGGAACACAGTGAAACTAACTCAAAGACATGTGTTCATACTACCATCTTTATTTAACCCGCATACAGTTTCGTTAACAATTTTGACCCCTTACTCTAGTTTGTAGAAGACATGCATATTACATCTATGTCTTCGTTGTTTGAAAATCCCTCTACACACTCCAGACAGGTACGTACTATTTAATTCGATACACATGCACCAATATCTATAAATTACACTCATCATTCCATGAGAACCAGCACATGACTAAAGACTTCTTAATTTTACTATCTACTCTTACAATCTAACATAAATAGGAACTATCTTAGAAACGTTACAAACTGTCTTCTAGATCGTTGAAACGCGGTACTAATCTCTGGGTGTAAGCTTGCAAACACAACAGGAAGGAATTCTGAAGAGGTCAAAACCAATGCCCGTGGTACTGTTGAAAAATGCCAGTTTGACCGCTTTAAAGCTTTGATGGCAAACACTGTCGAAGCCTGCTCTCAGGTTCGCACATTTGAAGTCACTGGAAAGAGTTATTATCGTTCAGCGACGATTATAAGGCTTAAACACTAAATTTGTCTACAATAGAAGTAAATACCTGCTGCTTCCTAATTATCCAGGAATTGTTTATTGAACTATAAATTTCGCAGTCTGTTACGCTAATAGATAGGACAAAATGTTATAAAAGCTTTAATTTCCTGTTGGTAAGTTTCCTGGAAACGAGTTGCTTTGAAGCCTATTAAATAACATATCTTGTTTTTGAAGTCAGAGCTGGCTTAAGAGACGTCCAGAACTGATTAGGCGGTAATAAGGTCTTTCTTTCAACGAAATATCCAACAAAAAAAACACGAATAAGATACCTAAACGACTTCTATTTACGAGGTTTATGAGGGGGAAATTTCATTTAAGTTGGACTGGCCACATGTTTAAATCCGAGTGAATTCCAAAGTGAGGGAATGTGATAATGTGATCAAGAAATTCACTACAAGAAGCTTTATTAATTTGGAGGAGTTGTTTCGAGAAACAGAAATTTGAACAGGAAAAATGCAGATTTAAGCTTTGTGACCGCGTTTGTTATTTACCGTTTCTGAGATATTTATTTTGGATCGAGCTTAACTGTAGGGCGATTCAAATATCCGATTTACCTCTGATCGATTGATTTTAGCTTTGTGAGTAACTTCCCATTTAGTATCCAAGTTATCAAAGATTTTTTATAATTTACTACATCAAGTGTTCACTGCGAAATGCCGACAAAGGGAAAGGTATATGAAGCGGTTTTATTGCCAAAATAACCTGGAGCGACCTAAATTAATTGCCATCGGAAAAGTCTCTAGACATTCTCAATTTATTCATTACCTGTAGGTAAAATTCTTGCATAAAAGTAGAGATCTTTTTGGAATTTAACACTCATGTGTGGTTGGCCTTAAGGACTTAGAGGGGTAATGGTGAATTAGTTTCAGGACGAACATGAATAATCGTACTCTCTACATTAACCGATGTGATTCAAAATGGTTTATGTGCTACACGAGTTCCACTCCGTACGTGAACCTAACCCCAACTAGAAGATTAGATAATCTGCAACCAGACATGTGGGCGTGACACAAGACGGTCATATTTAGCCACTTAGTGTCGGGTTGATATCCCTGTGGATACCGACCGGCTAAACTCGTCCCCTCTCTTCACGCGTGATTGCCCCCCCTCCCCCCCTCCAATCCGCCGCGTAGCATTAACCTGAAATAATTGCGAAATAACCTAAACTAACTCGTATTAACCTAAAACATAAATGTGACTTTCATTTTAAAACCACCACGTCTCCCTTTAAAAACTCAAGTGAAGATATCTCAGTGTTACTCGATTCATTTGTAATTAGCTCAGTACATCACTGTGAACGTATTACCAACGGTAGAGTTCATTTTGTAACAAACATGCAATAAAAATCTTCTTGTGAGAATTTCGGAGAGAATTAAGCATTTCCGAGCTCGCTCTCAAGTTTTGCTGGCTTTTGGGCTATATTAAACTCTTCTGCTCACTTAATCACGCTTGTTTCACATAAATCCAACAAAATTTCACTATTTTTTCATGTAAATCTTGCCATTCGCCGACCATAAGATCCAAAAAGATATTTACCATTACTCACCTCACGTTTGGTTGAACGCATCGCTCAGTCTCAATAAACTGCTGGTATTGAGCATGATTGACAATGGTTCTGTTCTCACCCCTCAGGTTGCCCAATATCTGAGGGGCGTAGTACTGGTTCCTTTTCACTTTACAAAGGCTCTCGCCATCTTCATCATCTTTGTTGGACCAACCGCCCCGAAGGCCTTAAAAAATAGAAAAATGTTCAATTTTACGGTTATAGTTTGGGATTATACAGTTTCTCGTGCGTGATATTAAACACTTAGTAAAATGCCGAATTTCCTATTTTGGGAGCAATTCATATTATCCATGAAGTCACTGTCCGGTCACGGTCAGGTCAGCTATTGTAACAGTAATTTCGTATAGGCGATTCACCTTAGGGCGCAAGCCACAGGCCAACAATACAAAATCAATGGCACAAAATTTACTTTGACCATGACTGGACCGCAATCCGACCATAACCTGACCGACATTATAAAAAAAAAGAAATAAATTATGAGTAAAATGCTTTGGATAAGAAATCTGCTAACCTAAAGCTTGCTTTAGACTGTAAAATCGCACAAACTGTTCAATATCTTGTACTGCAAATTAGACAATCTGAACCGAGCTTTAGCTATGACAGAAAACAATCAGCTTCGTACCTATCTGAGGTGCAGTTCGAATGAAAAACTTCTTTTCTTTTGGGTGAGAGTTGAGATAACTCTCGATTTCGAGATAAGGGTAGTTGGGGTCGGTGCCCTCATTATCGTCTGTAGGTATCTCGGATGTTGGGTCTATTGAGGGTAGATACGCTAGGTTTCTCACTGAAACAGAATTGGTTTGATGACTTCAAGACAGGTATTTGAGTTACCATTAATATAGTCGGTTTTCTTGACAATTCCCTCCGTCCAGTTGTTGGCAGCTGCAGTTACGGTGCTCTGAAACGTGATCATTAAGAAGAAATTCAACAAAAAAACATTTAACAAGATGAACCAAGTACTTACTGTTAAATAAAGAATAAAAAATAGGCAAAAGCTGTAAAAAGAATCCATTCTCTCTTTTAAAATTGTCGCCAAATTGGCCTTCACTTCTCTGATCAATCAAAGCTGATGAAACGACCGCCGCAATCTAAATCTTTATCTGGGAATTCTCCTACAAAAATCGCATCCGTGGCCACCGGTGCTTTATGCAGATTTGCTGAAATCACTACAAGAGACCCAGTTTTACATTAAAGTTTAAAATACCAAAGTCAGGGAGGGAGGGAGTAATTGAAGAAAGTAGATTGGCTTAGCTAATGAGAAGATTAACGCGGCTTTTCTGGGTTTTTACAAGTCTTGCGGTGTTGCTAATTGGGGCAAGCACAAGTGAAAATGGCCCAAGCTCTTCTGATGGAAACAGAAAAATCCCGAAAAAAAAACCTACATAATGCCGTGTTTAAGCGTGATTCAGTGATCAGAGATGTTTCGTATCAATATTCAAGCAACGTAATATTAATGGGTATATCAATCATTACACAGATACGAATGTAAATCCACATATTCCATAAAATATTTCTGCAGAAATGAGTCTTATTATTGTAGAATTGTAATTAGCTATACATTATAATTATTAATTTTAAGTTGTATTAATGAAGGGGCACGCGGGCATCGATATCCCCTTAAAGGTACGCCCGTGGTGGGTATTAGGTGATAGACGAAAATTCCCAACCATTCGCTTTGTCGATATTGGAATTCCCCACAGTAAACTTTGTCGGTCCTAGAATTGCAATCCCAATTCCGTTTGGCAGAATTCGCGGCGAATTACTAATTCCTAGTTAGGCGTCACAGTTCCGTGAGTCGGGTAGCGTAAATTGCGTTAGCGGCACCTTAGACAGGGTACACTTATGGTTTATCACCACAGGCTTTTTGCATTTAAAGAAGTAACAGAGCAAGTACTGAGGCTTTCAAGAAGCGGCCAGAAAGACAGAAGAGGTCGGAAGAATCCTATTTCGGCGCGGAAATTCATGCCAAAGATCGGGGAGGAAACATCCATCACCCCCCAAAAATACACCCAAAGAAACGATGAAGAGAACGATGTCAGAATAGAAAGCGATAATCCCACTTAACTCTATTATCTGATGCTAAAACCAAAAAGCGACCCTAAAGCGGGATAGGGGATTCGGGCGCGGGCTCGAGATCCTCTAGAAAAATGGGGGGTTCTTTAGTGGGTGAAACCTCGCACAGGCTGGTAGTACCGCCTTACCGATAAGATTTTTTATCCCCTCGGTCGTGTCCCCCCCAAAAAAATGTACTGGAGCTTTTTGTCCCGTTGGTCCTTGGCGACTCAGAAGCTGTGTCCGCGTTTTGTCCTTCGCTGTCTTGTTGTTTCACATTGATAAGTTCACACTTATAATCGTCCTTCGTGACCTAAGATGTCTTTCATTGACATAAACACCACCCTATGTCTACATCAGTACGAAAATCAGTGGTACTGCATTATTGGTTTTGTGGGTTCACAGAAATAGGAATAGCACTCACGTTACACTACATATGTACATATATATACAGGGCGTTTCCTAAACACACCGACAAACTTTCAGGGGACGTAAAGGTCGTAAAAACAAATATTTAGATCGAATAAAGTTAGATCGGAAATTGCTTCGTTTTCAATATACAGAGTGGTTAATTCCTTAACTTTTTAAATATTTCCAAAACAGTTTGGGATGAGGACACTGGAGACACGCTATGGCGGGACAAATGTGCATCTTCGGAAGTAGGTAGAATGTTTCCACCTGCACCACCAATGGTACATTTTTAAAGAAAAAAGCCACATACTTTGTTAAAACGAATATACTTGTTAATATTCCATAAATTCTGAATGAAAAAGACCTCTTTGTTGGCTAAGTAGCTGTTTCCAAGATAAAAAATAATTTTTTGTTTTTGTGCCTATCAAAAAACCGATATAGGTTTCCAGGTGCGATTTCTTAAAATTTTTTACGAAAATGAAATGATTTCCTTTCGTTCTAGTAGAGAACATGAAAACAAACATGTGTGAATCATGATCCATCGCAAAATAATACCCTTCTTCCAAAATATGGTTCCGTTGAATTTTGATCTATTTACACATGTAGAAACGTTGAGCGGCCGCATTGACGCCACTGACGTAGGTAGAAATATTTAAAAAAATAATAAATTAAACATTCTGTCTTAGGAACAAAGCAATATCGGTCCTACTAATCTTAATACTCGATCAAAATATTTGCTTTTATGAGTTCTACATCTCCTGAAAATTTGTCGGTGTACTTATGAAACACCCTATATACAGGGTATAAATAGATTTAATCCACTTCCTTTTTTGCTGCATCAGAGTAATTCTACAGTTCAACCTTAACTTTGGCTACAGAAATTTTATATATTCCCCCTGCATACCATGACAGACACTGGGCGTTCAATGTAAGTTTGTATTTGTGCGGTAAGAGGACGGTCTCAGTGGCTTAAATATATTAAGTCTAACAGACTCATTATAACAGATTATTATACTCTTCCGATCATATAATCTTATTTTTTCTGCGTGTAATGACTAACATTATTATTTTCCCATTGCAGATTTTTTTTTAATTGATGGAATTGACCACCTAACGTGCGTTCTCAGATTCTTAGCTTGGCTAGAATACACATACCTACATACTTTGCTTTTTCCAATTAAACAGAGGCTTTATGTAAAATCAGTTAACGTTAAGCTTGTTCCAGTCAATCCAGCACCTTGGTTTCATAGCTATCGCTAGTCATTCTTAAGCCAAAGAGGTGTGATATGTTCATTATTGATGGACTGCAAATTGTGTTGTGAGTCCGAAGTTTTGATTATTTTAACTAAAAAAAAAAGAGAAATTATGTGAAATTCATATGTTCCACATAGAGCTTCTGAATAACGTAGAATTGCGATGTACTCTAAGATCATACTCTTGGCGAATTCCATTTGAAATGCACTGCGGCACTCGAGTGTTGTTACACTACTTAATTAATTTTGTGTAAAAAGGGATGGGGACTCATTATTTTCGCAATAAACTTGCAAAATTTAAATTGCAAAAAAGAATTTATTACCAAACAGGCGGCAGCGAGATTGTTACGAGCTGCTTTGCTTACGTTTGCTGGCTCCCGAGATAACGTCCCACGGAGCCTAGCTACCCGATAAATACTTACCAAATAAACCGAAAAATTAAGTGTCCAAATCTCGTACCAGCATTCGTCATGAAAGGACGCAGCGTGATAAACCCGAATAATGGGAACACTCAAAACCCTGCAAACTAAAGACCCATCTCCTGTCCGCCTGCATTATACAAAATAATGGCATCCATCAATGCAAATGAAATCGACCAAAATTTGGAAGAAAACAATGTAATGAGCGGATATCAAAAGGAAAGTGGGAAAAGAAACCAAGAATGAGAAAAGAACTTGCAGGCAAAATGTTCATTCATCAAAGCATTCACGTTGCTTACGTTGAATAATAGAAAACTTTTGATCCCCCATAGCCGGCTGCAGGAGCTATTAAACATTTATAAAATATGTCCTTACATGGGCAATTTCCCCTCACCCGCAGTGATGAAATAGAGCCCTAAAATACACCTAAGGGCCAGGAAAGATATTACAGTAACCGAACCAATTAATATTAACAGACGGATATTTCAGGGTGACGCCTTGAGTGTGCTGTGGTTTTGTATATCATTAAATCTCTCGAACACTAAGTGGCCTGCAAAATGGATATAAAATGAAAGCTAGGACGTGGCTGTATACAATGCACCATCTCATGTATATGCATGCCATTGTACTCTATCGATCGACTAAGGTGCAATTACAAAGACTTCTGAAAGTGGTGAGTAAAATATCATCAGATATAACCGTGGAAGTAGGAATGGACAGATTTGCATATCCAAGAATGCAAGTCGGCCAACGGGATACCAAAAACACCCCACCAAATCAAACCTTAGATCCAATAAACATACGCGAGACGTCTAAGACCGAAAGGGAAGATCAGATCGCTTGATGGATCTACCAAGGAAGCCCATGGGCCGCTTGAAAGTAACGTTTAGGACCAAATCAAATTGACGAAATCTGTTTGAGGCTGTCAACCCCTTGACCATCACCATCTCAATGTATTCCTTCGGAGTAATCTACCAGAGACTCGGCAAACATTAATATGGCGGGAATAGCGTGATCTAACACTTCCTGAGTCAGATATTCAATGATGAACAGTCCAAAGGGAGATGGAGGTCGAGAATTGAACGACTCGCACCAACTAGTTTATAATGACTTATGAAATACATATTTTCATAATAAAAATCGTCCACTACACTAAGCCGTTTGGACTTTAGAACACAATTGTTCTACTTTAAACAAAACGAAAGGCAAAATTGCTGCTTGAAGGACGATGTAAGATCGGGAACCAAGAGCAGATGCAATTGGTAGATCAAAGACATAAAATTTCTGCAAGATCAGCAGCTACATCCTGAGATACGGGGTTTTGCATTTGGAGCGCAAGATCATGTTGTAGGAACAAGTAAATATGAAAAAAAAAACATATACCAATTCCGACGAAAATAAGTTGAGAAATCATATTCAAATACAGGGTGTTTCATAAATATACCGATAAACTTTCAGGAGATGCAGAGCTCATAAAAATAAGTATTTAGAACCAGTAAAGTTAGATTCGGAATTGTTTCATTTCCAAGATACAAGGCGTTTCATTTTTTATTTTTTTTATTAAAATGTCTAAAATGTTTTAAAAACGGTTTGGGATACGAACAAAAAATTCGAGAAACGCTATGGAGAGATAAATGTGTACGTTCCTGAGTAGGCAGAATAGTGTCATTTACATCAGTAGCGTCTGTGCGGCCGTTCAGTGGAATCTGTTTGATGAAAAAAATGATACGCAACAGACTTTTTTTGATACGAATATTTTTTCACAATATTCCATTAATTCTTAATAAAAAGGCTTCTTAGTGTTTTCTTGCTCTAGTAGCTATTTTCGATGTAAAAAAAATATATTCCTCAATCATGTGCCTATCAAAAAATCGATACAGGTTAGTAGAGGTAGAAGACGTGAAGACAAACATTTTTTGTCTAAGTTATCCACAAATTAACGACTTTAACTAGAAGAAATAAAGGACTCATATGATAACAAAATATACTATAACCTAATGTTTTAGGTAAACGCACATAAATCAATATAAAATTCATAAAAAACAAATGATACAAATTTTATATCAAATTTTCAATATTTCGGCAATTTTCATCGATATAACCGTTACACCGTCGATTCATGGATTCACCAACCCTATAGAAGAATAACTTTTTATCTCGAAAACGGCTACTTGGACAACAAAACACTAAGTCTCTTTTTATTAAAAATTAATGGAATGTTATGAAAAAATATTCATATTAAAAGTCAGTGGCACGCGATTTTTTCCATCAAAAACATTGCATTGAAATATCCTGTCTACTCAGGAGTGTATGCATTTATCCCACCATAGCGCGTTCCGAATTTTAATTTTTTAACCGTTTTTGAAATATATAACAAAAAATAATAATAAAAAACTAATCACCCTGTGTCTTGGAAACGAAACGATATCAGACCTAACTTTATTCGTACTAAATATCTGTTTTCATGAACTCTACATCCCCTGAAACTTGGTTAATATGTTTATGAAACATCCCGTATAATAACAGAAAGTTTATTCGTTGAAACCATACGCCAAATAATGTCCGATTGCGCAATTTTGACAATCTCACATTAGAATAGACAAGGGAGAATACATTGTCCATGGGTTTCCTGCAAAACTGAATTGACCTAATTTTTCTACAATATTTCGCTAACTCATCTGATCTAATATGAACTAAAATAACACGATTTTCTGATAATCTGAAAGGGCCCAGTTTCGTCGACCGAAATTAACTCCATATTAATTTTTTTACTAATAACCGGAAATTACCTAATTTTCGTCCGGGATTTTTCTAAGTTCTGCTAACCCATGCTGAATCATTGTATGATAATATTCCACTAATCTGAATTAAGAAGGTATGGTTCCTGCTTTCCTGCCTTTGCAACGCAACGCGAATTTACCAGGTTCATTTTTTATGTATTTCTAGTAACTTGAACACTTAATAGATTTTTCTGAATTAAAATTTAATTTTTTTTTTAATTAAAAAAGCTATTCCCCCACTTTTTTTATTTTTTTGTGATTTATAGCTTTAAATTAACTTCAGCTTTAATAATTTTGCATTGTTCAAAGTCACCATCGGACTGTTCGCATCTGCACACTTGAGGACGCATTTTCTATCAGAAAAATATTCATTATGGTTTTTTTAAAATACCTTTTAATAGGAACCTATTGCTACGCAGTAAAAAGGGAAATACCGACATTAAGGTTTTCCTAAGACCGACGAATTTGCGTATCAGATCTTGTTAAAGCACAGACATAACAATTATTTGTAATTTTTTTCTATGTTTCTTAATTACGCTGTTCCGCTTCTTGAAATAGACCACAGCCGCAAAGTTTTGGAAATTCCTCAGGAAGTGATGGAATGAAGAGATGAGGCCAGGAAATAGCTGTTAACTAACAAATTCAGAAAATGAATATGTTTATTTCTAAGTTTCAACAGGAACGTTTCATAAATTATTATCCCCTTCATTTATATACGTCTGAAACATCCCTGGGTTTTCACACATTTTTTCTCCTTTTTTTTTAGTTTTAGAAGTCTATTGAGGGCTCTTGAAGCGAAATACAAAACACAAACTAAATAAATTTTTAATATTCTGCCACTTTTTTTGCTCTTTTCTCCACTTCCTTGGGGATCTTCTAACGACTAAAAAACATTTCAACGATAAGATAAACCGTGTGTTTGTTATCATGTAGTTTTCTTACCATTGGACATTTAAACCATCAATTCCCAACCCATATTAACGATCGTTGCTGTTGTCAAGATACTGACTGACACGTCATTCTTGGTTAAATTACCTTAGTTCGCCCATCTTTCTGCAAACTCTGATCTCTTTAAATGTTTCATTAGTATGCCATCTAAAACGCAATCGAATTATCTGTTTTGTGGGTTTTCATATATCAAAATCTTTTGTCTGAATGTTGTTTAACAAATTCTGAGGTTTAGCCCTGCATATAAATTGAACGGAAATTTTCTTGTTTGCAGACGCATTTATATGCTAATGCCTTACTTTTTTTCTGGAATCGTGCGTGATAATAATAATTTAATGCTCACTGACAAATCGGGTATTTCTAAAAGGCCACCAGACGGCATAGTGAACTCAGGAAAATTTTGAAAAAAATATTAAAAAAAAGACACAGATGCAGAGAAAAAAATTTGATCAATATTCGCATTCATTATTCATAAAAACTGATAAATCAAAACCTAAGAGGAAGAGTTAAAAACATTGCAGCAATCAAAAGGACACTCAAAGCAAGAGAAACTTTTGTTATATTTTAAAAATTATGTAAGACGTACCTAAGTGAAAAACTAAGATGTGGAGATAGGAGTAATAAAAAAAATCATTCTTGGAACAGAAAGAAGGAATATGATGAGAGGACAATTTGTTAAAATTAATGAAACGCGTGAACGAAAATGAAGAAAGTTTGATAAACATTCATGAAATGATGAGGAAACAAAAACTGAAAATTATAGACGAAACTTTTATTAAGCAAAATAATATTCAAGGGCGAAATTGTACAAAGTAGGATGAAACTCGAACTAAAATTAAGCGGAATGAAAATGGAAAATAACGTAAAACATTGAAAACCAATAGAATCGTGGGGAGAAGTTGACGTGGATAAATTTTAAACGACGTGAAATAGAATGCGATAAAAGTAACTAAAAAAAAATTATTATCACAATATAAAAACTTAATGATGGGCCAGCACTAAACATAGAGAAATCGATAACAAACTGAAAATTATAAAGATTAATACGAAATCTATACAATCATGAATAAAACTCCTGACGAAACGGGGGAGATAAGGACATCTCTGGAGATACCAAGGGGGATTGAGATTAATCTTTGATACAAATTTTCCTCGATTCCTGCTATTTTTATCAACAGTTGAATCATATGAAAACACTACAATACAAATATCGAGTATTCAACCTAATTTGCCGTGTTGATTTCAGCAAAGGAAACTCCTTAGATTTTTTCACCTCAATATTGAACTTGTTACGATATGGTCAGATGAAAATTTTTTGTGCATTTTGGGGAATTTATCCGTCGTCGGTTATTTACCTATCTGGTCACACCTGAACAGCAATCGAACTAAACTTTTTCGGTCTGTTAAATTGCTAACCGATGTCGTTTGAAATGCTCCAATCGTCGTGCGGTACGACCACCTAAATGAACTTTTTCGGAATTTTTTTATAGTGATTTTTTTCAGGCGAGTACTTCCCCATAGAGACCGACATTCTGTGAAATGTTTGCCTCGTGCACCATCAACTGGTACATATCTCATTCGGTTTCAATAAACTGCGGTTTTCCAAATTTGAATTGTAAACGCCGAGTTTTTACTACTAACTTTACTGCTTCGTGTTCGTTATACCTACTTTTACGCAAGCGATGAAAATTTCAATTTCGAAACCGTAACATGGAAATTGTGGTGTTTAACAGGGATAATCTTAAAACAATTTCAAAGCATAAATGCTCGTTTTGTGCAGACAAATGCTCAATTAGTGTCTACGATTATCCTAATGGGTTTTAAGCGGTTAAAATCAAAACACAATCAATTCCCCAATTTGTAGTGAAATTATCAGTTGAATAAAAATGCGGCAGTGCGTACGACTACTCTGATTTGTATTCACAGAGTGTTCCCTTTCTACCGCCGAAAAACTAAAAAACTAAAAACGTCTTCTTTACTATTTCAGAACATGTTAGAAGTGCACTGAAAGTCCCATCAACTCCAATTGAAAGTTTGTTTGAATCATTTTGGCGGCAGCGATGGTAAGAATAGTTTTGAGTAATTTTGCCGAGCCCTTGCTGTTCCACTTGAATTGTCCAAAGAAAAACTTCGACAAAGACCAAGTTAAAAAAGGTTTTACAAGAAACTTTATGGTGGAACATTTCATCCAAAATCCCGCTGTCGAAGGGAACATTAAATTGTAGAGGGAACCCTACACTCGCACAAACATTTTAATTCTGAGGAGCCTGAGACAGGGACTTACAGCATTCTGTTGTTAATAATTTATGTTCTTCGCATTTCCTTCCGGTTACCAGCTCCAAGATCTTCAACTATAGTGATATGAATCGACGAGGGATGCAGGAGCTTGCGCAAACCAGCAATATTACTCAGCATCCATGGTGTACGCAAATACATGTAGGCTTTTTCTTAACTTGTCTAGGGTTTTATTTCTGAGTTGTTACACTTAGGGGCTTACTTACTAACTTAACTAAGAGGATACTTGCGTTCCTTCACGACACTCTCGACACCTCACCGAATCGTCACCTCGAGAAAAAAGAGAACGTCCCAGTTTCTCCAATACCTTAAATGCTACTTTCTGGAGCAATAAACCCTAACCAGAGACCGATTCCCGATCCGCTATGTGGCCAGCCACATCTGAACATCATAAACCATCCTTTGTCAGAACAGTTGTCGACTGACCTTCGACCCTCTTTCCTGGTTCTAACAAAGAGATGCTCGACTTTCTTTTACTTCATGCGGCTATCAACCAAGGATAATTACTGGGAAAATTCCAGTAATGCTGCGAACCACATGAACTCAGTGACCATACACATGGGCGTATCATCAGGGTACCTCACTCTTCATTCCCCTAACCTAGCCCAAATTATAGCTACTTTACAATGTACATCCTCCTATTTGCATCTCGATTTGGTCAGACGGCAACAATTATACTTATTAATTAATATTTACAAAATATTGCAGCGATCTGACAAACGGATCCTACATACATTCTGACGATAGGAAATCTTACTCGTCTATCAGCACCGAGGAGTGTAATACTGAGTGATGTTGCGCAGCAAATTTCATATATTTATTTTATATCTGTAGTATTTATGTGAATTTACCTTCATTAGGCCCAATAAATGCACGCGTTGCTCCGAAGGCAGGAGAGCAGGCTCTAAAACTTACACGTGAAAAGGAGTATTTAAGAGGATTTTGCTGTTAAGTTTAAACATACTTCCTGATATCAGTCATGACTTCAACGTATATGTCGAGTTTCATGAACTCCTTCTGGCAAATAGTTGCATGTGTATAGCTACACAAGATGAGTAAATGAAATTATTATTTTATATATAGTTTTTCAAAATTCTGAAAGTTAATGTTCGCTAAGTTTCAGCAGATAAAATCCCACTTTTTCATAAAGAACACGCTATGTATTACGCGATTTTTCAATTCGCCACTAATTGTTGTCAATTTGCCTATAGAACGTACCCATCTCTTACAGGTTGCTAGTAGCATCAAGATTAATAATTAAAATCTCCCTTGAAATAGCACTTTAGCATGATTGTCCTGTTTAGTAATGGATATGGTTGGCACCTGCAACTCACTTCGGCCCAATGCTCTTCATTGTAGCCGCTTCTATCGATTTGCGAGCAATATGTGAGCCCTCCTAGAGCATATTTTCAAAATTTTCCATAATAATTTCCGTTTAGTAACACGTGCTAAAACTCTAATTTTTGGTAATATAAATCTCCCTGTATATTATTCGATTTTGGGAATTTACTATCGTTTACAGTCAATTGCCCTTACGGTCCCTATGTCTATGTTTTTTAGATTTCAGGTAATATTAGAATTAATAACATTGGGAAAAATCATATTACTTAATCCCAGTCCGCTCCTGTAGCTTATTGTTAATAAACTAAAAAACTTAAATAAAAAATCAATTAATATATTCTTCGTGCGTTATGCCCGCCTCAGGCTCTCACCAAACATACACCCAACCTGTTCTAATCAAGCAATTGCAGTCCCAGCAGTTTCAGAACTACCTCAGATCGTGTGGTGCCAGTGGTACTGGATTTTCTTGCCGAAAAGTACCAAATCGTTTTTGGGGTTTAAAACACAGTGGACTGCCTGGCAGTGGTTCATCATTAAAAAATGGAAATTTTTCACAGTGTGTTCTTAGTGTTGAGCTCAATGGTAAGTAGATAATTTCCACGTTACATTCGAATTCGCATTACATCGCGCCAATATGGCCAGTGAAACGAGCAGGCCTGAGGTAAATATTTTTCCCAACGTGAAAATAAAAGTAAATCATGAAATTTCATTAAAAATAGATTCATTTGCGACACTTCTTCGAAGGACAAATGGTACCCACAAACCAGATTGTATTCCAATTATTTTTAAGGAGTCTATAGTTCATTTCAGAAAATACATGCTGCCTGGGTTTTCAATCCTGTTCAGTCAAACATCATTATGTCTAAAAATTGCCACTTTAAATGTATATTTCTTATCCTCGGGAGGTATCCAGTTGATCAGCATATAGCTTGCAAAGGAAAATTATTATTTTCTCGATAAGAGAACGCGAATAATATGTCGCAATATGCAGTCAGCAGCATAGAACAGAATATGTGAAATTAAAACCTCAAGTAAAAATAACTTTAAAAGGTTTTCTAAAAATATTTAATATTCACATCAGAGGTTTCAATTGTGACTCATAAAACTGAAAACAACAAATAATTTGAGGCTTGTCTGGACCTTTTTGTAGATGTATCATAATCGTTGTGAAATTAAATTAATGCATTGTTATGTTTTAGTGCATCTCATATCCAACACCCATCACGGAGAATATGTATTCCTATAGTAATGAGCGGATAGGGCAGGAAACCTATGGTAAAGATTAATTACATATTGGATGCATGACTTGCTTTTACTCTAAACATCTTCAAAATTACGGCAAAAGCTTTCGGTCCATTTCAAATCCGGGAAATTCCCTCCTTCCACTTTTCTTCTGACTTTCCTCTTCACTTAATTCTCATTTAAGTAGTTCCAAGTTTTAGAAGGTAATTACCTATACCACAACCCTTTTAAGGAACGGCAACAGCATGATAATATGAGACACTGGGACGAAGGCGACAATCAAGCATTCATTATCCTTGATTCTCAACCAGAATACCTAGCGCCGAGTGAATCCATGAAGGATTATCCTTTTGGGGCAATCCGACGGTTTTTGGAGGATAATCCTCGCCTGACAGACTACTTTAAAGCGAAAAGGCCTCATATAGGTAAAACATTGTGTTTCAAAGGTCAAATTTAATCCCACTTTAAGAAACAATTACTTTCATGGGATAGTACATCGTTAGGCATTCATGACTTAAGCTTATGTAAAAATTCTTAACTTCAGCAAAAGAGGCCTATGCCATTGGAATGTCACGGGACATATGGGGTAACTTTAAGGGAAGAAGTTTCAGGGCCGCCAACAAATTTGTGTATCTACGATTATTGAAAATCGTAATTTGGGGGAATATTTTAAATTCGCAACTTCAGAAAAAAGCTACCTACGCCACTGGAATTTCACGTCGCGTATAAAACAACTATAAGGGAAGAATGGGAAAATTGTTCAACTCTTTCGGGAAATTGTATTGATGATTCCACATATTTGTATTCAGGAGTATTGAACATAGTTCTGTGCACTTTACAACTATCTGCTTTCGAAAAATGAAATGGGAAATTTTTTTCAGCGTAAAATACCAGTGTAGTTGTGATCTAATTCGCGATTGCTGAAAAATGCCCTATTTTATTCGCATCTACATACTTTGTTTAAAAAACACGTAGATTGGAAAAACCATCTACCTACGCTACTGGAATTTTACGTGGAACATAGTGTAGTTACAAGGAAATTTAAAGAAAACTATTTGGGGGTTTTATGACATCTTACTGGCGCTATCACATTTTCGTATCCGCAATTATCGAAAATAGAATTTAGCTTCGTTTTTTTTCATTGTTTAACCACGTTAGTTGGGATATTATTTGGGAGAATGGAATAGGTTGATATACAAAAAAAGACATCAACTTCGTAAGAATACTTTAAAAGACACGGAAAAGCCATCCGTTGTGTCCTTCTGAAAATGTTGCTAAAAGCATCTTACTTCCTGCTCCGCTCTAGTAATACGTTTTCAAGGGATGAGAAATAGATTACCAGAAGAGGATGAAGAGGGACAAACTATGTGCAAAATCAGAGAATCTAAGGTCATATTTCCTCAATTATTGCAGAATGTTGAGAATTTATGGAGAATTGTTATCAATATTGAAGGTGAATATCAGCAAGGAGTTGAAATTAAAACATGCTACAGGTATGAATTTCGTGTACTTATTCAAATTCCTAAATCGACGAATATTTAATAGAAAGAAAGCGAGGTGAAAATAAGAAAATCCTGATCAATTTATAGTCATTATTGGGTGAAAATTAGCTATTCATAACAATTGTAGGTTTCTATAGTGATTACTTCTACCAATCTGTACTTAATTCTCACCGTTCAACCTTAGCGATATAAGAGACTTTCGAATTGCGAAATAATTCATAGAATTATTGACTTATCAAGAAATCAGGGTGGTTCATTTAAGGAAAAAATATCACATCTTATATTTATTAAGACTAATTTCACTTATAACGCCCCTCATTAACAAAGCGAAGTTTCATTTCTAGGAAAGGAGAAGAATGTGATGGCCTGAAATCCCTACCATTTGGATACACCAGCTTCTGTTCACAGCAGTACATTACCAAAGAACTTATGGTATTCAACTACAGTAAAGCTTTTGATTTATTTAGGTTTCCCTCATGCTGTTTGTGCAAACTTAAAAAACCATAAATTTATATTATACATAAATATATAAATGATGCATATCTTTCCTTCTTCTAACTCCCTAGACTTTTTCCGGTAGTTTTCCGAGTTTTCTCGGTACAGTTGCATAGTAAATTGGATTCCGCTTGCAATGATGTGCCACTTGATGGGGGCTCTCCTACGATATATTAAAGTAAGGATAGCTTGCGCTGAGGGGGTGACTGATAAAATTCGCTCTTAGCTCAAATTAAATTTCCCCCTAGGCACCTAAATTATTTATCATCTTAAATTTTCCTCGTAGTCAAGGTATATTTCGGGTGGCTCGTTTTGAATTGAACACGCTGTATAAATACCTGTAACCAAAAAATAGTGACGATATGATTTCAGCAGACAGCGTATGCTGAAATCCGTAAAAATGCAGGGAATAAGCCATCCAAATTTTAAAATCAAAATCAAGACACACATCGATTATTAAATAAATTATTGTTTATCCGCCATCATGTCAAGAACTCTAAAACATCTAAGTTTTTTCGTATTTTTAGACGATTTAATTAATACATCTTCTGGACAAATCAAGTTTAATGTATGCCACTCACCTCTCTCTGTAAGTTATGGAACAAGACTTGGTTTTTAAATCTTTAAATTCCACTAAAAATCATTTATTTTGAAATAGGAAGGCTAGACGACACTCAATTTGTTCCAACCTCAAGTAGATATTTGTGCAATAGTAACCTATTGCTATATATATCTTTATCTATCTATGACGCGAAATATTCTCTTTTTCATGGAATTTTAGATCACCTAAATTAAGTAAATACGGCTAATCAGTGCAGTATTAGATACAGATTTGAAGGGAAAATAACAGAATAAAGTTTTGCCGAAAAGATACAAAAATCATAATCTTATTTGGATAATTTGTTACGCCATATTTTTTTTCACATAAAGTGATTATTTTATATAAGAATTACTTCAGTGACGTGACTCATGCGGTTTAGATGTTTTGAGAATGAGACCCCCATGAGTGTTATGTGTTTAACTACTATAGCGGCATACTTAACTATATGGGTATAATTTCAAGAATCAATTTTTATATGCCAAAGTTGCAGCCTCGTCTAGAACTCATCTCAACGTTTTTCTACTCTGTCTTACTTGCGGGAACAGATTCACTTACATTTTTCCAGGGCTGCCTCTTTATTAAGTAGAACCTCCCCTTTAACTGGCGCTAAACGAATCTAAGTCACTAGGTTAAACTCCTGAAAGGGCTAATGTTTTTTTTTAATAAAGAGACCTGACCTTTTAAATTTTAAAGGGCGTTTAAAAACGGTTTTCAATTAACGTTTCAGAGAACTAAAAAGATATATATGTAGGATTTGGGATCCAGATCGAGATGCAATCTGAATAGCGCAGATCTGTATTATATAGATTATAAGTTAAAGGGTAGAAAGTATCCGAAGGCCATTCACGGTAATGACACATCCATGGTCGTTGTTGACCATTACCCTGGATTCTGGCCAGATGTGAGCGTAACGGTCCGTCAGGAAGGGCGGCTAAAAAGCCCCTTTTTGAGCTTTATACGGAGTACGCCCATGGTTTACAGCCATGGATGGGTCTACTTAAGAGTTGGAAGAATGAGAAGCTCTCTCTTTTCCCACTTATGATTACAGAGCAAAGAGCGGAGGTACCGTTTGACTCCGATAATTGAACGACTCACAACAATAGCGACCCAAAAAGCGCGATTGAGAATTATCGAAAGTCTCTCGATTTTCTCTGAATTAACGGGGTTTTTTAGTGGGTGAAACCCCACACAAGCTGGTTGCACGAGGACCAGTAGCGTCTTCCGCCAAGGTTTTTTATCCCCGGGGTCGCAGCCCCCCAAAGCTCTCTTTTTTTTCTATTCATTACTGGGGACTTCTGGTTCTTCGGCCCGTCACTCGAGATTTAGAAGTCGCGCCCGCGTTTACTTCTTCTTGTAAACTCTAGTCTACCTAAGTATCCAATATACATATCGCTAAGTTAACGTGATTGTCATTGAAGAACCCCAACATTCCCCTAGACTACAACCAAAAAAACCTACATATATGTAAAACGTCATATCAATGAATCCAGTTTAAAGAGGGCTAAGTGATGAGTATATAAAATATACGTGTCCCTTTACAAGAACTTATACTTGGATTTATGTATCAAAATCTAAGAGTTGAAGGAAAAATCATGATTCTTCAGTTCATTCTCATCAGAAATTTCTACCTTTAATCTTTTTTTTTTAAGTTTAACACCCTGTATCTTGAAAACGAAGCATTCTGGATCTATATATATATATGTATATATATATATAGAAACTTTTCGTCTTAGAATTGTTTGACCACGTACTTAAATAATACCCTGCATACTTGGCATGTTTATTCAGCAGCTGATTATGATGAGGAGGCAGCTGTACTTCGAAGTGAAAGAAAAATATCACAATGGGAAAGGTCTAATAACACCAATTTGATTCCAGGCAAAAGAACTAATTATCTAATTATATACCTACATATTTCGCCTGTGCCATTGCATGGTACCTAGGAAATATAAATTTGCCTTCCCACTAACTCGGTAGATAAAGTTATTCTACCAGCCCTTAAATGTTTTTTTGATCTTTGTCGGCAACAAAAATTTATTGGAACTTAAGCGATTTATTTGGTAATTAGGTTGTGGAAGGCATAAGAAAGCGATGCGAAACATCCACCAAATCACTAAATCTGTAGATAGACAGAGAAAAAACTCTAAAAAAAAAAGTAGACAAATTCGTTAACTATACATATATTCAGAGAAGTCATGTGCAGGAAGGGCTAAAGGTGTCCTGAATAAACCTTGAGTCGTTCATTGAACTTTCAAAATGTTTTAATCATGAAAGCTCATCAGTAAAATGATTTTATCGAGAATTTAGGGACACTTTACATCCTCACTGCACTTGATAATAAATAAGTTTTAAGTCTTTCAAGTGATTAACTAGCATTAGAAAACTGACCTATGTTAACATCACCCACATTCATAAAAATATATATCTAAAAACATCAATAAAAAAAAATCCACTTCTTTGACTTGATAAATTTCTAGCTAGTCATGATACAATTTATTGCTACAATGGCTAATAAATATTGATTTATGGAAACTAAACTGAATAGATGAAGCCTAATTATAATGACTAAAACTCGCACCTTTATCGTACTAATTAAAAAAATATATATATACAAAAATAGTCTATATTGAGCTTCAACTTAGTCAAATGAAGTTCCCTCGTAGGACTGAAGGTGTGACTGTTCGTGAAGATGAGGACCTGAAGATGAATCCATTTAATCAAACTTCTTCAAAAACAACGTATTATCTAAAATGAACACCCACAAAAAATCCATGTATGAAGCCCTCATAATAAGCATGTTAGTAAAGGTAAAAGTCTATGTTAGTCACGTCTAAGTCCCATCCAAATTACTCACTAAGTCAGTCTGTGAACCCCATGGGGAGTTATTTCATAAGAAACCGATTTGACTACATTAAAATCCGGCCTCATTATCTGCTTATGCTCGTTTTGCAGCCTCAGCATCCTCAGTTTCTGAGCCAAGTAAGCCTTAGAGCTCATAGTCTTGTAAGTAGGTGAGGGTGAGGGAGATTTGTAGTAGGGAAAGTTCTCAATAAACTTTGTATATTTCTCTTTACTTGTTAGCTCCTTGGAGACTTCTTGTAACGAAGAAAAGGAGCTTGAAGTGTCTTCAGGGAGAAAGTTGTTTAGATGACTTCTTTCTGTGGTAAATGAGTCAGTAGTCTTTTTAAATCTTGAATATTGCGGAGGAGGCAAGCCAGGAGAAGGTTCCAAGAAGTTTCCTTGATAATCAGTACTTAAGGGAGGTCCAAGGGTATATCCTTGAGGGGTATTCAAGGCCTGCAAACTCTCAGGGGCATCGTTAGGAACATGCACTTCAGAAGTTGCTAAAGTGGACGACTCCCCCACACCATCCAATATCTCCCCTTGAGTGAGCTTTACTTTCTGTTCATTGACATCAGAAGCAGCTAACCCAATGTGGTCCTCAAAGGGCACTCCATAACTTGGCGAAGGAGGAGCTGGAGGTTTAAGATCATCAAAGTGATGGTGTGGTTCTTCGTAGTGTACTAAGTCTTGGGCTTTGTAAAGGTTTATGTCTGCGTCGATAAAAGGGGTGGGCTCTGAAGGGTTCAAGGAGGTTGAGGCTGTGAAAAATTTGCCTACAACTGTAGAGAAGGTGGGTCCCGCAGGGCCTATAGGCTTAAAGGATGGGATGAGGTGGGAATGAGCGGTGCGGTATTTGTCGTGGGTCGGTATTCTTCGTAAGATCAGTATTCCCGCTGGGGTTCCGTGGGGTTTCACTTGAAATAATTAAATATGAAAAATTAATTTCTTTGTAAATATTTAGTTTAAAAAGTTACTTTTTAAAAAAATCCCGGATAAGGTTAAATAAATAATTCACCACTCGACATCAACAAAGCATGGGAAGTGGTGTCACCTATTTATTATCTTTCAGAATGTACTGAAAAGTGTCGAAAACTTGCTTGTTTATTTAAAAATCCAAACTTGATTATTTTTCCTCTGACTGTTACCTAGTCACGGATATATTCAGAATCATCCCAGAGAAATTATAAAATTTTACCTACCAATATGGTCCACGTGGCCGCTATCATAATGACTTTCATAACCATGCCCTGAAGATGAAGGAGCATCATATGCCACAGGAGGCCCGCTAGGGGTTATATAACTTGGATGAGTCTCGTAACCTGAAATAAAAATAAATTGTTAAAATATGAGCAAATAATAATAAACTTTCACTAAATTTCTCTGTAATCACTAAATGATTAATGCAGTCCTTACCCGAATGGGTGTGATGCTCAGCGTCAGGATGCACTAAAATCGCACTTCCAATTATATTTTTGCCCAGTTGGGTGACTTTGTCTCCGCCTGAAGCAAGTAATTTTCCACCCCCTGCAGCTATATAACCACTACCCTTAATGAGTTGCCCTTTGATGGCTAAAACTCCACCTTTGATTGCTTTGACCGCTTGAAGAAGGGTGTTGAATACGGATTTCTTCAAGTCCCACGCATTTATACTTTTATGATCGCTCACCTGAAATATTTATACTCGCAAAATCTAACCGGGAAATATATAAGTTGTGAATAGGTACCTCATGAGGAGGTGATTCATACGAGTGAGAGTGGTAGGTCTTGGAATCCCCTCCGAAACTGCCTTTGCTGAAGCCTGCAGAAGCTCCTGCCAAAGCTCCCGCAGATCCTTTGGCAACTTGAGTTATTTTCTGTTTCAAGCCGGATATCACTGCAGTTTTCAACTGACTGAGGACGTCAGCAGAGCCCGAGCCTGTCGGCCATGCTGTTTCTGAGCGTTTTGGCCTGCAAACACATGAAATTTAGAGTGTCACTGTTTTTGCTCTTTAGTTGATTGTATGTTATAGCAAAAGAAGCATTTGGAGATTGAAGCCAGTAGGTATTAGTTTATGATGTCTCGTTTATGCGGAGGCAGTTTGTTATAGTAAAATAGTGTTGATAACATGCCTCTCATATGTCCAAATAATTTATGTAGACATGCGGTGCGGTTTGTACTTAGTTCTGAAGAGATTTCGCTTGCGTTGGTCAAGAAAGTTATTGCTAACCTAGAGATTTTATTCTGTAATAGGTGTAATGGTTGTAATAAAGTCTGTAATAATTAGGTTCTTGGATTAAATTTTACTTTGACTACGGCAAATTGTTAGTCTCGAATATGTTAGGCAAGTTCTCGATTTAATCTGGACGGATCACTACGTGCCACATTACTTCAAAAGCCGTAAAATACCGGCCAAATTGAGCAATTTCAGTAAATTTTAGCACAAAATTAAATAAATAAAGTCATGTTCGAAAAATTAAAAGTCTTAGCAGGAAAAGTTCGAAAATGGCAATTTTCTAAAAATCAAGGGTTTTGAAGACTCAAGATTCGTGCGAAAATTCCCTTCCGTTCCCTTGATTCCATTTGGGCTAAAACTTAACTCGAAAAGTGTTGTATGCTATATAAAACATCAACTCAGATTGGTCATAAGCATTTCACCAAACATCCGAACCGATTATTAGAATTAAAAATTGTGTAGTGATCTTCCATGCAATATGTATAAAATAGCCCACTCTTGAGCTCAAATTACACTTCATTTAAAGATACTTGTTGAGTAAAAAATCCCTCTAAGTCTGAAAAATAAATGGTCACATGACATTGCTCATTAACTACACTAAAACATTCAAACAACTCATGAGACCAATTATCTTTCCACTCGATTCAATCTCGATAAACTCGATAGCAAAAAACGCATTTCATCAAAGGGGCGACATTAGTCATTAAGTCTGCAATGTCAAGTGAGTCCATTTACATTTTCAGTCACAGTTCCAGTCCATGAAACCAATAGTTAGAATCCAACTTGCCATGAAGCTTAGTAAGGCATGATGCAGCGAAAGAACATTAAATTCATACAAATCTGCGACTACATCTACTTTTTCATTATCGGCACCCTTCGAGGACCAATGTTGAAATGCGCTACGTCTGTTCCTCACTGAAGAAGCATCTGCTGAAGATTCGGCTAAATTGGAAATCTGGTTCTCGATTCCTTCGACCAGCCCTGCTTTCAGTTGCTGAACTGCTTGTGAAGCTGATGATACCGCCCCAATGGCATTCCTACTAGCATTAGCAGCCGCACCAGCTGCATTTGAAATTGCAGCAGATTTCAATTGAATTATATTTTTTGCACCATTTTTTGAGGCATCTGCAATCGAGTTTGCGGAGCTTCGACTCAGATTGGTGAGTTGAGAAAAGGCTGAAGATTTCAATTGATAGATTGATCCAGAAGCTCCTGTAGCCAATGAAGAAGCGCTTCTGTAAGCTAAAGATGCTGAGGTTTTAGAAGCTTGCCCCACTGTATTTGAGACTTGGGACAGTACTGCAGTTTTCAATTGATTAATCCCTCCTGTAGCGCCTGATGATGCTCCTGTAGCTAATGATACAGATCCTCTAGAAGCTTGCCCAGCCGCATTAGAAATGTGAGACAATACTGCAGTTTTCAATTGATTAATCCCTCCTGTAGCGCCTGATGATGCTCCTGTAGCTAATGATACAGATCCTCTAGAAGCTTGCCCAGCCGCATTAGAAATGTGAGACAATACTGCAGTTTTCAATTGATTAATCCCTCCTGTAGCGCCTGATGATGCTCCTGTAGCTAATGATACAGATCCTCTAGAAGCTTGCCCAGCCGCATTAGAAATGTGAGATAATACTGTAGTTTTCAATTGATTAATTCCTCCTGTAGCGCCTGATGATGCTCCTGTAGCTAATGATACAGATCCCCTAGATGCCTGCCCAGCTATATTAGAAATCTGGGATAATGCTGCAGTTTTCAATTGATTAATGCCTCCTGCAAAGCTTGAAGATGCTCCTGTAGCTAATGATACAGATCCTCTAGAAGCATGCCCAGCCGCATTAGAAATGTGAGACAATACTGCAGTTTTCAATTGATTAATCCCTCCTGTAGCGCCTGATGATGCTCCTGTAGCTAATGATACAGATCCTCTAGAAGCTTGCCCAGCCGCATTAGAAATGTGAGATAATACTGTAGTTTTCAATTGATTAATTCCTCCTGTAGCGCCTGATGATGCTCCTGTAGCTAATGATACAGATCCTCTAGATGCCTGTCCAGCCGCATTAGAAATTTGAGACAATACTGCAGTTTTCAATTGATTAATTCCTCCTGTAACGCCTGATGATGCTCCTGTAGCTAATGATACAGATCCTCTAGAAGCTTGCCCAGCCACATTAGAAATTTGAGACAATATTGCAGTTTTCAATTGATGAATTCCCCCTGTAGCGCCTGATGATGCTCTTGTTGCTAATGATATAGACCCTCGAGAAGCTTGCCCCGCAGCATTAGAAACTTGAGATAATATTGCAGTTTTCAGTTTATTAATTCCTTCTGAGGCTCCTGATGATGCTCCTGTAGCTAATGATACAGATCCCCTAGATGCCTGCCCAGCTATATTAGAAATTTGGGATAATGCTGCAGTTTTCAATTGATTAATGCCTCCTGCAATGCTTGAAGATGCTCCTGTAGCTAATGATACAGATCCTCTAGATGCCTGTCCAGCCGCATTAGAAATTTGAGACAATACTGCAGTTTTCAATTGATTAATTCCTCCTACAGCACCTGATGATGCTCCTGTAGCTAACGATACAGATCCTCTCGAAGCCTGTCCAATACCATTACTTATTAGCCTAAATAAAGTGCTCTTCAATTGATGAACACCCTGAGAAGATCCTGAAACAATCCCATTTGAGGCTTGTTGAAATGATGAAGCTGACCCTTGAGCTCCCCTCGATATTTCACTTAGAAGTTGCGATTTTATTTGATTTGCAGCTCCACTTGCTCCATTTGAAGCTCCTGAAGCCAGAGGCACTGACCTCTTTACTGCTTGACCAATGTTATTTGTAATAATCGAAACCAGTTGACTCTGAACCGGTCCTGGACCGTGCAAAATCGAGGATGAGGCTTTTCCTGCATTTGAAGTTGTATTAGTAGCCAGTTGACTTATTTGATTCCTCAGCCCAGTCCAAATGGCTGATTTCAGCTGTTTATGGGCACTCGATAAGTCTTGAATAGCGCTTCCTGCACTTCTAGCCACTTGCCCACTAGTCCCCGCAGAGGCACTTATAATATTCCCCAATTTCTTCTGAGTTTCCTTTAATACTGCAGATTTGACTTGGTTGACTAAATTTAAAGACTCGTTGATAACCCCCCTAGTTATTTGCCCTAAACCTGCAGATGCAGACCCCACGGCAGCGGTGATTGCCCCTGTAACACCACTCGCGGCCTGCCTTAATTTCTGTTTAGTGCCCGCAACAATGGCAGTCTTCAAGTGATTAGCCACATCAGCCCCTCCAACCATAATATCTTTAGAAACTTGATTCACTTTTGTTTGAAGTCCTGAAGAAGCCTGTCCGGCAATATTTGCTGTCCCTTGAGCTATCTGCCCTATTTGGTTGGTAAGTAATTGTTTTAGTTGATTGACTAGACTTGAGGAAGACCCAATAACCCCAGTTAGACCCTTAGCAATGTTATCAGCTCCTGTTGAAGCAGCTGTGGCGACTCTTCCAGAGGATTGAGCTATCTGCTTCAAATTGCTGGTCAGCGCATTGAACGCCGCAGACTTTAACTGAGTTATTCCTTTAGCTGAGCCAGATATTGCGTTGGTTCCTGCGTTCCCTAAGTTAGTTGAAGCAACTCCCACAGCTCCGACAGACGCCCGGACGATCTGTCCCAATTTCGTTTGACTATCCCTCAACAATGCTGCCTTAAGTTGGTAAATGCCTCCTGCAGATCCTGCTATTGATGACAGCCCCCCTGTTGATGCCGATAACGCGTTTTTCACTAACGAGCCTGCAGCCCCTCTTGCGATTTCGATTATTTTTCTTTTAGTACCAGACACTATGGAGGTTTTTATACGAATTACTGCTCCTGCGGAGCCTAGTATTGGTTCTATGGTTCGTTTTGGCCTGGAAATTTTTGAATTTGAAAAATTCACCATGTGGACTTCAAACAAATTAAAATATGCAGTAAACGATTCTCACCTGTGGAAATATTTGTCCCAGTACTCGATTTCTTTCACGTCTCCTTCGGCTAGCGCCTCAGGACTGAGGGGGTAGAATGGGGCTCCCACTGGAGAGGCTTGAGCTCTATGAGTAGAGATTATGGCACATGTGCAGACCAGTACAATAGGAATCTGAAACAGTGATTAGCAAGCGTCAGGCGTAGTGATGCATTTAGGGACACCCAAGTGAGCCTCGGTGCGAAGTAAAAAGAATAAAAGTAAAAAGGACATTGCTTTACGTCATGGGCGTATCCCAATCTCTTAAAACCCTTTTAAGAGCTTTAAAATTTATTCACCTGCTCATTCTTTTTTCAATCCTGTTGCTCATTTCGATGAACAAATTTGAGATTTTTATTGACAGGTCCATATTGAAATTTCTTTAATAGAACACTCTGGATATTCAAGAGAGTTTATAGACCTCTAGAAAACAATATTTTCTTAATTGTTATTCCTATTCCTACTTATCTCCTACGATTTTTCACATATTTAAGCCTTTAGGAAAGCACTTTAGACTTCGTCAGTTCCTAATTTCAGCGTTTCTTGACCAGTCCATCTTGAAGTTTCTTAGATGAGGTCTGCTACACAGGATGTTTACACTTGTTTACTTTCACTGTATTTAAATGAAACATGTTCGTATTGTAGAAAGCTACGCCACTGGGCAAACATTTCCCAAAAACCATTGGCGTGTCACAAGGTTGCCTGGTTCTTACTTGAAATGTTGTATCTGGCTTTATTACCAGGTTAAAATATTTTTTACACCCTGTTTTGACTTAAGTGAAATGTATTTTTTTTTCTCAAATTACACAGGCCTCATACCTGAGCTTTTCCTTTGCACCAACCGGGATCGGCGAAAAGTTCGGTTACCTGCAATGCTTTCCCCGTCTTTAACGGAAAGGTGTAATCATTTACTTAACAGTAAAAGAAATAATGATGTATTGAGGAATCATTGCAATTTGTATTCAACATACGTAAAACTAATGTCGCATAATTGGAAATTAGGCCTATTAAAATGTACATTATTGTACGAGATGTAGCATTTGTCGGGTGTACGGCATCAGCAACTTTCTCCGTTATAAACGACTATCGACCGTGAACTTAGTAATGAATAATGACTGTGGTTCCAACAAAGTCAATGGAAAGAGGGCTGGAAATATTACTTTCGATTAGTAAAAATGTCATCAGACCCACATCGCTTATAATGTCGATTTTAACTTGGCTTTTCCTACTGCTTAGGGTCATTGCAGTGTCCGCAGGCAGAGAACTGATAGAGTTATATGGTAATTTGCGAAGATTTGGATTTGATAGAGAATATATCCTCATCAAAATATCGAAAACAATATCAACGTATTCCGGAGCCGCGCTCTCAGACATGCCCATTTTGAATGCTTTCATATAATGTTGAAATAATAATCATATGAAAAGAATTTGCTTAAGTCAAATGAGGAAGAAATTAGGAATTAACTAATCAAATTACCATGTTTATTTACGTATGCTAATTGGTGATTATTGCCAAGTCAATTTCAAGTGAAATCTAGATTAATTATACTGCCATCCTGCATAATTTCAAAAAATTCTTACACAATAATGTTAATATTTTGAAAAAATTGCGTATAATTCCTCGTTAATGTACTGTAAGTTGATGTACGTAGAAACTTTGTTCTGCTTGGTCACAATGAGCTTTAAAGGAATTTACCATATCAATTAGTTATGTAAACATGGTCAACATCTTCCGTTACATTACTCTAGTACATGTTGACTAAATAGTAGCACGCTTTCAGCTAAAAGTGCAAAATTAGGTAACTTGGTTACTTATGTCACTGGTCGTATGATAAATTGCAATTAATTTTGATACGAGGCTATTTTACCTTGTAAGCCCTGTAATTTTATTACTTCCTCGGCCCTATGCGATAAGCATAACTTGAATCAAAACTTACCAAAAAGTGATTTATTCGAATTAAGTCGACGAGGGAATCATGCAAATTGATACCGCAATCCTCGTGAAAGCGGCCAAGTTGTGAAATACATCTCCAAAATTGAACTGGTACCAAGTGAAAGATGAAAACAACACCTTTTACCATATTTATGGGACGATAAATGGGTCCATTGGGCTTTAGTCCACGTGTAATAAATTACATAACAGTTCGTAAATTTATTGGAGATGGAAACAATAATGATGATCAAGCGATTGCTTCCTTCACGGGGATAGATAAAGGCTTGAGTTAATTAACGTTTCATTAGAAGACAGAAAGTTCATTATAGAAAGTACAACAATTAGCATTATAAAATTTGTATCTGCATCAAAAGTAGTATCACTTGGTTAAGTAGTGATTCATTGGAAAAATTTTACAATAAACAAAGATCGGACTGATACCTAAAATGGGGATTCCTAGATGTGTATGTTTTTGGTTTGTGGGTGTGGCGGCTGGTGGTCTATGTAACAGCTATATACTCTTAGAGCTTGATTATGGAAATTACCATACGTCTTATAAAGCTCTATATGACCGTGAGGTCAGAGGGTTCAGATGGAATGTAGAGCGGTTTCCGTTTCGAGAGGTAAAACGAAGGTTAAAAGTTAAATTCTGCAAGAAATGTTTAAAAGAAATTTTTATTAAATTAAATGCTACCTAACTAACAAAAACCGAGCTACTGGAGAGGAAAAATGACTGTGACATCACGATTGCGATTACGAATCCAAAAATCAAAATTTGTGCCAGTTATTTTGTCGTTGCACCTAGACCGGAGAATGACGTAAAAAAAACACATCCAAACCAAGAGGGCTCAACTCAATGATATTGTTAGGAGTCTGGCCTGGATTCTGGGTTACCGATCACAACTAGGGCTAAACAACAAAGTCCTAGTTTATAAAAGCATTATCAAGCCAGTTCGGACTTATGGTATCCAACTCTGGGGTATTGCTAGCAACTCCAACATCGAGATCCTGCAGCGATTACAGGCAAAGACTCTGCGCATGCTGGCGGGTGCTCCCTGGCACGTGAGCAACGTTACTCTGCATAACGACCTCAAAATAGTAACCATAAGAGAGGAAATCCAGATATGTGCCAGAAGATACATGATCCGACTAAACAATCACCCCAATCAGCTCGCGATGAGTCTCCTGGATTCCTCTAGATATTACAGTCGATTGAACAGATATAACCCCCTGGAGCTTGGCGACAGATTCGACCACTAATAAGGAGGGGACTGAGATGTCAGTCACCCTTCAACCCTTCCTTTTCTTTTCATTTTTAGTTTCTAGTTTCACTTTTCCTTTTCTGTAAGAACAGTTGCTTATTGTCCATGTAATCTAAATTGGGACAGATTGTAACTTTAAAACATAAACAAAAAAAAATTGTCTTAATATGAGACAGCTGTAAGGATCAAGCTACGCCAATGGAAAAACACCTTACTGCTTTTAATAGAAGATGATTTGCTAGGCAGAATGTCTTCAGCCAGTTGCATTGAACTGTCTCATATGTAAGAATAAAATAACGAGGTTCCCAATATTCGATACTTTAATTATATACTTCCACTGAATCTGGTGTCTATCCACGAATCCCTCTTGACCCCAGACCAGAAAAAACAGCAATTTACTAAAAAGCAAATAAAATACTAAAAGTTTGTTCCAACAAACGTTTTGAGAGTCCTTCTGGGTGACTCGCTTTACAAATTGCAACTTGAAATGAGCAATATCAAGAAGAGTGCCCCAACAAAAATATCTTGACGAATTTAACTTTGAACTAACTACTCCCTCAAAAATTAAAATTTTAAAAAGTACTGAGAATCAATAGAAATTGTAAAAAAGTCAGAGCTGCAGCTAGTGGCTCTTCCATAGACACAGGAACCGACACAATTAAGAAGCGATAACATTCCATATTTTTTTAGTAATATTTAAAGGTCATAAAGGGTAGGATACGCCAATGAATTTTGAATGATTAAGTAATCAAAGGATGAATGTTAACATAAATTTCAATCTGCGAAAAATTCATTGGCAGTTAAAGTTGAATTTTATAAACAAGAAAGTTCTTAAGATGCGATAAATTTCAGTTAGTTTTCTGTTTAGATAGGTAATGGTCCTAAAATACCAGTACGCCAATGAATTTTTAATTATTAACTCATCTACGAAAATGTGTATAAACTACATAATGTAAGTTGAGAGGGAATCACAGGCGCAGACAGGAGGATTTTTGGGGAGCGACGCCAAAGCCCTTAAGAACATCGTTGAACATCTTCAAAACACTTGTCAAGTTTTCATTTCAAATCATATGAAGGAAATGAAATACACCAACTAGTTTTGAATAGCTCAGAAATATTAATATGAGTTACAGAAAAATCAGAAATTAGGCCGAAAGGATTCTGTAAACAGTACAATCAACGCTCTTAGGATGCGAAATAACTTTTTTTAAAAGTGCAGGATTTAAAACCCATGATCCACCTATGAATTTTGGGTGGTTAAAAAACTATATGTCGAAAAATAAAGGGTGTGATTCTTTGGCTCGTTATAGGAAAAAAAGTTCCTATTAACGTGGGTCCGCAAACGCACCGTTTTCCAGATACAGGATTTCAAAAAACAAAATTTATTTTTCAGTTTTTTTGACAATATCTCAGGAATCGTTTGAGATACAGAATTCTGATTTTATACACCTCTTATTATTAATATTAGTTACGATTTTATAGCTTCTTCAATTCTTTTCCATATGCCAGAGACGGAGATTTTAGGTTTGCGTGAGATTTTTTTGCCCCTAATTTTTAGGCCACTGGGAAAGTTAGCACTTTAGAATCAATAATTGTTTGTCCTCCTATGGTAACGCAGGCCTCTAACCTACACCTCAGCGTTCGAAAATGCCCGGAGTGTTGCGGATCGTATTGCAGGATACAATAATGCAATTCCTCAGTTCTTCAACAGTATTAACTGATGTAGCGTAAACTATACTTTTTAAGATCTGGAGACCAAGGAGACCACGCCTCTGGTCCAATTGTTGTGATTCTAAAATGTTAATTTTCCCAGTAACCCAAAAATTAGGGGCAAAAAAATCTCACGCCATCCTAAAGTCTCCGCCTCTGGCATATGGAAAAAAATTGAAGTAACGCTCAAAATGAAACTAATATTAATGATAGTAGGTGTACAAATCTGAATTTGGAGTCTCAAAATATTTCTGAAATATTGTCAAAAATTTGAAAAAAAAACTGTTTTTGACACCCTGTATCTCGAAAACGCTGCGTTTTCGGTTTTATGTTTATTGGAATTTTTTCACTTGTACCGAACCAAATAATCCCACCCTTCATTTTCTGACACATGTTTGATACACCCTGTACAGAGAACAAAAACCAAATTTATAAAGAGCAAAAAAAATGTAATTTTTTCCTTCCTACATATGTCATGACTAGAAAACCAAATATGCGTCTAAGAATTAATTATATTTTTACTTCTGTATAGACTGCAACAAAGTCCTGGAAAAAATCAGGGGTGTGCGTAAGAATATTCCAATAATCCAGAACAAAAAAAAACTTTTTCTTTATAAATATGTACTCATAGATACGAAGCTGAATTTTAAGTGGTTGAATGATTAAAGTCTTCTATAAAAACACCAGAACTGATTTAGAATGATCATTAAAGTTTAATGAAGGATTAAAATATCTTTCTGCATGATGCGTAATTTCATGTGGAAAAAGAAATGAAATTTGTTGTCCAATATGCGCAAAATATGAAATCATTGCAGACATAAATTTTTAGGGAATTTTTTCAAGCGAAATTATTTTTCATTTTTCTGTCCAAAGACAATTTCTGAAAATACAACATCGACAAAGAATAAGTTGCCTACAGACGACTGACCACAGCTCTCCAGTCCACGATCAATACAATGAAATCAAATTATTCAAATTGTATCACTGATCTGGCAGGACATTTTGACGAAAGAACAAAGTTTTAAGGGTTGTTTTGTGCCCTCGAGTAACATGATTTTTTATGGAGGTCGCGGGGGTTAAATAGAAATTTGCCCTGTTTCAAGAAAATGTTCCTCATACGATCTTGTATCTCTGGCCTTTTAATCACTATTACTGTGTAAAACGTCGATGAAATTTGCTACTACAAGTTTACAAGAAAAATAAACTATACGTCTCATGCTGCTTCTGCGATGGTACGACCTTCGGTTTTGCGTTTTCGCAGATGGTACTTCCGAACCAACACCGAGATGACTTTTACCGATATTCGGTGAAAGTAAATACGGATATTCGTTGCGTCATAATTAAGATTGCACAACTGGAATGGCTCCAAATTGTCGGAAAATGGGCCCTTGGGCCCACGCGATATACCGAATTTCACAGAATGAGCTAATGGAAGTAAACAAAGGTGATTTAGAGGCGATTTTTCACGTTTACTGGAAAATAAGTCAAGTGCTCCCACATAGGAAAATATTTCGAGTACTTTATGGCTTTTTGATATCCCGATATTGAGTGGGCAATTGCTAGAAGTGCTTAAAACTCCTCTTAAAAAATATTTGATTATGTTTATTGGATTGGGACGCCAATTTAGGTACTTCACGAAATATTTCTTACAAACAATCAAAAATTTGGAGTTTTGATTACACATTAAAAATTTACAAAATTGAAAATCTTACAAGAAAGGTCTTACCTTCATCTTTTTATATCACATTCAGGCACACACTTTAATTCGCAATATTACTTTCTTCTTTCTTCGGAAGAAACTTAAACGTTCACCTTCGTCGGTACGACCGCATCGACGAAGTTCTGCACTTCTTCACTCTCACTGAAGAACCGGTGCGCGGTCTCGATCGACCTACTTTTATATTTATATGCATTAGATTAACTTTATCATACACATATACATGGCACCCCACCGTTCTCAAGGGGTACCACAACCGAAAATTTCACTTTTTCGTTAAAATGCCGGAAACGCTGTTTATGCATTGGACTTTAGAAACTTCGATATGAAAGGAATTGTTGTCAAGAAGTTGAAAGATTCAGTTCCTAGTTTAGGTCTGCCTTTAGGCACAATGATGGTACCGTAGAATCTTCTTTTTCTTCAGAATTTTAGGATGTCTGACCGTAAGTCGGAATGAGAAGTACGAAAGAAGCAATAAACAAATAAGGTTCAAGCCAGTTTGTGCCCTTCTCTGTTAAGAGGAGAATGGACGAGTTGGCTTCTCGTCGTGGTTCCTACATTAAACCGAAATTGACCCGTGTGCAAGTAATTTGGACTCGATTTTTGACCCTTGGCGCAATATCCCAAATCGAATAATCGTAGAATTTATGTTTTCAAATAATTAATGTATAATAAACAGCGGCGTGGCATTCACTGAAATCTGCATACATTAAATTCGACATAAATTTATTTCAATTTGGAACCATGTGGCGCTACTGATTTTATGTAATTGCTGACATGCAAAGTGTTATGTTAAACTTACGGGCATTTTCAAGGTTCTATTTCAAAGTTCCTTCAGTTTTTGGGTTATTAAGTTGGAATTTTCTACACAAATTGCTCTTTGCAGTTTTATACGATTACAATCTGTAAACTGTTATGAAAATGTTCAGGGTGTCTTAAATACGTTGATTTCACGGTCCTGCTCAATTCGTTTTTTAAAAGTATTAAACAAACCATTATAAATATCTATTAATGTACATAGAATAGAGTGTTCTATAAATATAATCCTACAGGGGGATTCATTGGGAATGGCACATGGCGATAGGGGCACCAAGGTATGCACATTGGACCCAACACACCTTAAACCAATGTTGCTTGTTTCGCAATTACAGGGCGTTAAAGGTTGAAATTTTATTTAAAAATTCCTTATTAAATTTCTGCCTGCGTCTTCTTAGCATCAACACCGAAGTTAGTATACTCAGATTTGGTGATATTCCAAGTATATTTGAGCACGAAAGCTGTTACGAGCAGTTTTTAAAAAAATATGACTTATTTTTTGAACCGACCTACGCCAGTGGAGTTCGAGTACGTCAAGGAGCTTTTTATCTTCGAATTGCCCATTTAAGTGATGAACGAACAGAGGTGTACCCAAAAAAACTGAATCTAGAGCAGTGAGGCGTGCAGGAGAAGAAGTAACTTCAATTAGCTTGGGACGATCTGAAACTTTAATGAAATTGGCCGTCTAATAGATAGAAGAGAATCTTTGCAATTTAAACACGTAAAAGGCTTTTCTGTTGAGTATTACTAGGGCCACGCGTAGGATTAATTTGAAGACCCCATTAAGTCGAAGCCCAAAACCTTCTGCATTGTGGCATAACTTAAACTGCACCCTAAAACCTTGTTAGTCGCCACTTCCGGTTAAATGACGCAGTCTACATGAAGTTATAATCCCCGTATTACTCAAGTTCGAAAAGTTCAAAGATCATCATCAAAACGTGTTTCGTCATGTAGTTCCCGTTTGATGAAATTTAGGTCATCTTCCACCAAGCAATGTTTATTTTTCGCCTCGCTGAGTGCACGGTCAATCAGACTAATAATATTTCCGAAATTCTCGTAAAGCAGACCAGAACGAGGTCCTGTTCCCAGTAAAACACCAGGGAAATGATTCATTTAACCACCTAAAAATTGTTTAATTGTTTGCCTCGGTACACTTCACGTTTCTAACTAATCTGACGCTTCTACCACTAAATCGAATAAAATTTCTTGAGACATCCCAGGCGTCGATATTCGAACGATTACGATAATATTTATGTAACGAAAACAGAATATTTCCAATGCAGGATGTGTTGTCATTGAAGAAGCCCTGTCGCACCTACCACGAATTGATTGGACAGTGTCGGCTCTACCCGAAAGTAACCTGCAATTATTATTATTTTTTTAATCCCACCCTGAACTCCAGTATTCAAATAATCACATTTTTTGGGTACTAAACCAGTCATCCAAAATTTCATTGAGGAAATCGACAACAGGAAAAACCGCGCGAGGTGGGTTGGTCCCTCGTTAAGGCCTCTCATTCTCTATTGACGTCAGGAGATACGTGCGGTTGTATAATTAGCAATAAAGTAAACAAGAAATTTAAACAAATCGGGAGTATTTACATGCCTATCGACCACATTTGTGGCAAATTCGAAGCGACCGAGAAAGAAGAAGGCTGTGAACATTTTGTATTTTTCTAGTCAAGTGTAACGCTGTTGTGATATAAAGTTACGAGATGAAGACCTACAGTTTCGGTTTAGTTAGTGTTTTAGTGTGCTTCACCTTGGCCGTAAGTATCTGGCACTAATTTCGGAATTGATCTCAATTCCGGATTTCGCCCCAGGCGCGACTAAACGTTTATCTCCCTATCGCCGTTGAAACCCCATGAAAACCTCAAATGCCCACAATGCTCCAAAGCCAGGAAATCGCAGACTTCTGCCCTTATTTACGAAATTAAAAAAAAAATTATGTCTCTACCAGTAAATCCACAGATTAGGGCAGAATATTCCAGGAACACCTACTCCTCATGTCAGTAGTCCTGTCGTAACGAATCGAGAAATAATTATTCTTCAAGATAGTTTAAAAAAAAACAATACAGGTTGATTCAGGTCAGTTTTTTAGTGCGCCATCTATCTCTCCAAAAATGAAACTAAGTCATAAAAAGGGCAGTTTTAAAAGTGCACATAGAACCTGCCGAAATAACGGATTCACGAAAAGCGCTCGAACTTCAACATATTAACAATAATTTTTTTAGTTCCCTTCGACCATGAAAATAAATCGAGGCTAAAGCTTAAAATATATTTCTCTCTCTGTCTCTCTCTGTAGGGAAGCAATTCTCAATTTTTTTACCCCGAATTCGATCAGTTTTCGAGATATTTCTGAGTTAATGCGGATGCAGATTAAAGCATTATTTTCCATTCAGAAAACACGAAACTCGATTATGTATTTCGAAATAACACACCCTGCAGCTTTTCGAGCTTTTAACCAGTTTATGCGGAAGATCAACATGTTCTTTCCACTTCACAGATGTGAAACTCGAATTTTGGGAAACGAAACACCCCGTATGTTACTACATTTTTAAACCCTAGTGTGAAACGAGATAGTTACTGAATGCAGAGACTAATGTTAAGCTCGAGGGATTTTTGACACGTATATAACGAGTTTTCTCATTGTTGAGACATGACTCCTGATTTTTTTAGTTAGGGATACCCTGTATTTATTATGTTCGTGAACAGCTCTTTATCAATCCCCAGCGTTTTTTCGGATATTGATAAGATTTTGAAGATGAAGTTTAAAACGTTTTCTAAAAAGATAAATACTTCATTTTTTATCTCGAGACACTCTGTACAGGGTCATTCAAACTCGACGCCCCACCCATTTTATGCGAAAACAGTTGGGCTTAGCAAAATAATTTTTTCACCAGATTAAATAAAAGGACGTAAGCTACAATAAATGCTAAAAACGTTGAAACGTGGAAAGCGACGCTCGGCGTCGCGACGCCGACTTTATGTTTTTTTTCAGAAACATACCCTTTTTTTTTCAAAAATGTGAACATTGATACATTCTAAACAAGTTTTGTATGAAAAGTTTTTTGAAATTTCTAATCATTTAAAAGCTACAGGAGAAACAAATATTGACATATTAGGTAGTCTTATGTTAACACATTGCATGGGGATATACTTCGCTACTATACTTCTACTATGTAAACCGTTGCCTAGCAACACAAACATTTAAATTGTCAAGTATTTTTTATTTATTTATAATACTATCAGTTAAAATTATCAAAATCAATAAAGGAAAAACATAACACAAAATCTTAAGATATAAAACAAGTAACAAGTTAAAAAAATAAACTATAAAATGTGCTCAAAATTGCCGCCGTCTACTAGCAAACAATATCCAAAACGCTTTCTGACTTCTTGACACGTAACTTTTCCAAGAGTTCTGCGATCTATCGAATTACAGGCATCTCGAATTTTTTGTTTCAGATGTTCTACATTATTTGTAGGAGTACTGTAAACAATGTTTTTTAATGTTCCCCACAAGAAGAAATCTAAACAACTTAGATCCGGCGATTTTGCAGGCCAAGGAACTGCGCCAGATCTACCGATCCATCTATCAGGAAATATCTGATTTAGGTATTGGGTAACTATTGCAGCATTATGGCATGGTGCACCATCCATTTGAAACCACATATTTTGTCTAAGCAATAAAGGCAGATCTTCTAATAATACTTGCAGATCAAATTTCAGAAAGTTTCGAAAATTTTGCCCATTAAAGTTATAGTCGTAAAAATACGGACCTACTAAACGATGACCAATTATGCCACACCAGACATTAATTCCAAAGTGCCCTTGGTTTTCAATTTGATTAACTACATGAGGATTTTCAGTGGCCCAGTATCTTGCGTTATGCCTGTTTGGATGCCCATTGCTCACAAATCTGCTCTCGTCGCTCCATAAAATATGATTATAAATCCTATGGTTATCGTTTTCCATAATGACCATGTTACTTAAAAAGTCAATTCTTCTAATACGGTTTTCTTCATTTAAAAGCTGCAGGTTGTTCAGTTTATAGGGAATATAATTATTCTTCTTTAGAGTGCGTTGAATTGTAGAATAACTTAAATTTAATTGTCGACTTGCAGTATTAATTGACGCTCTAGGATTGCCTTCAAAAAATTGGCAGATCTGAGCTACGACAAAATCATTAGAAACAGATTTTGCTATTGGCATTGATCTCCTGCATGAAAATACATTTGAATTGTTTCTTAAATTTGTTTCTAAACGAGGAAACATTTTATGATCAGGAATCGCTCGATCTGGATACCTTTCTCGATATAGTCTAACTGCTGCTCTTGAATTACGTTGAGTCTCGCCATAAATTAATAACATATCGACTTTTTCTTGATGACTAACCATTATTCTAATATTAAATTAAAAAAGTATCTTTCTACTGTTAACTATCAAATATGAGAATGAACATTCAGTCAAACTGATCACATAAAAGCACACGTTTGTGTTGCTAGGCAACGGTTTACATTGTAGAAGTATAGTAGCGAAGTATATCCCCATGCAATGTGTTAACATAAGACTACCTAATATGTCAATATTTGTTTCTCCTGTAGCTTTTAAATGATTAGAAATTTCAAAAAACTTTTTATACAAAACTTGTTTAGAATGTATCAATGTTCACATTTTTGAAAAAAAAAGGGTATGTTTCTGAAAAAAAACATAAAGTCGGCGTCGCGACGCCGAGCGTCGCTTTCCACGTTTCAACGTTTTTAGCATTTATTGTAGCTTACGTCCTTTTATTTAATCTGGTGAAAAAATTATTTTGCTAAGCCCAACTGTTTTCGCATAAAATGGGTGGGGCGTCGAGTTTGAATGACCCTGTACATTATTATGCATATTCCAGGGATGGCAACCTCTTAAGTGGTTATTTAAATTACTGACGTGCACTATTGGGCCGCACTTACATGTATCCTCTTTGATTTTGTGCCTTTTACGAAAGAAAATTAGGACCATTTGCGTCGATCCCCCAAATGGGGTGCACCACATCCATTTCTTCCAGATTTATTTACAAAGTGTGTATATCCATTCTTGTGACTATCATGCTTATATAAATTCTCATTTAATTCAAAGAAGCCAAATTGCAATTAATCTGAAAATTTCATTATTCTTTTGACCTTAGGCAACCAGTAAAGCATCGGAAAATTGTATCAAATTTTTTAACTTTATTTATGTATATTTTCGCCTTTATAACTTAAAGAAAACGGAAAATCTGCAACTGCTAAGAGATTTTCAATGTTTTTCGAGTTCTACGAGCGAGTTAAGGAAAATTTGCACTCCAAGAGTTTGAAAGGCTTGTAGAGGTTTTCCTTTCAATTCTCGAAAAATTAATTCCATAAGCTGGAAGGAGATCAATTTCCAAATCCTTGAAATCCTCATAATCCCTAAGATCTAATTCAACGAAATATATAACAATGAAACATTTATCCTTTGTTGAACTATGGTTTCACTGAGTCTCAATATCTTGAAAATTACGACAGTGTTGCCAAATGCTGTAAATATTCTGGATACTGAGGAAAAAGCAAGACGACATAATGAAAAACCCTCATTATTAATGGAGTGGTGAATCGAAAATGGAGGATACCTTGGGCTAATAATAATATAATAAATCCGTGATTTATGACTGACCTGAAACACATCCCCTTAGGCATGTTTACTATACTTACAGTTTTTACTTTCAATATTTCAGTCGACTGTCCACTTATATCTCGATACGCCTGGACGATCCAAATCATGTTTTAGTATTTATTTTTCTCCATCTACGCGTTAGAAAAATATTTAAATAGCAAATTCAATAATTTCACTTCATCCCGACTTCCTCTGTAAACATCTTTTGATATCATCAATGAAGGGCCTTCTGCGGCTTGCCAAAAATCTGGCAAATGTTAAGTTGTTTAGGCCATCAAGAAACCCGCATGAAACACGTTTTGTGTACACAAAAACCCCCAATAAATTGGCGGATACTACTGCAAATCGAATGTTAATCAGTCGTTTTTATGATGATGAAGTGTTAAAACCGCCATCAAGGTCCAGATGAGCCTTTTCAAAAAGGCTCATATGTTTGAGTTCTACGTCACAATTTCGGTTATGAAAAAATGAAGGAAAACAAGCGTAATATCCATCAGTAAAGCGTAAACAGAAAACTCACGTGACGCTCGGTTTGAACTAAAATTATAGATTTAATATACACATTAGAGCTTTAGTGGAATGCACTATAGAAACAAACCACTTTTTTTGTTCAAATCAATATCCAAATTCAACAGAGTGATTTTTATTAGGTACCATTAAAGGAGGCTTCGAAGAAGCCCAAAGACCGATCCAGATACATCCCTAAGAAATTTCACCACGAAACCTGCGACTACTTGGGAATCTGCGACAGCATTGGGTCCTACCCAATCAAAACCATTCAAAAGCTCGTGAAGAGGAAGAAGAACCTGCCTCTGTTCAGCAATGTGTCCTTAATAGAACCCGCTGATGACATGCCCGCAGCGAAGATGAGAGTGTCGGAGGAATTGAACAACTTATGCCGAACGAGAACCCTCACCGTCACTCCTAAAGTAGGGTACGACTACCATTCTGGGGAGCCCCGTTTTATTATCAATGTTGCCAACCACGTTCAAACTGTGGTCTATGAAACTTGCGCGTAGGTACTTCGACCCGAATCTGAACCATCTTGCTTATAAATTTTATCTGTTGTAGGGAACCAAATCAACCTTGCATAGACTCACACCTGCTGCCGTACGACTATCACACTCAATGCACGCAGAAATACAACATAATAAGACTGGTCTCACTTACTAAAGATAGGAAAGTTGAGTACGGGAAATTCAAAGTACCAAGCACGTGTGTTTGCAGTCAACTCAAACTTCTCAACAATGAAATTATGCCAATCGTTTAGATTTTTCTCGGGGCTTTCCCGGTTAAGGCATTTTATACACAACAAATGTACATATCTTTTGAATGAATCGAAAGTTGTCTACAAGTTGTCGTCAATTTAGTCCTCTATTTGAGAGCAACAGAATCTCCTTTATCTGTGTTTGCAAGCCGAGCTTAACGAAACAAGCAGACATTCTTGTGGTCTTTAAATATTTATATATTTATTTACATATTTATTTACATATTTATTTACATATTTATTTCTTTATTTATTTATTTTTTGTACTGTGACTTTTGTAATAAAAATTAAAACCAATATACGTGGCGTCTTTGACTAAAATCATCAGTCTTCAGGAAGCGCACAGTACCGCGCAGTTCGTTGCTGCCCTCGGGGGACATTTACCCCTAAATCGGCTCCTGACTGCAAGGTAAGGTATCTGTACCATCGAAAACACGGATTTCACGCTAGTAGAAACCAGGCGTACAGACCACGCTCCTCTGCGTGATCTGTACCACCCTACAGGCCAAATGGAAGAGGGAAAATTGTTGGATCTTGAATGTCCGCGATACGCCAATGATTTTTCGAGTACGCTTTTTGGGTGCCGTAAGCCTTCTCTATCATATGAGAATTTCGCATGTAAACGCAATGGAATCAGAGCCGCGCTCTGAAGCCAAAGGAGTAATTTTGAAAAATCGCCGGACCGCATAGCAGATGCATGTCATACGTCAATGACTTGTACGTGCATTAATAATTGCATAGGCGTACAGAATGCAATTTTCAACCAAGCAACAAAAACAAAATCGAGGTGTTCGTGGTCAGGGTCGTTCGCTTAAGAAGTTAAATTGTCAAGGCGTGTTATTCAAAATTGCGAAAATCTGTAGAAGCTCTGCGGAACGAAATGCGCCACTGGGTTTTGACAAAAAAGTGACGAAAGATTTTAGAGGTTTTGTGAACATGTAAAAAATTGTCGATACGTGATTCAATACCTTCATTTGAAAGAGCTTAGTCCATCCAACATGAAAGCGGAGTTAGAATCTATTCTGGGGGAATCTGGTCCTTCGTTAACAACTGTAAAATATTGGGTTCAAACACGCTCGTACGAGCTGCCAATATGAATCCCGCTGTGGTCAACCCGATGACACTACAGATCTGACTTCTCTAGATATTGCGCCGAAAATTCACAAAACTACTACAAAATGGGCATACCTCAAGGTACCGTACAGGGTATCCACATATCCAAAGTACCACCCCTCCCACCCTTTTACTTTTTAATACATTGAAATATAAAAATTTTTTTTAACAAAAAGTGCTTGAAAATTCATGTAGTTTTTCAAGATATTCAACAGTTTTATACAGGATGTTTAATAATCGTGTGCTAACCCAATAGTGCGTTTTTTGAACGATTAAACATTACTTTATTTTACATATTTAAATTCTGCATTTTATTACGAATTCAACGATATACTTACAGGGTGTCCCAGTCCTAAAGGTAGTAAATTCTACCACATATTCTACGTTGATAAATAAGTGTAATTTGTTACATAAATTATATACCAAAAATGCTTCGTTACGAAAGTACAGGGTGTTAAAGTTTTATTAAAAAATCACAAATTCTTGAATATTTCCGAAACCGCTTGAGATATTTTAAGGAAATTTTGTAGAGTTTGACAGTTAAGTTATGTCACACCTCGAATTTTATAATTTTTGAAATTTTACAAAAATTTACTCCCGTGCAACATAGTTCAGGGCTGGTGTCCTACAAATATACAAATATTCGAAAACAGGATGACTGATGTGGTCAGTAGTAGCCATTCGTTTTATCATTGTTATGGATTGTCTCAAAATTTAATTTAATAATTTACTGCGTTTATGATCAATATTTTCTATAATAAATTATATATAGCTGAAGAAGAAAAATAACGAATTTTGTCAATTTCCTTAAAATATGAAAAAAAATGCTTCAAAATGTATTTTTTATTTTTCTTATTTTCTAAACGTAAAAAAACATTTACTTTTTAGTCCAACGAGAGTATGCTCTTGTGCATTCTAATAGGAATACACCAAGCAAGAAGACATTTAGAAGTATTGATAATAAAATGCAAGAAACCAAATTTTTAAAAAACCAAAAAAATTGTGCCAATTAATGTGAGAAGAAGGGGTCAGAGAACTCTAAACTATTATAGGCAAAATCCTAGTGCCTCTTTACACATTGAAAGTTTGCAAGTGAATCTATCTAGAGGACTACTACATAAGGTTTTAAAAAAGAACCAAATGAAAACTTAGAAGTTTACAGCTGTGTAAAAATTTACAGATAAGAAAAGACTAAATTTTTCTAACTATATATTAAATCGCTTAAGGGATAATCCAAACTTCTTTTAAAAATATTTATGGACAAATGAGAAAACATTTTCGACTGCTGGAGTGTTTAAGAGACAAAATTTGCGCACTTGGTCCAGCCGCAATTCAAATTTTCACGGGTGGTGTGGTATTTTAAACAATAAAATTCTTAGACCAATTATTTTCGATGGCACTTTGAAAAATTAATGGTATTATGGGTTTTTAAATAAAGACATTTTTGATTTCATTGAAAATTTACCCCTTGATGAACGTTATGAAATTGTTAGGCAACAAAATGGCGGGCCCCAACACAGCACATTTCTCCTGTACGATTTCCTAAATCGGGAATATCAATCCATGGATAGGAAGAAACGGAATAATTCCATGGCCACCAAATAGTCCCGACCTCACCCCGTTGGACGCCTTTTTCTGGGGTTTTCTCAAAAACGAGATATATGGTAGTGAATTGAATGATACATTAGATGTGATGAAAAGAAGAGTGCCAAACAAAAATAAATCACATCAATCGAAGTGATTATGAGTTAAACATGGTAGATGAATTTTGAAAAATACTTGTAAAATAATAACAAAAACAAAGGAATAAGTTTATGCCGCTTTATCGTCACTCTAACTAATTTAATTTAATTTTAATTTTAATTAGTGGTATTAATTATACTCTGTTTGGGCCGAAAAGTAAATCTGTTGGGTTTAGAAAATAAGACAAATAAAAAATACCTGTTCAAGCATTTTTCTCATGTTTTAAACCAATTAATAAAATTTGGCATCTTTCTTCTTCCGTATATAAAATTTTTCATAGAAAATATTGATTATAAACACAGGAAACTATTGAATTTAATATTGGGACAATCCATAACAATGACAAAACGAATGGCTACTACTGACCACACGAGACATATTGTCTTCAAAGCTAAACAAGATATATTTATAAGACACCGCCATCCAACTATATTGTACGGGAGGAAATTTTTGAAAAATTATAGGAATTGAGGTGTGCCATATACACGTCGTTGAATTCGTAATAAAACGCAGAATTTATATATTTAAAATAAAGTAACGCTTAATTGTTCAAAAAATGCAATATTGGGTTGGCACATGTTTATTAAACACCTTGTGTAAAACTAGTGATGATCTTGAAACACTACATGAGCTTTCAAGTATTTTTTGTTAGATTTTTTTTTCTATTTGAATGTACTAAAAAGTTAGAGGGAAGTGGAACTTTTCCTGTGGACCCCCTGTACATCACATTTTGACCGAACAATTAGATATGAGAAAGCTGTGCGCAAGATGGATGCCGCGATTATTCGCAATTGAACCAAAACAGCGTCGCGATGATGCCTCAAGGGAGTGTTTGCCAAAGTTTCGCAGCAATAAGGCCGAGTTCTTGTGTGGATTCATAACCATGGATGAAACATGGATCCATTATTTCACCCCGGAGGCGAAAGAGTAGTCAAAACAATGCGCTCAAAGGGGAGAATCCGCTTTAAAGAAGACGAAAATCGTTCCATCTGCAGGAAAAGTGATGGGGCCAGTTTTTTTTGGAATGCACGTGGGACGGTTTCCATTGGCTGTCGTCCTAAAGTAAAAAAGCGATAAACGAAGAATATTATTCAAATTTATTGCAGCGTTTGAGCGAAGGAATTACGAAAAAGCGAACGCATTTGGCGAAAAAGAAAGTCGTTTCATCAAGACGACGCACCAGTCCACACTTCCGTCATCGCGATGACCAAAATCAATCAACTCGGTCTTCAACTTTTTCTTCGCCCACCGTATTCGCCAGATTTAGTCCCCTCAAACCTGATAATATAATCACATTCTATTTCTGTGCTTAAAAAAATAGCTCGGTGGAAAGAGATTTGCCCATAATGAAGAGGTGGAATCCGAGGTTCATGCCTGTTTTCAAAAAATTCGAAGCTTCTTACTATAGAAGTGTGTCAATTTTAATTGAGACTATGCTGAGAAATAATATAATATACTTCATTTTCTTTTTAAGAATAAAATGGGACACTTGTGGGCCTGTCCTCGTATTTTGTATCAACAGAAACTATTCTTTAGTAACGCGCCCCACAACCAATTGTATCGAAAACGTGACACAGCGTTATGTTCTTCCCCATATTCCTTCATCTCGTCAGATTTCAAACTTGCACTTTTGCAGTTTTTGATTCTCGGAGGGAGCCAGAAAACAATTAATATAATTGGCAAAATTAAAGAAATTACATACGCAATAAATAGAACGAAAACACGCTTTCTTTTCAATACAAAGGTTTCCATGCAACGTATCGGTGACATAATTTGAAAATTGCCCAATTTAGGGGCATTAACTCTTCACAAAAATTGCACTTTTCAAATCTTGCAGATATACTTGAAGAAAATTAGAACGTTCAGGAAATATCGCGCAATTGTCACTTTCCTGAGGACATTTATTGTTAAAGCATATCGCTCATTATTCGATAATTCTTCATTGCCATTTCGCCGATTTGACCAATTTCAGCTCATCTGAGCAACGATCCGGCTACTCCTGCCGTCCCTAAACACCCCATTAAGGCCAAAATGTTATTCGCGTAGGTTACTCAAGTGTCGATAAATAAAGCTCCCAAACTAAGTGCCTAAAATGAGCAGATCCTCATATTTAAGAGATTTTCACAAGTCACTCATTGGTCGCTACTGCAGAATGAAATCAACGGTCCATTTGCCCTAATTGTAAGGAATAGTAAAAATAATTTTCATTTACGGATAATTTTAGATATTCAGAAGACGAGATCGATTTGTTATTATGCCTTAGAATAACACGTTTCGGTATATTTTATTGTTCGATTGAGGTTTTCGATGACAACCCTTCCGCAGGACTTTGATGGTACATCGCCTTCCGTGTATGATATTAATAATTCAATTAATCTATAATTCTGTTAATAAATCTACTTTCGACTGACGCTAACTCAACCGAAATAAACACTTTTGTTTTTCTTCAAAAGTCGGTCTGGATAAATTTATTTGTTCCGGTTAACAATGCGTTTCCTCTCCAGTTTACATTTATCCAGACTGAAATTCCAGAGCTCTCTGGTGAGCATCAGTGAAACAAATATTTACTACATTAGCGTTACATAAATTGGGCGAAATTCTACACATTTTTATGTAAAAGTAATGGCATTTACCTTAAAAATACCTACTAAATATTGTGGCTATGGTGGTACCCTAAGTTCGAGTGAGAGTCGGAGGAGAACCTCTCGGTACTTAGAGAACTTTTAAATCATGGGAAAACGCCCCAGAGAATGAGGCGCATAGTGGCTTGACTGCTACATAACTTAAGATATTCGAAGCTGTTGGGCAAATTTCATCGAAAATTCCATTGGCTGGAAATTTACGATCGTGAAATCCAGGAAAAATACCTTGGAAAAACAAGTTTGCAAGGGAAAAATCAAAGCACCAAATAATACGTGCCTGCTCGGGATCAGTTAAGCTTTCAATGAGTTACATCAGCTGTAAACTATGGTTGCGAATCACTTTCCAGCCCTTTTACAAGGCCTCTGAGATTACATAGGGAAATTGGAAGTTTCAAATTTTCAATAGGGTTAACTTTTAGATATCTTTCCCGTGCACAACTCAGTGATGTATCACGAATATATACTACTCTCGATGATTACAGATGGAATGGGAGATATCCAATAGTCTCTTTGACTATAAAGGCTGCACATACCCCGACCTTCGTCCAAAGACAAATCGAAGTCTAGAAAAGAAAACATCCAATATTTTCGCTCTTGAACCCCCTTCACTGCGCCACTGAAAGTGCATAGGAAAATTGAAATCAGCCGAAATCTTTAAATATCGATCTCCTGCATGACACCGTGACGTACCTTGACACTGCTGGCAACGGCAGAATATTTAATAGTTGGAAAAAAGTACGTGATTGCAAAAGCACCTGCGACCCCTTGCCTACACCTCTGAACCTTCGTACGGAAATTGGAAATGTACAACTCTTAGCAATAGTCCTCTGTACGTCTCTGAATTCTCACGGGTAAACTCGAAATTCAGGATGTTTAATTAGAACCCTTGGTTATCAATCTGGTGTAAGCACAGTGACGTAGGCTGAATTTTTTAGCGGTGGCGGAAAAAAAGCGTCGGATTATTATGTATAGTGTTGTTTTGAGAGTCCGCTTCGCGGAGCGTCCAAGTTTTCATTTAATATGTTTCACAGGAATCTCTGGACTTAGATCTCGTTAAATGCAGTGGCGTGCCTTAAATTTTCTAGCGATGACAGAATGTTCGAAAATCAAGAGAGAAATCATCTGGTTCTTCTCGTATGTAATGCAAGTCGACGATTTTCACAGGTAAAATAGAAGTTCGAGGCCTTCAATAGAAGCCTTTAGACATTCTCCTTCCAGCGATGACAGGATATCCAAAAATCGGCAAAAACATCTGATAATTTTCGATATTCACGATACGCGTCTGAGTTGTGATAGCTAAAGTGGGCGTTTAAGATCTTTAATATTAACGTTTACACATCAATCTCGTGTATAGCTAACACGTGGTGCATCTTGGACTTTCTAATTACGACAAAATATGCATTATTCAGGAAAATCATTCTTGAATTTTCTAACAGTGATAGAATGGCGAAAGTACTACAGAAGATTTTTTCCTGAAACAAAAATTATGTATTGATAAAAAAAACGTTGAATGCAAATATACAAGACTACAATGTACAATCTAGAATAGTACGAGAACCAATGAAGATGAATGAAACTCAACGACCTGAATATAAATGCCAGAACCCTACGTTCTTAATTATAAATTTAGTTCACACAAGAACACATTCGTCCTGCAATGGTTCAAAGCAAACTAAATATTAACGTTAACAATAATTCTTAAATAAATGAAAGTATTCGCAGGAATGTGGTACCGCTGCTGGGCAAGCAAGGTCTCTTTCGAATATAATGTTCGGTTCAGTCTGTAATTAAACTAATTAAGAGACGAGAACAGTCGTGTTTTGTGCCTGTTTGGTCATTTGTGTTTACAGTTTTGCAAAAAACAGTATGCCGATTACTTTGTATTCCGTGTCGGACGGCCCACCTTCTTTGGCAGTGCAGCAATGCCTCAAATACCTTGAAATCGATTACCAACTAGTAAACGTAAATTTTGGTATTGGAGAACACATGACTAAGGAGTTTGAAAAGGTAAGACCATCGTCTCTTTGGTTCTTTTATAAATGTCGTAATTTCATGCGTAGAAGAATCCCCAAAAAGAAATACCTGTGCTCGATGATGATGGTTTTCTTCTTGGAGAGAGGTAATTAGAATATACCCTTAAACTGAAAAACTGACTTAAAACTTGCTTCAGCAACGCAATTCTCCAATATCTCGCAGACAAGTACCCCAAAAATCAAACTCTTTACCCCAAAGAAGTCAAAGAAAGGGCTCTGGTTAATCACAGACTCTGCTTTAACCTCTCTACTTACTACAGATACATTTCTGAACACGTTGTAAGTGAAGATTAATCAGCATCTTTCTGATGAAGAATAATCTTTCGCTTTTGGTGGTTAGATGGCCCCAATATTCTTCGATTACAAGAGAACGCCGCTCAGCTTGAAAAAGACTTACATCGCCCTGGAAAACTTCAATACTTACCTCGAGAACACCGGGACCAAATACGCAGCATCAGGTTTGTGTTTAGAATTTCGGTAAGTTTTTAAATAATTTTCTTCAATTTGCAGACAAAATCACAATAGCAGACTTCCAACTGGTAACAGCCACCATGTGCTTGGAGGCCATAAACTTCGACATTTCCCCATACCACTTGGTCAAGCAGTGGTATTCCACCTATAAGACGGAATACCCAGAGTTGTGGAGTTTAGTTGACGCTGGTATGAAGGAAATTAGTGCCTTTGAAAAAAATCCACCCGATTTGAGTCACATGATCCATCCGATACATCCGGTGAGGAGGAATTAGGAATAAGTGAGCAGATAAGCAAAAATTACGTTTTATTAACATTGAGGATTGTTTCAAATTAACTTGAATGAAACAATTTTATCATTATAGTTAACCACCGTATATAAATTAATGTTTTACGAACCAGTAACAAATTTACATTACGATAATAAATTATAACATTTAATCCACAGACGATTTAGATACTATCAGCCCTTTTTAATCGATCTTAAATATTTCTGAAAATAGAGTTACCTACACAACGTTCATTTTTAGCCTAAAGGTGCAACATTAAGTGGCATTCTCACGCTGGGCAACAAGTTTTAGGTTTGTTTTGGTTTGTAGCACATTTTTATCTTTTTTTACTCAAAATCGTTTGATTAATTTAATGAATCAATTTGGAGTTTGATTCATATTATCTAATAAATAAGTTTCGGTTTTTTATTTCCGAAAGTCTCATTATATGTTTTTTATATTAAAAAAACGAAAAGAAGATTAATATAGATAAGAATAATAAGATTGTATAAGAAGAATAAGATTAAAATAGAAAGAATAATAGATCGAAATACTCGATCAAGGCAAGTGTGGATCAGACACGCTAAAGATAGATAAATACATCTTAGACTTCAGTCCGTGTGGGGAATTTCATTCTGCTTAAAAAAAACAATTTAAATGTTTTTAACTATCCATATGACTTTTTATGGGTTAACACAATAGCAATAAACTCCATTGTTTTTTCCACACATAAAATGCCATATATGGATTACTTAGTGATTTAAAAGTTTTTTCCGACCGAGAACCCAATGTTCCACAGCTGTTTCCCTTTTTACATCGAACCTGACCAAAACCTAAAGGGCCTTAACTTCAAAAATTTCTTTATATTCCTCGGCTTTAATGGGAACAGCTTAGTTCTTACACCAATTTGTGCACTACATTTTATTGGATTTTGCATAAAAGAAAAGAACAAATGGTCCTTGTTGGAACCATACGCTTCATTACGGGCGCTATTAAACAATGGCTCTCCACGGCAGTGCTACCACCCAAATTTTCCGCCGAAAAAAAGCTTTAAAAATTTTTATAGTGTATAGTACTTTTGGTTTATTCTATAGACATATACGCTAATAATGCCAAAATAAATGGGAAAAGTGAATAGCTCCACATCCGGAATCCAGACACCTTCGGAACCCCATGTAAAGCAGGAAAGGCACGTAGCCTATGTAGAAGATCTTGCTGACTGAATCCAGAGCAAATTGCAACATCTCTTTGAGTTCTTTGGAAAGCTGCATTACTTGATCAGTCTTGATTATCCCGCTTGATGTTAACTTTTCTGACTTTTGAGATGGATATTTAAATAACAGTTGAGTTATCATGGTTACTTAAGTGGCCTTCTTGACACAATGGCGACGATACATTTATTTTCTTTCAGGCTGACAGCTATAAGTCAGAATTGCGCCATAGGTTTGCCTCTCTGTCTAACATACATTTACTGGACGAGAGGGAACAATAATGTTATAAACGTATGTTACAGATCGGTAAAATACCTGTAGCTTGTCAATGTCAAAAATCTTTTTTATGGCATCCATTCCTTGTTATTTTTTAAAAATCATATTTGAAGTGGAAACTATGTTGCTGAAAACATGTAAAGTAGGAAGATCCAGATCGACCTCCTGTACCTGTAGCTGCAGTACATGAAGTAAGTGCTAATCCCCCTATTATCTCACGTTTTAAATGTTTCTGTTTTAAATTACCACACTTTATTCTTGTAACGAAACCACGGGGATAGGGCTTTTCAGACCATCCAGGCTTTACAGGTGCATTAGAGTTCGTCAAACTATGATAGACGACGTTGAAATTGAACCTTTTTAGGTTTCAGGAATAGCTTGCAGATTCACTTGTTCAGAACCTTTCGAAGCAATATAAAAACCGTACAAAAATATCGTTTGGGAATTTACACTCACACCATATAGCAATTTTCGCCTAGATACAACGACGCATTCAATAAAAGACTCGAAATTAATAAAAATGCAAGTCCGCATGACTTCAATGCGGAGCTTGCTACCTCTAGTGCAGAGAGATGACCCTAAAGCCCTTGTTGCCCAGTATTATTATTATAAATATTACGATACCGGGTAATCATTAATAATACAATCTCGCGGTAAACATAAGCCCTAACTTAAGGGACCAGATAAGTCATTCGCCATTTATCCTCAACCATTTGATAAATAGATAACGACCGATGAATTTTTCCGGGACATGTCTTTATTATGTCAACGCATCCGTGAGATTTTTTATGATCGCCCTGTATTTAATAGTTGACTTATAAACCTGCTTTAAAGCGGCAATTCCCGGGATATTTCCATTAAAAAAACAATGAAGACGGAACTATAATGCAACTAAAATTCAACAAATAAATCTCTGATGCGTACAAACTTCTTCAATATCGAGGTCTATTTAAAAACTGCTTCTAGTCCTACGTATCAACAATTGTTAGTGATCAAGAAATAAACGGAATTCGCTTTAATTGCTACGTATAAAATTCGAAAATTCACTTAAAAATATTTCAATAATCATTGTTTTACTTAGATTCTATTGCACAAATTGCCCAGCTTCCTTAAATTAACTAAAACACCGCAGAAATCAAACAATGCAATCATGCAATCCATTTTTTGGCAAGTGTGGCGATATAATAAATCGATTTGAGAATATAGGTAATTTCAACTTCTGAGTTGTTTAAGGCCGGATTTGATAGAAGTTTTTAACGATGGACAAAAGCTTTTAAGCCATCAGATTCGTAATTTACTGATACCTTTAAAATCTGCCGATAAAAGCTGAAAACTCTCTATTTGAAAAGTCGAGTCTTCTATTTCGATCCAAAAGTTTCTTGCATCGTAGCCAATGCAAGAAACTCTAGGGCCGAGTCCTTCCTTTGCAATAAGTATCAAGAAGTCCTGGCAAGTTTACCAGGAGAATAAATCCCATAGAAGCTTCATGGAAATTATCGCCAGCATTATTATTGATCTTAAAGGCATATAAATCAAAGTCTAGCTGAGCTTATCAGGCACCCATACCATTAAATAAAGATTGAGCATTGGGCGAATCCTCGATATCTATGAAAACTATCTGCTGGAGCAATACTCTCTTTTCCTGATCCTATGAGAAAGACAAAGTTGAGAATCATCAAAATAACTTTAGGTTTGAATCGGGTTAAAGTCCAAATTATTCTCTAGTGCTAAGTTTATCGGGAAGCGAAGGTATACTCCGATAAAGTTAGGACAACTTCTACAAATTGACCCTAAGTTAGAGATGGCAACCGACTTCTGGCCATCTGACAATAGGGACAAAAGTGACTAGAATCGCCTACCCGACAACCACAGCTTGTGTTGGGACGATGAAACCTCACAGGTAACTATTTCAGTCGCTGAGTAACGTTGGCTAAAGCGACTGCAAAGGCCTGCAATGCTGAGAAGGGATATTGGAAGTCCAAGGTATAGGCATTGCCGTCTATTCTTCCAAACTGCATCACCTAGAAATTATAAGAAAATTTTATATTTCCGCACAGAATCGCAAGAAGAAATATTTACGATCATTTAGCTAGAAATTCTCAATATTAGTAACTCTCAGTGCTAGTGCGAAATCCCCAAGGAATGGATGTTCAATGCCTATCTCTTGCAGTTTTTAAGATTTAAAGCGTCAAAGGCGATTTCTTACAAGAAAATTTAAATTTTCCTTCGTCCAAGAAAAAATGAATTTTTAAACTGGATAGTCGATATACTTTTTAATATTTTAGAACTTAATTTTTAAAGGAATTTGTAACATATATCACACAATATCTATTTCTATCAATTTTGAAGTTTCAAAGCCTGAAAGAAAAACTCTTAACAGAACCTAGACAAAACTACTGCAAGATTTTGAAACGTAATTCAGAAAATATCGGCTGTATTTCGAAGATCTACAACATCTTTTGGACATTACAATATTTCGATTCCAACAGACCCGACCTCAAGGAGTTCACTTTTGCACTAAAAGTCCCGTAACTATTTTCTTAATTTCCCCAACTCACTTGCTTTCCTCTGAATTCAATCTGGAAGTTTTTGGCTGATTCCTGAGTGACTCTACCCCCAAAATCCAGCTGATATACCTGACTATTCTCATTCCACATGGGAGCTTTATTGTGCATTACAAACTCCCTCCTTTGCGCAATGTTCTGATTATTGCAGCAGCTGCCTCCGTTCGGTTCAATCTTGCCCCTCTTTAACTGAAAAAGTTGAATTGAATCGTCCTTTTTCGAAGATATGTTCAAACCTCCTAGTCTTCCTACCTTCTGCCTTAGTTGGGACTTCTGGAACGTCTCCAAGTCTTTATAGTTGGTACCGTTGAAAATCTCGTCTCCTGAGACGTTTACTTCGTCATCGGAACTCTCCTGACAGTTCTTATATTTTCTTCGAAGAAATGGAGAATTCATAATTCTGCGACGAATTGGCGATGCTGATTGGGGTCTAAGACCTATGGAACACAGAAATAATGAACTCTTGTCCAAATTCCAATAGAAGTGGAGGCCTATTATTAGTTTCCTCAAAATTATTGAGCGTGTAAGTGGACAACCGTGTATATACTACTTAGAATTGTTATGATTCTTAGTAATGGTGACCTTTTTTGGCTGGAGCTGGTGATGAGGGTGAACTTCTCGGAAGTTTTGGAGACCCAGGAGGCGTGCATCTGCTGCTCGAATCGTCTTCCCTTAACCTATTGATAAGTTTCTCTAAATTTACTAAGGCTTGAGTGTGAATAGGAACCCCGTTTGATTCAGAACTACTGTCGTTATCATCAGCCTTCAGTTTCCCTAAAACAAACAATTTAAAAAATTTTAAAACCAATTATTGATTGCAACCTCTTTTTGTCGAGTTTTGCTTTTTCCTCCTCCTCATTAAAGGGGAGGAAAAAAACTCCCTAGCGGTCATCCTATTGCTGTTGGGGCTCTTAGTCCTCCTACTGACACTAGGGCTATTAATTTGGCTACTACTGTTATTGTTTGCTACATTAAGATCCTCCTCCACTTGAGGCGGCTTCTCTCCAACGCAAACCTTCTCCATATCATTGGGCTCGATTTGTTCGGGAATCTTTTTCTCTTTCGAAACGAAATTAGGACTGTTACTGGAACCATGAAAAATATCACTGGAATCTAGACTTTTTGACTTCCCAAAGGTTTTTAACTCGCAGCTCATTTTTGGCCTCTGTCGCAAACGGCTGTGCCTTTTCCGGTTAGCCTCCTTGTGGTTATTAACCAAAATTAACCTGAGAAATAGAGTGAAAATGAAAATTTGTCATTAAAGTCTTCAATGGTCAAACCTCTTATTGGGATTGTCCCCGCGATTCACACAGGACAATCGGAAGCTTGGAGGGACCATTTGGGCGTCGACCATGTCTAAATAACCAACACTGCAACTTCTGGTCATTATTCCGGGAGAGACGAATGTCGGAGGGAACCCTGAAAGATTGACAATTCAACTAATTCAGCCGAATTTAAAAAGTTTCACATAGAAGTTTCGTAAGCGCGAACAAGCTAATTTGAATTCTACAGGGTGGCTTAAAATTGTGATACATGGGTCAAGCAAAGTTTTTCTAATAGAATGGCCCAGTTTCTAAGTGAATTCCATATCCTACATTGAATTTCTTCGAATATTTTTCAAAAATATGCTCGGTATGCAGATAAGGACCTCGCCCCCTTAGCGGAATACCCTTGTCTAGATAAGTTCATAAGTTCAAAAATTCAGTTTTCGTCAATTTGCACACGTGTTTACAGGATCAACCCGCAAACCGCGACATAACATTGAACAGCAATTAGAGTTTATTCCTTATAATTTTTTGTTCCAAAAATTGCATCTACTTACTGCATTTCTCATCCACGGCAGCCACCTTCCCCCCATCATCTTCCCGCTTCCCCACCAACTTCACATTCGCCTGACTTGAACTTGGCTCGCAAAGTACCTGGACCTGCTTTCTCAGAGCTATCGGCTTCTGATCCCCATTGTTTATATTAAAGCTCACAGAAATATCGTTTTTGTTGGTGTGCTGATCGAAATTTGGCTTAACCTAGCAGAAAATTCATCTAAAACTCATCACCGCCCCAAATTGCAAAAAAACTAACTTGTAACGTAGCAGTACTATTCGAAGAGTATGAAATAATGGTAGGAGCCGAGGGTCTATCAAAGATGATATCGCTAGGAGCCACAGCGTTTTTAGGCGATTGCAAGGCAGGAACCGACACCTCGCAGCAAATAGGGGAGATGGCATGTTTCTGATTTTGGCTGCTGGTTTTTCCTGGAACAATCACCTTTCTGTAAGCTAAAAGGTCAATGAGAGAAGACTCCTGTTACCCAATGGACCAATAAAACTCGTAGAATTTTGGCTGTTTGTTGGACGCAACAAGTTCTGAGGACGGACGTGATCACGATCTTCTATCTCCACGAATAAACATTTTTCTTCTCGGGTGGATTCAATGCTGCTGCTGTAGCTACACACTGATTCAGGTGTCAAGTATGACTTCTGCCTGGTGAGAGCACTAGTCCTTGGGGACATAGGGGCTATCGGCGGACAATTGTCCATATTTCCCCTTTAAGGAGAAACAAAGAATGTGATCTTTCCTGAGAATGAATTTAATACTGCTAGATATTGCTGGCGATCACAGTTCACGGCATTTTGGGACAATCAGGCTTTTGGGAGTTCCTAGGAATTTCTGGACTACTAGAGTAGGGTTTTGGTTTAAAAAATGAGTTGCGGGAAGTATTATTTTCCGCGGGAAATGTGCCCTTCTATATGCCCTTCTATTAAATACCTAAACTGCGCCAAAACCAACTCTGAATTCTAGAAATATCGAAAACTTACCGAGTACACTTAGTCTTATTTTCCTGCACCACCTGCTCTTCCTCGTCTTCACTAAACAGGTTGGGATTGAAAGACGGATCTGGACCAACGAGAAAATCATCCCTTAGTTCTGTTATGACTAAAACAACGTTTCTTAAGAAACGCAAAAACATGGCTAAACTTCCACTAAAATACCTAAAGTCATTTGGCGGGGCTGCAAATGCAGCAGCGAAGTTTTATACGTGACTTGGCCTAAGTTTGCTGGAACAACCGAAGCTAGACCATGGATTTTAAATTTTGTACCCCATATGTTCGATGTAACTTCAACGAGACGCACCTGCTGCATTAACTTAGTTAAAAAATATTGATTTTTATTAGAAACATTGACGAACCTCTGGTAAAGTATCTACATAGCTCAAATCATCCTTTTCCGCCTCTAAATCTGTCCTATAGTGCCATGTAGTGGTCCTCTCGCTTTTATGCTTCCTCTTCTTCTTTCGCTGCATGCGGGGAGATGCCATATAGCCCCCTTCCTCCTTTTCAGACTCAGAAGTATCGCTGAACCCTCCACTAGCAAAAGCAGTTGAAGAGCTTGAAGAGCTCTTCGAATCCGCATTAGTCTGTGAATCTTTCGCACAAATTTTCAGTGTAAAATCTAATTTAGGTACTACCGAATACCTTCGGCTTGCGGGTCGAATATCACAAATTCCGGTCTAATTTTGCTGGTTCGCTTTCCTTTCAGCAGAGGCACTAAACCACCCAGATATTCTAGATACAGGGTGTAACAGGTGCCTGATGATATGTTGCAGTCCTCGTCGTGACGAATCATGGTACAATGCAGTCTTACTGATCCAGAAGGAGGTCTGGACACAAATTCCCTAAGGGCGGTTGGCTCGGGTACACAACACTAGAATTCATGGGAAGTATTTTGATTTTTTTAAGATTTTAATATTATCTCTTAAGGAAGGTTGTTGCTTGAAATTGGTCTAAAATTGAATGAAAACGTCTATGGAACTATGGGACGCCCTGTATAAAACATACATTTTCGGTCGTTCCGCGCCTACAAACGCTGGTCATCTTTCACACTATCGGTCAATTTTACTACATCCTGTAGGACTTACCCGAATAGTTTGAGCAAAAAGGTTTCCTATAATATTCCTAAGTCTCAGAGGTAGAGGCAAGAGACTCAACATCGCCTCATTAGAGAGTAAATTATAGATGCGTAGACGACATAACAGTTGTAGGGAAGCAATTCTCTTTGCCACCCAAGCAATATGAATTTGCGTCCCTGTGGCCAGGAATAAGCGTTTATCGTTGTGCCCCCACGTCAGCGTTGATACTTTAGCCTGAAAGATCATACAAAGAAGTTTTTAATGCAGACTTCCTCACTAAAGTACCTGCTGAAGCTCATAGGAAAACTTTACTCACGTGCGTATCGGGTATTTGAGTCTGATATAGCAACACTCCTTTATCGGTATAGAATTTCAGCATATTCGTGTACTCCGTTTCTGTAGGAGATTTCAGGATGATTCCTGCTACTGCCAGAAGTTCCCTGGAGTTACTCCATTCCATGCACAAGGGCCCTTGCAGGCCCGTATTGATGTGAATCGGGGCAACGTCATCAAAGGTGGAAAGGAGACAGATGTAGCCGCTCTGCAGGGAGACCGCCAGAATGAACTTCTTCTCTCCTAAAAACGCCAAAACAACTCCTAAAACTTTCATAGGGAGAAAAAGCCACACATCAATCAAACTATCATAACATATTCCTGGTAGGCTAACACATCACAAAAGACGACTTCACAGCACATTTTCACCTGTCAGTAGTAAGTACCTTTTGAATAAAATCGCCTACTTTTTATGGTACCTGAGCTAGAGCATTCGTCTTCGCCTTCTTCCATTTTAAACTTCTCACAGCTCCATGCCATGGACGTAATACCCACGTCCTCGATGAGTTGCACCTGAGAGACCATGGCCCCTGCAACGTCCATTACAATGATCTGGCCGGAATTAGTGCCAAAGTAGACTTGTTGGTCGTCTGGAGTCCATATTCCACATGTGATGGTCGAGGCCAGATTTAGCATGGAGGACCAGTAGCGCTGGCCTGCCACTGAGCCCACCAGCACGAAACCGTCCTGGGAATGAAGTATTAAGGAACAATGCTGAAAACTATAGCGATGCATGTTTTACTTTATAGCAAATTAATGCCATGCGACCGTCATGCGACCAAGAAAAATTTGTGACCGGAGTGTTGCGGTCGTTGATTAGCTCAATGGACCATCTCCCCTCGTATTTGATCCAGACGAAGATTATTCCAGAGCTGTCGCAGGATGCCAGTTTTTGGTAGGGCTCGTTCCATTTCACCAATATGACCTGAAAAGCTACTTCAAACTCATGCCACCACCACAACGAGTCAATTTGCTCACGTTCGATCTATGCCCACGCAAGTTATAATTGGTTCTCAATGGAAAATCGACGTTCTTCTTGCAATGACTAGTGGTGAAAGTCACCCCGACGATTCCTCTTACATTTCCAGTTGCCAGCCATCCTTCTTGGTAGTAATTGTTCCTGTTTAGCTTCCATCCTTCATCCTAACGCCGCAAATGAATAAACAAACCTTGCAGGGAAGCTCATAACGTTGGAACACGGGTTTTAAATATATAGGACCTTTTGCATTCTTCATAACAAATTACGATGGAAGAGGCACGTTTCTCGAATAAAATTTCCAGGAACGGCCTTAATGTTACGAGGGAATTTCGCCTCAAGCCCCCTATTAACCCATATTATCTAGATGGGTAAACAAGGGCGTCGCCAAAGCCTAAACCTACAATAGTTTGCTGAGACTGTTAAGAATATTGTGGTTTTGAGTGATAGAACAGGCTTAGTCTATTCTCTAAAATACAAATTTGAAGATGACACAATTGTTTGTCCGAGATATAGAGATGTAAGATATAGGCACATACAGAGTGTTCCAACGAAAATTTTCCAATATGGTTATTTTGGTTAATTGCAAAAATATCGTAAAATGCCAAGTGTGGCATAATCACCTCTAAAGTTCTTGGAAATGTTCGAAGATACATGAAGCAACGTTTATTTTAACATATAAGAGAGCTTTATTACTTTTAGAATGAGAAGTCACTGGGCTCATGGTCTCATTTAAAATTCCAAAGCTGGTTGCACCCTCACAGAGAGAATGTGCCCCCAGCGAAAACAGAATCGACGTGTATTGGCGTTATATGATATTTTTGCATCTATCCAAAATAATCCTGGTGGAAAGTTTTCGCTAATGGAACACCCTGTATAGGATGCCCCCATGCGCTACGGCCCGAAATATCTTCCCTTTAGGCCTACAAGTACAATTATCATCCAAAAACTCAGTGCGAGAACTGGTACTTGAACCGTCTCATAAGTACAGCATTACAGTCGAATTAATTTCATGCTTGTATTTTAGCTTAAAATAATTTTATAGAAGTTTCAAATATGTATCCCCATTCGTACGCTCCTGGTTTCAAAGCAAAAATAGTACCGATTTTTCTTAAATTTAAACGCGAAAAGGCTTAACCCAGCAATGCCTAACTGACAAATTTTTCGAAAAATTGTCATTTCTTTTTGAAATTTCAACAGGCTTAAAACTACTTTGAGGAGGAACTAGTGGACTGCAGCTTTGTTAATTGTAAGATTAACATCATGCACCGTTGGCCTTTGGACAGAACTTGGCTCATACTTGCACAAATTTAGTGACTACAAGGGTATTAAAACTGCACGCGAACTCAATAAAATCAGTGGCGGAACCAATTTTTTCAAATCGTTAAATATAAGAATGTTAACCTTGCTGTTGCGAGAGAGTGAACTTGAACGTCTTGAAATAACGAACTTGAATCTTGGAAAATATATCCTGGTGCGCCTGTGATTTTTCCGAACCACATAAATTTTCCTGCGATTTCAAGACGGTCCACACTATTTTGTTTATTAAAAGCCAGCGACGGAACATTTCTTTTCAACAGAAATAGATGTCGCAAACTGTGCTTACAGAACTCATCTCAATTTTCGAGAAATAGCAACTAAGAAACTGACTCAATTGAACTTAATTCCATCTGAAAGAGCGAAATTTAGTCTGTTTAATCTACAAATTTGAAATTCGAGATGATCACGACTTTTACTATGAATTATTATGAATTGTTGAAATATGAGATTTCCTAATCATCCTCTCATTGAGCAATCCCTACTTTCGAAAAATTGTAATTTTTTAGCAAAAAAGCATGTCCTAGTGCCCTCAGTTTCATCTGGTAACGCAGACTTTAGGCTGTTTGATCTGTATATTTGAAATTCGCCTTCCACACATTTTTTCCTTGAAATTTTCGAATCATCACTCGAGATAGGATTAAAACGAGTTTCAAATTTAACTAAATTTTCAACCAAGATAGTGCTCCAGTTAAATTTATTCCCAGCTAATGTAGATCAGTTTTCAGTCTATTCGGTCTGTGCGTGTACTGAAACCTTAAAAATTATTACTACCGTGAATTTTTTTTAAGTTTGTCAATTTTGCCTACGTAAATACAAGTTTGAAGCCAATTTACGGGAAAAAATCAAAGTTTGGCAAGCAAGCAAGAATTGTCAATACCACAATGAGGGCGGACTCTTAATTAATTCCTCGGTCTTTATTTGTGGCAACTATCTTATTGATAAAGTTATCACTAATTTGGTGTATTCGTCCTTGGTTCTTCTCTAGTATCCTACATCGTTCTGCACTCTCATAGATGAGTTCTAATGTCCTCTCATGGCCACGCATTAACTAATCTCATAACGCAAATTGAGCAAAGTTTCCATTGCAGTGGTCTAATAGATTGGACGAGCTAAACCAATATCTAGTAATCAAGAGGAGGAAATTACAATTCCAGTTCAATAATTGGCCCTCGTCCACCTGCGATAATGAAGCAATAATTTAACTCAAAAGGGGACAGCTTTGCAGGATATTTACTTTGCAAAGGGTGATACGGGTTATTTCGTATCTAGCAGTAGGAGGTCTATTAATTGCTACTAATAGATAATTATTGATTCATTTGCTAAAGTAATTAATGATAATCCTTTAGGCAGGGACTTCTTGTCAAGGCACTGATTGCATTGTGTTCTTAACCCAGTTTTAAATCGTTCAGTATGTTGTTACCGAAAAATGGGATAATCCGGAAAATGGTGGTTACTCGAGTGCGAGCATGCTGATTTAAATTCGGAAACAGATTTTACCTCCGGTAACTCATCAGGCACTTTTCCCATCCATGTTAAGGACAAAACGGGGCAATCGCTTCGGGCACTCACGGTCCTCTCAAAATGCAAATGCATCTTTAAAGCCTGATGTCGTCCACTTCAAACCAATGCATTTGAATTGGAACTAATGAGGGATAACACCACAACATCTAAAAATCACACACCTACGTATACATACATGAACTTTTATAAATCGTACGTGTTTTACCTTTAATTTGCAAGACTGTTAAGCACGGAACGAGCCCATAGTTCTCTTACAAGTTCGTCTCCGATTTTCCCAATTAAATCAGTAGAATACAACCTGATTTATCAAATTTTCCAATATCAAGTCTTCACATACACAAGCAAGTTAGTAGACCACAGAGGCGACACTGGGCCATATTGATTATCTTCCCTTCGGTGGAAAATTCAAAGAGTTGGGATTTTCCGCGTTGGCGCAAATTCTGGGGCAACGACGCGCACTCGCGACCATTTCCCGAAGTTTCTCGCCCCTAATTGGGGACTTTTCCGGCAAAAAGAGGGGCCGTAATTTCTCGACTGCCTCGTTTGGATTTATGGAAATTCGGGAGGTCAAAAGCAAACATGAGACAGCAGAATTGAAATATTGTAGCGTTGAATATTTATGGGACACAGCGTGGGCGTGAAATCTATAAAATATTTACCAGGAAATTTTCGAGTCTGAGCTTTCAGATGTTAAAGAAAATCATATTTTGTGACGTACGCGAAATATACATATATGCACATATATACACATATATATTTTTGAAATCTACCTTAATTTCCTACCGCTATTCAACTTCCTAAAGAGAGGAAAAACCACCCCTAACAGTCACACTAGAGGCATTAGAGCTTTTATTTCTCCTACCGGCACGAGAGCTAATTTGGCTACTACTGCTATTGTTTGTTATATTAAGTTCCTCTCTCATTTCAGAAGGTTTATCTCCTTCACAAACCTTCTTACTTGCTTATCCTGGAGTGGCAAATATTATTCTAACGATTCCATTATTTACCAAAATAACCGAGCGTCTATGATTGCCTTTCTTGGCTGAAGCTAGTTGCGTGTACAATATCTGGGAAGTTTCGGAGATACGAGTAGGGTCTCTATTCAAGGCAATCTGACAGAATGGCGAAAACTCTTTTAAATTTCACGAAACCCTCCGGGGGGTTTCGTAAGAAGCCCATCTTCCCCCTCGAAAAAACTCAATATAAATAATGAAATAAGTATTTTATTACTCTCGAATGCGCATTCATATCATACAACGTTCACAACATCAGCTCGCTCACTTAAATTTAATAATAATTAATTATTACTCCTATTAGATAATTATTCAAAGATCTTAGATAAATATGTATTACAGCACGCTAATACTAATTTTCAACGTATAGTCAAAAAAATAAATATTCTTGGTTGCAGCAAAGACGTATCAATTACATGGATGTGGGCGACCAGAAGTTCATCTCCCTCAGCTCAGAGGGTTTCGCCTTGTAAACCTGATTCCTTAGTTTACTGCTGGAATTAACCTGCTCATCGACACTCAATGTAGACGAAGCTCTTTCCAACTCATCCTTTTTCTCCTCTCCAATAAAGCCCATAGACTGCGAAATTTCTCTCTTGGCCAACAAACTCGACAAAATCCAACCCTTGGACTTATCAGTCTCGACGTAAGGACTGGTAAAGAACTTGTTCATCCTCCTCTTACTTTTCGGCGAGGAAAGGGGGGAGGCTGGAAGGGACTTGCTCCCTCTTCTTCTGTAAGGGTCGAACTTGGCTAAGAGCTGCTCGCACTCCTCTGCAGGTTCTGGCGTGTTACCTCTGGGAGGTTTACCAGAGACGATTTGATTGGCAACCCTGAGGATATTGCTGCCCACTTGCGAAGCCTCGCTCTTGAAGCCGTCGTCCGTGCCCTTTGGTCGCGATTTTACAAACTGGCCGGTTGAGGTATTGGAAAAATCAACTTTGACGGCAGGTGCTGGAGATGCTTTCACCACTTTGGTGTCTGGCATTTTGGGATCATTTTTAGCCGGTGGATGCCGGTAATAGTGCATGAAACTGTCATCCAACTCTGTGGGAGAAAACGTGCTCTGGTCCAAATCCAATCTGTAAAGAAAAACAAAAAGATTGTTAACAATGACTTGCGAATGAGATATAAAACGTTGTAATCTACAGAATTTCATTATCTGTCCGGCAATTTGAAAGTTTATACCCTTTAGATTACGAAGCAAATTTACTAAATCAGGCTAAATAATTCTTGAAAATTGATATATATATTTTTTTTTTAATGAAAAAGTGAAACTACAGAATTTAGATCTCAGGCCTGAATTAGCCATTTTTTCTTTCTGTAACTGTCTGTCCGTTCTTGTTGGAACTAACATCGAAGGTGTCAATGCGAGATAGAAAATTCCAAAATTTTAGTAAAAATTAAAAAATCTGAAGTTCCGCTTCGAGTGTTTTTAAACTAAAAATTTCCAAATTTCCGAACACAAGGTGAAATGCTGATCATAACCTCCGGTTAAAATTTGTCAAATTTCCAAATTTAAGAAATTCCAAATTTTGAAACTTCATTTCGTGGTTTTTTAAATAAAAAAACTCAAAGTCCCTGACAGAAAACCCGATACCCGAACTGCTACCACAAAATCCACTAAATTTCCAAGTTTAAATTGAATCTACAAATTCTAAGGTCTCATTTCGCTAATTGAGACACCAAAACCTTTCAATAACACTGAGTTGAGATATCAGTCAGAGAACATATTACATTATAAAAAGAGTCATCATAGTCAGGACTTCTTGCCACCGGCTTTTTCCGATATTTACTTCCTAAAGCGTACAAAATCACCTCACATCTAAAACAATACTGATTTGTGTAAAATTGTCAGAGAAAACTAAGCAGAGTTGGGCTTTTTAGTGTCAAAAAAGCGCATTCACGTAAGTGAGTTAATTTTTGCATGATAAAAGTCTAAAAATCGTCGAAGTAACCTGAACTACCCTTAACTGAATATGTCAGAAATTGCAGATATGTAGAATCCGACGTTATATTGTTGCACACCGATTAAGGAAGACACGATGAGTTAATAGACGATAATTGCAACAGAAATGTTTCCAAGAATTTTCTGGTAATATCAGACACATAGCAAACGTTCATTCATAAACAAATAAACAAAGTTGACCACCCGATTATCAAAGTACCACAAAATCACCAGACGATCATTGAGGAATCACGCGTCTAATTTAACTGCCTTGGTCATTAAGTGTTTGACCACGTTTATCCTTTACGTGGTATAATTCTGCAGGTACTGGCGAAAAAACGAAAAAGATACCAATAAAAATTTGAGATCATTGACGTGTCCTTCACTTACGATGGAATTGGAAGTCGAACAATGAAATGTTATATTTAAACACGAAGAAAGAGAAAACGACACTGGCTCCGCCTCAGAAAATATTGGCACAAGTCGCAAGAACATGTGATACATAAATAAAGGGGGAGATATAGTTATCCAGAAAGTTTAATAAAAAAAAATAATTTTGGCACAAATTATCTAGAACTTTGATCTTTCTTAAGTGTTTTGTAAAATTTAACAAACATCAACTAAATTTAAAGCAGTTCCTCCTAAAAATCGAAGACAAATCGTTCGGATCTCTGCCACGTTCGATCAATTATAAACGAAACCGCGTTAAAACCGCACGAAACCTAATTGGAAAAAGGTAATAATTTCTCCTTATCAAAAGCCCCAGTATTTACTGATTTTTGCCGACCTAGTGGAAAGAGTGCAATAGGTAGAAAACCAAACCATGACGACAGCCCTGGAAACCTGCCTGGAAACACCAACAAACTTCTCTGGGGCGCTCTTGCAGAAAATGGGAAAAGTGATGCAATATTCCCGAAACGCGCTATTAGACCGGATCCAAATAAAACCGACAGTCACAAGTTATACCGACAAACAAATAATGAAATGTATAAGTTAAGTTGAAGGCAACTCAGCCGTGGTTGTGTCGTCACTATCAGTCAGGTACTGACGTCAATAAGAGTTCTGATTGGTCGTACCGCATAGGCTCGACCTCGATAAGTGTAGAACGGTATTGCTGGCTGAAAATGTTAGAGTTGCTATTAGCACTAAGCGGATAATAATTTATATCATAACTAAGGTGCTAAAATTGTCATATTTTAATCACTTTTCTGACTTTGTCGCGTCACGTCTGAATTATGATCGGCTCCACTTAATTCGAAAAAATGACAACATTTCGGCTATAAATAGGCAAATAAATAATATTGTGGCCATTGTATAATGCGCATAATATATGAGCAAAATAGAAAACATTCACTGACGTCAGCTCCATAGTATTTTACACCTCCTGATATCATGTATATAGCTTTTTCCCCTGAAACTTTTACGATTTGAGGGCGTGGGGGGCACTAGCTGACCCCAATTCCCAAACCAATTATAGGTTAGCGGTGACGTCAAACTGAAGGCGAAGAAATCAGCTCACGAACCATATTTCTTCATCTATTTACTATAACGCTTCTTGACGTCACGTTCACGCGATTTTGTAGCCCGAATACTTTGTTCTTTACTGCTATTGTCTCTGGATACATGGAAATAGTGCATGTTGATCATTTGTGAAGGGCAAAATACCGTGAACTCAACGTCAGAAGGCTTAAATTTTCTATTTACAGCTCTTTTTACGAAACGCAAATTTCTATTTGACTATGTGTTGCTAAAAGCAGTCTAGACAAGAATAATCATTTTTCCATTTCCTTTGTTCCAATTTCAATTGTGTTCCAGAACAGTTTAATTGGAGACTTTCCTCTAAGATTAGTTTTAGTGCCTTGGAAATATTGGTACAGTCACAAAGTAAACAGATTAATTCGGATTACGTATTCTGCGGTATGGAGCACATATTCATTATCTTCCGTGTTGGTCTTCAGCAGTTTTAAATGTAGCATGCTCAAATACATGTTTACTTTTGATAGCTAAATCAACTTGCATTGCTTGGCAGCGTTAATTAACAGGATTTCTAATTAGAAAGGTAATAAAACCGCAATTTCTAGAAGTTTATCATTTAGTCTATATAGGCTAAATAATAAATTTACAGGTAATTCCGTATACATGTTTAGTCATGCCCCCGTGCAGGCCTAGCAAGGTCTTGCGAGGGATCGCCGCAACCAAGTACTGGTTAAGTTCAGGACAACATACAGTAGCGGCCATAAGCACGGAAGCTTTTCAAATATCGCTTTTTTTATCAACGGATATAATTTTAAATATATAATAGATGTTACTTTTGATACATTATCGCCCTCCTTGGTGTACTGGTATTTAATGAAATTTGATTTCGAGTAGAGATAAAAACAAAAATATACTGCGGGCAAAAGTATGGAAACTTTTTCGGTTTCTTTATTTAAAAAAAAAACAAATAATAGCTAAATTTATAGGATTTGAATAGCGGACAATAGAGTTCAATCGCAATAACAATTCCAAAGCGTCATTTGCCCCAAGAATTAAAACAACGCGTGGTTGAGTTATCTGGGAACGGACACAAGCAGTGCGATGTTTCTACTACTTTAAATGTCTCCAAAAGCACAATGTTAAAAATATTAAAAGGTTTTACTGAATGTGGTATGGTAGACAATTTTCCAAGGCCAGGTAAACCCAAAAAGTACTGAGAAATTAATAAGAAGGATGTCGGAAAAAAATCCACTACAGACTTCGATGGATACTTCAGGACACCTTGCTGAAGAACGCAATATCTTGGTTTCGAATCCAGCGGTGCGGATAATCTTGGTAGCTGGAGGTTTATTTGGTAGGGTTACTGTCAAGAAACCACTCACTTCCAAAAAAAAACTCGGAAGACGCGTCTTGCTGTCAACTGGTAGCAAAAAAAGAAGAATAGCTCCTTGTGGAGTAATGATAGTCAATTTCAGTTATTCGGCATTGATGGTATTCGATGGACGTAAGACGTCCCAAAAATGCAAGATTCAACTCCAAATATCAATTGCCTACTGTAAAACATGGCGATGGAAGTGTCATGGTTTGGGGATGTTTTTCAGCATCTGGGATTGGGCCGATAATTAAAATAGAAAGGACTATGGACGAATTCATGTATAAAGACATCTCAGAAAACCATGTTTCCATTTGCTGAATGGGAAATGCCTCTTTCCTGGAATGTTCAACAAGAGAATGGCCGAAAGTTTGTTAGAAATTGGTTTAAAGAAAATTGTGTCCCGAAAATGGAATGGGCGTCCCAGAGCCCTGATCTTAACCTGATCGAACATCTTCGGGAGCATCTCGGAAGGCAAATTCGTAAAAAAAAAAATAATCTCAAAATATTTGTTCGAAGTGTTTAGAAGTTTTGAGAGTGGAAATTAATTCCTGTAGAAGTTTGTAGAAAATCTGTTTATTCCATGAACCAGAGATGCCGTCCAGTTATTAAAGGAAACAGATATGTCACCAAATTTTAAGTAAAACTTTAAATGTTACATTTCACTCGTTATTTAAATAGAATTTATAGGTTTCCATAATTTTCTCCGCATTGAAATTTTATTTTCTTGTTATTACTATGTACGAATCACGTAGATCTAACTTTCATATATATTTTAAGAGTATACATCCTTAATAGTAGTAGTATTCGTATAATCCTAAAAGTGTAACGTAGAAGAAAGATTTACAGGGATATTTAAACTTTCCATACGTAGGGTTACTACTGTAAATTTTATGAAGTGAAGTGGTAGAAAAGGTCAAAATTCAAACGCACCAACAATAAATTTACACACAATAGGTGAACGTTGATTGAGAGAGATTATTTTACAAGTTCATCGTATTTTGGAAAATCCATGGATACATCATGGTTATTTCCAAATACTATTTTGTTATCAATTTTGACAATGAATGAATACAAGTTGATGCAAATTGTATGTGAAGCCGGTTTCATACACATGGGAATTAACCAAACCCGAACACTCCATATATCACGAAATATTTATGTTGGTTTCTTTGATTCGGCATATTTTACACACTTCTGGCGGGTATGGCGAATTGGTGCCACGAAAAATGAATGTTTGCTTAAAGCGAACTATCTACACTGGTTGGCCTTTGCCTTTAAAAATTTAAATATTTTAATTACTTGGAAACAGGCAGAGTTCAAATTACTCGGAAAAAAGAGCTCGGATATGGTGAGTAGAAAATACCTCTTAAAAAAATGAATTTACATTTTTCCATTTAAAAAAAAGTCACGGGCTCATGTAGGAATCGAACCTACGACCTCCGATGTTGAAATTCTCAGTACGGCGCTCTAACCACTGAGCTAATGAGCCAGTAAAAATCTTTTCGATAAATTCGTATGTAATCTGTTTATTTTCAAAGGTGATTCATATTTTTATCTAGAAATGTGAATCACCGTGAACGTGAATAAAAAAAAAACAACCCCAGCGGAGTTTATTTTCTCCATGGCGAATGTAAGTTTTTGTGCGTGTTTCAATTCGATTCAAGCACCGTTTAATAGGCAATTTGGTTCAATTTTTAACTCAACTAAGCTTCGCTTTAAAGAAAATCCTGGTAGGGATTTGAAAAGAGAACTTACAAATCTCTAGAATCTCTTTTGGAACAGACTTGAAAACTTCGTCCCTCGAGAAAGGTTAATTTTGCCAAATAAGCTTTGATAACAAAACAATAACGTTCCAGCAATGGCGCCCGCTGCTCCAATCATCTCGGTCACGAAAAACATCAAATTTCAAGATATATTTTGGGAAAAATTGGGAAAATCCAGTTGTTAAAATTTAATTTCACAGCAATCTAATTCGTTGGAAATTGTTCTGGTCTTTAAACAGGTAAAAACCGCGTTTCCAGAATTTCCAATTTGCTTTATTCCTAATTCATAAGCGGCTTTATCCAAGTTTCTTATTCTTAAGAATATCATATGGCCAATTCGTAAATTGGCACTTTTCAAATTATTTTTCTGGAACTACCTTCTTCCATCCATTACGTTGTGAGATCTTAACCACAATAAACCTATGGCCGGTAAACATCGGACGGCGACAACTTGGTTCATTCACTAAACTACAATGACTCCCTAATGTATTCCGACACTTACACTTACAATCTTCCAATCTTCTTTTGTGTACAGTAATAATAAAAACAAACAATTCAAAAAAGGGACTTTAATATATGTTTGATATTAGTTTTTGCTTACTAACGATGCAAAAATATATTTATAATTCGGTATCAAAATATATAGAAAAACTGAAATATCTTAACAAACAGGTCGTTTTTGGGGTCTCAAAAATATTCAGATATTTTTAGTAGATCGTAGTTTTGCCCATAAGAGCATGTCTTGTGTTGGATCTAATGGTCTAACAGTGCTCCAGGGTACTAATTAAAATTGCCCTTAATATTCGTATTCATTTTTGAAGGGTAAAAATGGGTAGAGTGAAAAAATAAGGCAAATATCAGTTTCGATTTACGGCAATTGATCATTTTCAACTTTGAGAAGTAATCCTACAGAGAAATTTTGGCGAAACATTTAATTTGAGCAAGAGTACGGTTGCAGACATTATTCACCAGAACAAAGTTGAAGATAGAATTCTTTCCATCAAACAAACTGGCCATCCAAAACTAATAAACGCTCGAGAAGAGCGATACATGAAAACTGTTAAAGAAAATACCAGAATTAGTGCCGTTAAACTGAACGTAGCTCTGAAAAATGAAACTGGTAAAAAAGTATCTCCAGAAACTATACGAAGACGGATAAGATCAAATGATTTTGATAGTCGGGTACTCAAAGAAAAGCCATAACTTAATACCAAAAATAAAAACTTTAGAAAGGAATTTACATCAGATGTGATTTCAAAACCGAAAACTATTGGAAGGATGTAATTTTTTCCGATGAGTCAAAATTTAACATATTTGGGTTCGATGGCCGACAAATGATATAGAGATCCAACGAAGAACTGAAAACAAGCAATTTACGTCCTACTGTGAGACACGATGATGGATCAGTAATGGTTTGAGGCTTCATTTCGGCCAATGGAGGAGTTGGGGAATTAATGTTCATTGATGGAACAGTGGACAAAATGGTTTATTTAAACCTCTTAAAAAATAGTTTGTTAAAAAGCGCCACTGGCATGGGAATTCAAGGGATATTTAAGTATTATCAAGATAATAATCCCAAACGCAACGCGATGATTGTTAAAAAATGGACGCTCTAGAACTGTCTAAAAGTGCTAAAAAACCCAGCTTTATCTTAGGATTTTAATCCAATTGAGAATGTGTGGCAACAGTTGGACTGGCAAGTAAGATAATATTCAATAACAATTAAAAATGAGCTAAAAAAAGTTTTAATTTAAAAGCGGCGCAAAATTGATCTTAATTTAATTTAAAAAATTATTTTGTCCGTGCCTAAACGGCTTCGAACCGTTATAGATAATCAAGGAGGGCACACAAAATATTAATATTTCTTCCTCACTTGTTTATTGATTGTTAACGTTTTCGTAACTTTAGTGTCCGAAAAATTTTGTGATACCAAAAATGTGGTGCTCTTTATACTTTTTTAAAATTTTTTGATATTGTTTGTTAATATTAAACATATTTTTGCATTGTTAGTAAGCAAAAACTAGTACTAAACATATACCGAAGTCCCGTTTCCTAGTTGTTTATTTTTATTATTAATATACACAAGAGACAATTGCAAATGTAAGTGCCCGAACATTTTAAGGAGTTAATGTACATATAGGCTCATTCGTCACGTCACGCAGGAGATAAAAATGTACGTTTTAGGAAAAATAGGTTTATCTTGAAGACTGTACAAAATCCTAATATGTTGATGTTGCATGTGCATTTCAAAACAATACAAAGCTAGTGGGTTCCTTTTATCTTTTTTTATTTTTATCTTTTTTTAATTCTTCATTCAGGCAACGGACACTTTTTTTATGGCTCGCCACTGATCGTTCATGTCAAAAATCTGATTTATCTCTTCGATTGAGAACCTTTTTCGTTCTAAAAATGTTTTTAAATGCACCACCATTTTCCAGAGAGGATGGGAAAGTTTCTCATTATGCTTTTCTTAGAAGAAGTGCATATACTACTTCTTAGCACTATAATCCCGTTTGTATCACTAAAATTTCATAATAACTTATGGTAAAAGTAGGGTGGCATCTCTAATGAATGGAAAACGTTGACAGACACGGAAACATGGCGTGAGGCAAAAAAGTTTCTAAGGTGAATAGAATTCAGTTTTTTACGAAAGAATGAGCAGTGACGCGCCATAAAACAGCTGGGTTGGGGGGCGGTGGTAAAAGCTGATCTATTCCTAGAAAAAAACGACACCCTGTAAATTCCCGCAATCATATTGGTTATTTAACAATGTAGATAATCGAAAAATATTCCAAAATTAAATACACAATTCGAGTTCGCTGCAGTTACGACCTTGACGAATTGAGACTGGCTAAAACCTTGTAATAGATTTTAGCCAATTTCAAGCAGTGCCAGAAACTAGCTAGATGGACTATTTTAACTAGCAACAATTTTGCTACAATTCCCTCCTATTTTTGACCAATTTTTGTTATCTAATGCTTGATAAAATCTTTACGCAACGAGGTTATAACATGGCGAAACGATGACCATGCTCACTTTCAATTCCCGCATGATAAAACTGCCTGAAAATGACCACCCCCGCACTCACCCTACAGGCAAAATCGAACCTTTCGAAACATTGTTTTTTTTTCAGGAATATTTACTGAGCCTTATATCAAACAGCAGAAAGGCAATAAACACTTTAATCAAATTGTTATGGCCCAGACCCTGATATCTCAATAACGTCCTATTTCCAAAGAATGCTGAAAATATCATTTCTGTCAATAAGATTGGTATTTAAAGCCATAAAGGTTCAACATTTCGGTGGCGCCCATTTAACCCTAATGGAAAGTCTATTAGCAACGGATAAAAATAGAAGGTGGGAGTCATCGAAAAGGGAAAGGGAACTCATTGAATGATAATCGTGGTTATTAGTTTTCTATGAGGTACGCACTCAAGTGCTTAATAGTTGACACTGGGCTAGACATTTGGAGGATTTGTAAACGTTTATATATTTCATTATATCTGATAGTCATACAACAAACAGGTGATATTTAAATTCAAAATGAAGTGGGCCACAAATTCTTGTGGTACCACCGCAGACGATGAAGCGTAGAAACGATTAAATCTTACAGTTCACACCACGACCCTAATTATGACCCTAATGAGATTATCATTAGGAATATTTATCTGAACGTAGGAGGCTCGTGATTTTGATTAGCTCCACTTAAAAACGCGATTATTGTACTGCAGACAGCCTGGAAATCGCTAGATAGAAAAGGTTATCACCTACCACACTGCTATTGGTTAAACTATGGGGACAACAAAACATAATATTGGGGAAAGCTACTCGAGAATCGTAAACACAACGCTGCTTGATAAGAAACGAACATAGTCTAAATCTTCAAGAAAAAAAAATGTTATTTATTTTGTAATGCCGAAGATTTTGCTGTTGCATACCTTATCGTGAATGTTTGCCAATTAACATTAACCGCACCAGGGCCAATAAAAACACCAGGCGTCGAAATCGCCTGGACTTGGCAACTGGTCAATCCCGGCAAAATATAACAAAGGGGTCAAACATCACATGACGATGACTTCCTTATGTCTAGCCCACTTTTGCATTCATACGTCGTTTGAGGACGTTATAGAACATGGAGGTGTGGTTTTTTGGGCATCTGGAAGTTTCAGTATCTGGCAAGAAAGCCGAAAGTATATATACCTACGGATATTAAAACTAAAAATTTACGATGCTGTGAAAACAGTCTGGCAACAGAATGTGAATTAAAAAAAGAAATAAGTACGTGCCCCCCAAACGTGCACTACCGATACACACTGAAAAAACTGATTATTATAGAAAATAATAGTAACAGGGAAAGTACGCATTATATTTTAAATCTAAAGGCGTGTTCTCATAAATCACTTTTCGTTAAGCGGTTAATGGTGATCAACAAGAGTTGAATACCACTTGAATCGTTGTGCGTTACTTTACAATTGAAATCGATCACATTGTTGCAGTATTAAATTGAAATCGAATGGTTAAGTTGGGAAGTTTGTGAAAATACTAAAGGTTTTTTCGATCAAGCTGCGAAACGTTTTACTTGACATGACAAAAAAAAAACTTAAAACGAGTTGATTTTGGATGGAATGCAATAGATTTCAAGAGGTCTGCCAAGTCTGGCAGCATTCGCTAATAAGGACACTAAAAACACTTGAAAACGTCTGAAGAAATGTCACAAACCCCTGCTCAGGTTTCTCAAAACACTGTGACACTAAAAGCACTTTCACCAAAGCTAAAGGTGCAAGATGAAAATAGATATTTGGCCACAAAATATTCATTTTGCACACATGCCTGGATACAACGAGTATTATACCTTAAAAATAATCAATATTTTGGATATCTGAGAGGGTATTGAATATACTTTTACATCAGCCTTTGGCACGACTGCTCACATCAATTTCTTTGATAATACACCTCCTAAAAGAGTTTTCTACCTCACCTTTGTTTTCGTATTTTTCCCTCTCATTTCTCCAAATCCAGCATTTCTATCTGTCACTTTAACGCACACTTTTTAAACAAGTACAGAGGAAATACCATAATGTTAAAATTGATCGACTCATGGAAAGTTGACTTGTTCGACGTTCCTACTCTTCAACAAAAATTTTAACGTATCAGAGATTTGCGATCAATTAAATTTCTAGACCAACAAAGTCTGGATGAATCACGACCGATCAAATTCCCTAACAGAAAAAATTTGCATGAATCAGTTCATCGACTTTTATAGATACGTCAAAATGTTGAACAACTTTTGAAATAAAGGCCCCTGGTCTATTTTCATTCAACTTGTATCGATCAACTTTAATGGTTCAGCAAAAACTGACTCGTGAGAACGCACCTTAAGGGAGGATCTCAAAGGTTAATGACACCATCGATTGAAATGAAATTGTACTGGGAGTCACGAATACATATTATATAACGGGAGATTCAATTTGATTCTAAGGTCGGGTAGACATATTTCTATGTTATGAAGAAGTGCAGATATACAAGGTAATTCACGAACGATGCAGCCAAGATTCAACAATAAAGCTCTCTGAAACGTTGAACAACCGTTGGTTTAGGCGTCTGAGTCCATGAGATTGGCCCGCTAAATCTCTCGATCTTATCCCACTCAATTCTTGCTTATAGTGTAAAACACATGAACAAGTTTAAGTCGCACAAGTGAGCCATAAAGAGCAACTGGGGTCATAACAATACGCATCGAAATTGCACAACGTGAATAAATATAATTCGATGATTATCACAATGTACAGAATATTTTGAATTTTCACCAACAAACCTTTAACACATGAAAACCTTGAGATTAAATATTAAATGAATTTGTAATTATTTAATGAAGTAGGTGAGTAAACACATCATGCACATAGCAGATATGATTCCTCTCATTATCTTCGGGGCTGGTATAAGGCTAACATATTAAAGAAAAATTAACAAATATTGCAAAACCAATATTTCTATTTACTGGAAAATAATCAAGAGACAATAGACTCAGTTTCAAGGCAAGAAAAACATTGTTGTGGCAGAACCTTGCAGGTTGGGTGGTTAAATACGCAACACACCTCTCGGAGTGTTTTAAACAATTTAGCCTAGAAAACCACCTATTTAAAATTTATTTATCTCAAATAGCAATACTTAAAATGTATTAATACTGGACTAAACCAGATCTGCAATGTTTAACAATTTAAGCGCTTAACTTACATATAATACGTCTTTAAAACGTAGAGGTCAAACTTCAGAATTCTTCTAATATGTCAATATACACACACACCTTTCACAGCCATGATCATTGAATATTGTGCAAAAATAGTTTAGTGATGGTCACATTAAGACAGATGGTCTTACTAAGAGGCTAACATTAACCTCATAATTACATGCCATTTTGCCTTAGAATTTTATTTAGAAAATCCAGAATAAACTAGAATTGTAACACATAAATAATTTGTTATTAATACCAGAGACTTGTTGGCAAGCTTGGTTGAGGCCATTATTTATTAAATAAAAAACCAAGGTCTACTTTTCCTGCTTTCTACGTGAGTACATTATGCAAGGAACTCCAATAACTGTTTCCATGGAGCTATATTTTTTATGTCATAATAGGTTTTTGCAATATTACCTGCAGACATCTAACCTAACAGCTAGGAAATTCCAAGAAAAACACTAATAATAAGCTTTAATTCAATGGATCATAGCGGATTATGTGTGGGATTATGTATCAATCAAAGCAGTTTTAAAACAGAATTACTTTTTAGGAAAAAGGAAAATTGTGATATTTTAATCTTTCAAGGCAGTCTTTTCTGGTAGAAGTTGATTTAGTGTAAATACATTATTTCAATAACATTTCTTAAGTGAGAAAATAATGGATTTAAAAAGGCATTAGTCCAAATTATCTCTTTGACAAGGCGATGACATGGAGGGACGTGTTACATGCTGATATATGCATCCACACTTACCTGTCATTCATTTTGCTTTTCATCCATTTAGGAAAGGACATCCCAGCTGACAAAGTGCGATCTTCTTGAGTAGCCATTACAGGTAACAATTCTTTTGAATAGACCGAAAAACCAAAGCAAACAAATTTGTAAACGTAGGTATAGGATATATATCGAGTATCCTAATGTTCCGACATACAGAGAGCAATATAAGATGTTAATTTCTAATCGTTATATGGAGTACTAAGATCAAAAATACTTATTTAGACTTGAATATCAGTTAAAATTAGTATCTGGTGACTTGCTTGGCAACAGACCTGTTTCTCATGAGTATGCCTTGCTTATTAAGTTAATCTGAAACAAAGATTGTTGATGTTGATTTATTTCTATGATAAGAATGTGAGGTACAGCTTATAAAGTGAAACTTGGCACCCAGAAAGCAATATGTGATGCTTCAGTCAAAATAATTCAAGAGTGTTATGGACTAGAACTAAGATAGGTAATTGAACATATATTGGATAGTTAGTAACAAATTAGAAAAAACTGTACAATTTGATGGCTTAATTACAAATCTTATTTATTAAGCAATTAAAGAAATAGGATATTACTGTGGTTTAAGATTCTATGAGGAAATGATTTGATACCTTTCGCAATTAAGCAGCTTTCTAAGGAATTAATTGCATTATATGTACCTTCGAACTTGTAGGAATCAACGAAACGTTACTTAATAGAGTACCCATCTTATTATGCCGTGAACGTGTTATATAAATAATTAAACTAAATTATTTGTGGGTCTTTAAAATTCCCTTTAGAAGGTTTCACAAAATGGCGTTGTAATTTTGAAAGGAAAAGTGACACTTAAATGACATAATGACAAATAATTGATAGTAAATTGAACAACACTTGCTATAGAGAGGTCGTTAGTAGTCACAACTGAGAGAGAGAGACATAGTGCGGGAAGCCCGGTAAGCATACTGAAATTATATTTTTTAACACGCTTTAATATATTAATTATAATCTAAGTTATCTAAGACACCTTTAAAATTACCTTTTAAATTGCTTTTTAGGATCTCAATTACTAAACAAAATATTTTTAAAGGCACTCGTTATCTCAGATTCTTATTAAACAAAGTATATTTCTAGACCAAACATCTTTCAGGTATGTATCTAGATATTTTATCGTATCTAATTTAATATCTTTTACAGCTGTGCTACAATTTCCACGATTTCACAGTTATGCAGTTCCTGAGTTAGAAATTCCGACACCAAAGTTGAAAATTATTTGAGGAATGGGAATTTTCAATCAGTATTCTATCACTTATATTCCTTGGCAATGTGGTGAATGCAAAGAATTTACATATATGTATAAAACCTATTTAGCCTTTAGTAACTGTGAACTTTTCTAAAATCAGACGAATTTTAGGAAAACTCCTCAATTGATACTAACGTTGTTTTGACATACTTTTGAAGGCAGGTCCCAACTGTTTGAAAAAGGTTGTAAAAGGTAACCTACACCGGTTTTAATTATCGATGGTAATCGGTACTTGACTAGAGAAAAATGGGTACTCCAAGATTCTGTTTTTACTGATGCCATAATAATGTTAATGTTCAGTCGAGAATCAGACCGAAATTTTCATTAAAAAAGTCGGATGATGGCTTTTTTCAAATGAAACGTTGGAGCATTTATAATTCAATATTTCACACTTCTTAAGAGGTTTTTCAGTGAACCCTGTAAACTATTTTTCCCACAACCACAGAACCCAACGGTTTACTCTGAGGAACACATCCAGCTTGACCTTTCATTAATTATCCACGCGACAACCTCTTAAAGGCCATAATTTTTTGTATGAAATATATAATTTTATTCGTACATTATTTCTGTTTACAAAATAAGTTCCCACACATCCCTATGCATTTTTTTGCAGTTTGCGTTGTTTTTTTCAGCCGTTCCGAAGGCCACCTATTTGCTGGTGTCGTCAATGTTTATATCGTAAACCCTGATCAATAGAAAGATACACTTGACATCATCATAAATATTTCTTTTAATGCAGGTATTTCCTCAATTGTGAAAATGTAAGTTTTCTCATATTTCGGCATGAGCTTTCTCTGTGGCCCCCAGACCCTTCTTGGGTCTCTAGGGCATTGCAGCAATTCCTGGCTAAAGGCTTACGATGACCAATTAGCTGAATGTTCCCTTTATCTCTTCTTCCCTGTTTCTAATGTGGAGAGCTCAATAGGAATTAGGGGCAGAATACTTTAATCACGTGTTTATCTAGTATATCCCAAAAACAGCATGGATAGGTGAAAGCTGCGCACTTTTCAGTGCACTTTTTGGGTATTTCCCCCAACATAAATCCAATATTCTCTAGAAGTTGCTCTTCACTTGACGCTTTATGATGCGTGTTCAAATATTCATCAAGTATTGCACAGGGTCTCTGTGCATACCTGCCTTCTGCAGTTCGCATATAGAAATGCACGAGGGAATCTTAGAGGTGGGTACTAAGCAGACTGTTGAAAACCTTTACTGACCAGATGATATGACCCCGAATGATGAAATTCGTTTGCCATCTCTGGAAACTCAGAACCTCTGTACAATGCCTGCCCTGTTGTGTGTAAACGGAGAAGAGGCACATAAGGACACTAGAGAAGGCATCCGCTGTACGAACTATTGATGGAAATGTTTTTCATATGTAGAGTGTGGACATTAAGTCCGGTTCGCCCCAATTTGGGCGTTACTGAAAAATACCTGTTATAATAGCTTATCAGATTTTAATATGCGCACTAACAGCAACATGGTTGAAATAATTTAGTGAGAGTAGGAAGGCAACAAAATAATGTGTATTTATTTCAATAATAATTGAAAGCTCATTGAGTTAATGATCAGCTGTTGCAGACCCTCAGGACTGCTCAAGACAGAAGGCATCTAGCCTACATCATAATAAAATTTTGATTCTGAAGTGCATTTTTTTTTAATTAATGCGCAGGTAGGTACTCGAAGATAAATTTAAAAATGTTATTCAATCGTCGTCATTTTTAAAATTGCTTATTAATGAAGACGCCCATTGTCTAATTATCATACACCCATTTCATGCGATAAAAACAAATGGTAATGAAGAAATTGTGGATTTAAAAAAATAAATGCATCATCCAGCCTATTTCACGGTCAATTTCAAGTTGTTGACAAATGGAGGCAACGTTTATGGGGATCTATGGATCGATTGTCTCTATTTTCGAATATAAAAGGTTTTAATGCCAGAAAATAGGAGATGTGTCTGCTCATAAGCTACAAACTCAGCTTTTACTTTCCGAACAATTTCTCCTTTTTACTTGTGGATCAATATCCAGCGCCGCAGCATCCAGACACCGTCCATCCTTATTTCCGAGAGGTACAGAAAGCTCTTTCAGACGCATAACTCATTCAATGGGGTAAAGCTCCCTTTTCTGTCTCTGCCTTTCTTTCTCTCTCGCTCTTTCCCTTTCTCTCCCACACCCACTATCCCCTAACCCTCCGACAATTGAAAATTTTTTCTGGTTCAGTTTTCTCGCTCCCACCCACAGAATTTCCCTCAAGAACTTTCTTGTGCCCCCCGTGGCCTGTCTCGCTCTTCAGCAGCAGTGATAGCGAAAGCACAACAGCTGAAAGCTCCTGATGCATATACCGTAAAAGCGCGATCAAGAGCTTGCACTTGGTGGACCTAGTTGCCAGTCTGCACGACGCGTATGTAGAAGAATGTAGCCGCTATGTTTGTTTCTCATTTGTCGGTACCGGCGCGATTTAATTTTCAAATTAATTTGTAACATTAATTAATAACTTTTGCCTTCATTGCGGTGGTCGCTCAAAGAGCTTTTAGGACAAAATGCTGAACTCCGGATGGAATTGGGCCTGATAGCGCACGAGGGGGAGTTTTTGTCAGGGGTTTTACCGCTTACCGGGGCTAGTTTGAAGTCAGTTAAAGGTAAAAGTAATTTAATATTTAGGTCAATTTTGTTCATTCGGGAATTTTTTTTTTAATTAGCAATCTTGTTCTTATTTCGCCTAACATTAAATATGAAGGAACTTAATGATGGTCTGCATTAATTAGTATCCCTCTCTACAATAACCAATTTGGTAGTTTGACAGATATTGCTTGTTAGTTATGACAAAACATCATAAATTCCGAATATTTGAGATTAGTGTGTAAAATACTGTGAGAAAAGTTGAGTTTTGACTGGACCTTGTAGTGGTAATTCTGCCTGTGAGATCTGAGGTAAATATATGTATGTATACAAATGTTCAGTATGTGCCTACTCAAAAGCGCATGTTAACCACTACGCACTAAACACTAATTTACGAAGTTACTGTATATTCTCCACGGCAGGAACATAATTGCCATAATGAATTTCCATTGAATCCATGAAACGGGTTTTCTATGCATTAGATTGCTCATTTTTCTGATTTTCAAAACAGTTTGAGCTCTCCACCGCTTTTTCTTCACAATTTATATACGTGATATGCTCAAACCTTATACCATCATACTTTGGTGAGGGTTCAATAAAAAGTAATTTCAATCTTTCCAGCCCCTGTGTGGCGTCTAAAGGGTTGAAATGGAACCCCGATCGGTCAGTTTCCATTACGTATTCACATTTAAGTCAAAAATGTTTAAACTTCTTTTTTTACCTTTAGGCCCTTGAAGATTGCAATACGACTTAATTCCTGAAATAGCCCGATTAAAAAAAAATCAATTTCTTTCATTTTTCTCGTTTATCGCAGTCTATATCTCCAGTTCCGCTGCTTTTATTTCAGAAAAAAAATCATTTTTCAAACCGTTTTCGCGATAGTTCAATTACTAATTGCATTCGTAATCCTGCAGGCATGTGTGGAAAGTCTCGAGGGTCTGAACATGTCTCAATCAGTGAATTTCCACCGGCAAGAAGTCTTCACATATTTGTTAATTTTCTTGAACAAAAATTCACCCAGATGGTAGTTCAGGTTCTCTCATTTAGCCAAGTTAATTGTAGGAAACTTATGTCCAAAGACCCTATATACCAAAAATTGAATGTCCAGGATTACTGTACACTGGAAGTTAACAGACATATAGCAATAAGCGAAGCGTTGTACTTCAATAATCTTAAAATATTTCCGATATCTTCCAATGGACAAAGTTTCTACGTTTAGCTCTTTTTTAAATTTTGAAGGACGATATCTCAGAAACTGGTAAAGCAGATGCTTTAAAAGGTGTCCCAAATTCGTCAGAGAGTTTTTAAGTCAAGAATTTTCGAACAGGAACTGTGACCCAATAGTGAAAATGTGCCAAATCCTTTATTCATTTAAAGCCAAGTTGCTCAATTATGGCTTAAGCTCGGCTCCGCTGAATTTGACAAAGAAAGAGGTAAAACTCTAATTTTCTTGCAGGATTATTGCATAGTTTTTTTTTAAATTTTATTAAGAGGAGAAAACCGTTATTCAAACAATTCAAAAGGTTACATTTTTTCAAGAAAGCCTCCTTTCCATACGCACATTTCTTATGCATTTTCCGGGCATATTCTTTGCAGGGGAAGAATTGCTATTTTGCTCTTATCTTAACTTTATGGAGGTACGTTTCTTGGCAGGAAGAAACAGTCCAGAAGCATTAGCATCCCAAAGAGAAACCTGCCGTGGAAAGATTTTTTTCTTTTTTATTTATCATATTAATAATTTAAAAAAATAATAAATCGATAAATAAAATCAGTACCTTTCCCAATCATTAGTAATCGTCCGCTGCCACAATATTGAACCTCGGTTAGCTGGCTGACCCAACCGGCTTGGTTGGGTCAGTTCACAGGGTGGCTGACCCAACCAAGCGATTTGGTTTTGAATATCGACGATTAAGAAACTATTCCATTCGGAACCCGGGAAACTGCAGCACTCCACTGATTTAATAGAGTCATCTGCATATTCCTTCTGTATGATCCAAATGATACCGAAGTTGGTTATCACTCTCCCATTCTCCGTCCCAGCTAAGCGTGCAAATAATTCAATTATCTTAAACGGCATAAGAATCCGGGCCTTCCACGTACAAATCTTGACATGAAATCTAGCCCAAAGACATATTTATTACAGGTTTGTCGATAAATTTTCGTAAAAATCGAGCACCCTATATGGTACTGGTCGGATAGGTGGGTACTCGAGGCCCGACCAAGGCTAGCTACTGCCCCTAGGGATTCGTTGTGATGGCGTTACGTTATTACTGTCAATTCCATTTTTATTGCCCGATATCTTTTTTTGGATAAATTATTCATGTGGCCTTTATTTTTTTTTCCCTGTTTTTCCGAATCAATTATTATTTCTTGTGGGTACCAGTGCGGATATAATGGGAAAATTGCAGATTTCACATTATTTTTATGAACATTGGTTCACGATAATTCTTCCAAATAAATATCGAAAAGTGGTTGCGGTTACTCACCGTGAAATTGATTCCTCCGAGTCTCTCATAGAAAAATTCGCCAAATAGAAAATGATGGTCGTTTCATTTGGCATGATGTTACATACGGATTTATGCGCTTACACATGGCGTGCCTCGTTATACCCCTCGTAAAAAGTAATCAGAGTGTAAAATAAGCAGTTCCTAATTATTTCGTATCCATGATGATATATAAGTCGCCGCTATTGGCGGGCGTATGTATATTTAAGATACCTAGTCGAGTCGAAAATCTTTACTTCTTCGCCGTGGAACGAGAACTTTCTACATTTGTGGATATTCTTCGGCATTATTAATGCAAAAATAACTTCATCTCTGACAAACATCTCGATCTATATTTACAAACATGTGGTTAGCACCGGATGCTCAAAACTGTACGTAAAACTAAATAAACTATAACACACCTAGTGGAAATAGAAACGAAATAAACAAAACAAAAGGAGTTAATGAGCGTGTGTATTTTGGATGAGAGATACACTTAAGAACAGCAAGTGCAACTTTCTGAATAGATATTCGTTGCATAAAAATAATCATTTATACCAAATATGTAGCTCTACCGAACGCATTTTCTTCATTTTTCCCTTTTAAAATCGTCGAATAACAATCAGACCGAGAAGCGTTTGAAGCGCATCTCATGCTAATTGCTAATTAATTAGATATATTGTTCCAACTCCATTTTTATTTAATTGAATTAAGAATCGAATCTGTTATATAAATTCATGTGTGAAATTCCTTTGTGGCAAAGCCTGGATATTTGCATACATGGTTTTTGCTGGGTGGAAAAAATGATCGGAAAGAAAGCTCCCGTTTGCACACGCTGGCTTTTACCTATTGTTGCACTATTTAATAAATATCATTTTATTGAAAGAAAGCGGATTTTCCTCTAAAAACCCAATCAAACTAGATAATGAGTGGATAATGAATCCAATTAAGTTACGAGTAGGTACTGCCAATGTTACAAAAGTAAATGTCTTAATAGGTACTCATTTAGCTTTAACTGAACAACTAATTAACAAATTCTCTCTGATTTTTACTCGGAATCGTTCCGGGATTTAATTGCCGAGCCCTTTATTGCGACTTTCAGAATTTTTAACTTGCTTAAGAATGAGGAATTACTTCTGCAAAAGCCTTGCGCACTAGATTGGTCCCCAGTTACTCTATGATTACCACGAAATTATCGAATGTAATTCAAGACGCGAAGCCATTTACCTACAAAGTTATATCAAAACTTTACTTCTCAAGCATTGCTCTTTAAGTTTCCGTGATACAGAAGCTGTTTCGTGCCTGCTTCCGACGAATGAAGAATTAGTCTCGGTATCTCCGGAACAAGAGGAGAAATCCGTCCGAGAACCACAACAAATCGTTTTCTGAACCCGCTTTACAAGTCTACACGAGGCATTCCGTATTGTCTCCTCAAGTTTCCGAAGTACCGAGGTTTCAAATTCAAAAAGGAGTTTTTGGAGGAAAGTGCGACGTCCTCGATTTTAAGCGTTGCTGGGCAACACTTCAGGTTCCGAGAGCCGGTGTGAGATCTGAAGGAAATTCAGGAACTCAAGTTTAAATTTATGCTTCGACATAACGAAAATCAGGGACGTAAAACTAAAAAGGCCAAGTATTTAATGAAGTCGAGTAACTGGCTGCAACATATTTTGGAAAATTTTCAAGAATTTCGATTTGCCGTTAGAAACGAAATGCGTCATCTATGGATCACTCCCAATAAATGTGCACTGCAGGCACGCCCATCAAAATCGAGAAAGTACCAGAAGTCGCATTGAACTGAGAGAAAAGGGGAGAAATTTCCGAAATATTACAAAGTTTCTAATTACTTTTGTCAACAGCATCGAGGACTAGCTTCTGCTCATTTTGTTTGCTCATCAAGGCAGAAGTTTTTACTTACGCGAAAAAGAAAGAGGTGAAGTTTCATATTAAAGAAAAAAAATGCTGTTTACGCACTTGCTGTTGTTTCGTCAGAGAGTGAACTCCAGCGACAATTTTCCCCCTCGATTTTCACAAAGCTCGTGTGATTCAAACAGTTTAAAAGCAAATTAAACACCCGACTCCTGAAGATCCCATAAACAAACATCGAGCCAAGCAAGTGCCAAGGCATGTAATATAATCTGTTTTAAACTGTTCCTATCGAAAGTTACATTCCAGATGGGTATTATTGACGCTACTTAGAGAACTGTATCTCCATTATATGGCTTTACATTTTGGATTAGATTACATGAAGACACAGTGAGAATATCCGGATAAAGTGGCTAATTTAGGTTATAAAAAATCGTCGAAGTCCACTAGCTTTCGATAGAACTGCAAGTACTGACCTCTTATTTCGTGCTTTTCCTCGAAGAAAATTTAATAGCACAGCTTCCATTGCTGTCGTCCATATACGAGAACCTTTTTATGATTGATTGTAGCACAATTCTAGTAATTAATGGGTATTAATCAAGACGCGAAAAACAATGCAATATGCCACCCACGTATCTACGCCTCTGCTTCATTCTCCACCACAGTGATGTATCCAATGTAAAATTAATGGAAAAATATTCAACAAAAACATAGTAAACAACGAACGTACGAAAAAAGTTTTGTTTATGTGAAGAGTCGGGCCCTTAAGTACCACTTTAGGCAGACGTTCTGCGGCAGTTTGATTTTAGTGATGCGATGGAGTCCGCTATGATACATACTAGAAATCACTGAAATAATCTAAGTTATGTATTCAATAGACCTCCAATTTTTGGTAATCAACTTTGACTATGCTAAAAGAAGGAATTTCTTTACACCTTTCCTGTTTTTAAAACCAAATCGGCCGTGGCTAATTGTCTTTAAATTAGCATTCCAAATAATTCCATAATCAAAGCGTGGTCGAAATATCTCAACTCTTAAGCCATCGACCGACAAAGACGTTTTTCTACAGATTAAAGAAAAAAGTCATTCTTTTGCAATATTAATAATTAATGATTTTCTAGATGGCGTTTGGGCGAAACAACGTATCTCGCAACCGAAACTCATGGGGCCCAATCTCCGTGGGATTCCCCAGGCCAGATCCCGAAGAAGAGCTGGCCGAAGAGTACTCCGAAAGGATGATGTCGGCGCAGATGAGGCAGTTGGATCCCCTCAAGGAAGATTTGGCCGACTGGCTCAATAAAACCTTAAGTAAGTGCTTTGCAGAGTTCTTAGTTATGTCATTCGTTATGATGGTGGGTGTTTAGAAGAAAACATCAAAGAGTTCAAGAGCGGACATGCATAAAACAGTCCTTACGAACCCATAAATAAAATGCATAATAGAACAGTTACCAGCGAGAGTTTATGTTAGGTGTCAGCCGGTGTTGCTGCAATTATAATTATCTAAAGATTGGAAGGAAAAAATATGCCAAACTAGACGGGATTCAATTGAAGTGAGCGTTAAAATGCTTCTTACCTTTATTCAAATTCGAGATATTTACTGCGAATCGAACCCGTTGAAAGGAGATAGTGCCCATATTGGTTTAACCTTCATATTTTCAGCCCGGCTGGTTCTCCCTAAGTGTCGAAAATATGTGTAGGTTAATTCAGGTTATTTACCAGTAGATCGGATCGAGATTTGAGGAATACAATACTGGAAAATTGACTGAAGCCATTTCCAAAAAAAAAACTGACCGGATGAACGCTCCATGGCGACGTGCTTTAGATTTAGGCAGTTTTCCTAGTGCGTGGGGGTTTTTCCCACTTCAAAGTATTAGAAAAGCTACCTTTCGAAGTGTGAAATATCAGAAAAATTAGGAATAGGTCAAAATCTGGTATTACAAGAACTGCGTCTACATGCTCCTAACGGACCGTGCCTGTCAATAGATGTGCTCGAAATTCCCGTAGGGGTATAGACTTGGAAAGAATGAGGAAAATTGGCGATTCGAGGCGAAAAATTGAAAAGGTATCCAGCAGAACTCTCCATGCGTCCAGTCCTCGTCCACGGCTCACCCTTAATATGGACTGGGCTCACCTAGCAAAACACTACTTTCCGGGCCAGAAACTTAAACATCCATTACGTTGTCGTTGTAATGCAAATAACCATTAGGTTACGAGCTCCGAGTGAAGTGCATTTTAGGCTGCAAAGACAATGGCATTTTTCACAGTTTTACACGATCGTTTCGCAGCCAGAGGGATCGAGAGAGCAAAATTACAGCGATCAGAAAAACGATTTTGCCGATCCCTTAAGTCAACTTTCGAGTCTTGACCGGAAAAACTTCGCTTTCAGGAAGAGAAATTGAACCGAAAGGGCACGCTATATGGCTCTCTGTGAAAAAAATATAAAGCGTGTACTAAATATATTAAAAGCTCTTGGGAATGTAAAGAAAGGATTAAGAACCGTTTTCGAAGTTTCGCAGGCTACATGTCAGCAACTGGACATTTCCCCACCGGCAGGAAGGTTTTTTTCGTATGTTTACTGTAGACACCCTGTGTATGGTGCATGCGGATATTTTTACCGGCTCTGTGACCTCACACAATGAATTACGGTCATGTCGCATGTCAGTCAGTGGCGTCACCCTAACAGACCATATACAAAAGCATTTTTCTGCATAGTTAACAATGGGCGCATTCTACCGTTCCACGAAAGCCCGCGACCACGCCCAAAATTAACCTCGTCTAAGCGCATTAGTGCCTTATTTGTCGTATGGAATATTTACACGACAATTCCTGATGATGGTGATGATCAACGGGGGCACACCTACAAAATAAACTTTGTTAATGGGGCTGATGACCAGATGGGAGCACGACGGTGATAAAATGAAGTAATTTATTAGCCGGGTGCATTATACAATTCCTATATTACAGGCGAGATTGCGCATATGGAAAATCTAATAAATAATGCAATAAAATCCCTCGGAGGTTGCGTTATATCTCAAATCTCCATATTTGGAGGCTTTTAACAGTTTATGCCATTCTCGCTTATGGCGAACGTAAATCTCTTATTTATTGACTGACAGTAATCAGTGATTTTGTTTAACTGTGCGTAATTGGTTTTTTAGGCCTAGAAGAAATCGGAATTCCTTTATTTCCTATGAGCAACTTTCATTTTCAAGCCTGACATGGGTTAATTGTTATTATCTAATGAATTTTTATAACACACAATGACAATGCGTAAAAGACAATCGCTTGAAAAAAATACGCGTTTAACGATTTAATGTGAATAGGAAATTCGTCCCCTAACTGGAGGAAGTGTGACATAAATTCCGAAGGAAATTGTTTAACAATACTTCTTGGGATACATGGCCCAACGAGCTTTTCTATTAAATAATAAAGAAATTCAGGGAAAGTACTTCTTCGCCCCATTAATTAACCGATAATTATTACTATTCAGTCTGCCTAACCGTGAAGGTTTCGGTATTCGAGTGTCAACATCAGGTCAATATACTTTAACAGTGTTTAGGCAAGTAATGTAATTTACCAGAAACAAACGTGGACAGACTATGGACAGATACGAATGTCCTAATTAAGGAGCCCCAGTTTATGCACCGGTTCTGCGACTATTGTGACCCATGGAAATTACAATAAATGAATGCCGTGATGGTATGGAAGGCAAATGATGCACTAGCCGATGCAGATTTACATTATCACTCTGTCTAGTTGTGCATAAAACATTCATGAAATGGTGTAATGATGATGTCAAAGCGACATAGCTCCTAAGGTGTTGACCGTTCCTGGCTGGGTCTTGGTCCAATCAGTTACGACTGATCTACCAATGCCACCGCTCCGCCACTTCACGGTCAAAAGTTTTGTTTTTGGTACTCGTGACATTATTGGAAAAATATTTACGTCCTTGTTTCCATAATTGAGCCGTCGCTGCTGCGTCTTGGCTGCCTGATCTATGGGGCACGGAAAGTAGAACTTCCAGCAAATCAATCAGCTACGACTGAACCACCGATGCCACCATCCTGCCACTTGACGGTCATTTTTTTTTACTGACTGCATTGTTAGGAAAATATTTACTTCCTGGTTCATATAGTTTGACCGTTACCGACGCGTGTTGGTTGCGCACACAAAGTCGAACTTCTGATCAATTGCGGTTGAAGCACCGGCGTCACCACCCTGCCATTTTACATTAAAAAAGGAAATTGTGACTAACGGCATTTTTAGAAAAATATTTGCTTCCTTGATTACTTAACTTACATCTCCTTCGCCAGATGATACTGCCAAGAATGACTGGAAATACGAGACGCGACGCGTCAAGGCAAAGTATCTTTGCCAATCTACATACTGCCATAACCGAATGTGGTTTGCATGTTTAGATGGTTAGGTTGCACCCTTGAACCATGCCTCTGTGTATAATGTAATTTTATATGACCAGACGTCTATCCAATGTGGTCAATTTATTGTGACAGCAAGAACAGGGCTAACACATTTGTTGTTCTTGCATAATGCAAACATTTCATGTCAGTTGAGGTTCTGGGAGTCATGGAAAAAATTTAGAACACGGCGGGTTTCTTGGAAATATTGAAGGAAATTGCAGTTGGTTTAAATTGCTGTGAATTCCTTCCGTTTTGTTCCTGATTTAAATTCAAATCCTCCGTAAGCTGAGAGAACTCGATAGCATGTCTTAGTAGACTATCGCAATCCCTCATTCTTGTATCAACCTTCTTCTTCAAAAGCATCGCTAGTCATTTCTCCAAGACTTACCTCTGCCACACTCTCTGGGACACCTATGAGAGCGTGCGAGAATTCAGGCAAAAGAGATCCTCATATTCTCTTATTGCGATGCGCATTTATTTGGTTTTTCTTGTCATCTATTTCATCAGTTTCTTCACTTTTCGTTGCAACAAACCAACATCCACTATCCAGTTTTTCAGGGTTTCTTACTGCCATATTTAGTGGCTCATGAGGAAATTTGGATTTTCGTAAATTTCGAAGTAGCACGCATTGACCTAATCACCAATTCCTAGGGGTTCTTGCAACAGAGCTGGCTCGAAATTTCTCAATTTCGAATGAAACAATTTCATACTGGAATGAGGTGAAAATCCTATACTCGTCAGGGCGAGAATTGACTAGAATCGAATTTCCAAATTTTTAAATTAACCCGAATTCACCTAATTGAGAATTTCTTCAAATTTTGAACCATACTGGACCCATCCACTCAAGAGTTCTCAACAATAACCGAAGTAATCGAATCATTTTAAATCACATACATTCAGTTCTAGCTAGAAAAATATTTCGTTGCCTAGTAGTGCTCTTGAGGGTTAAACACAAACTACACGAAAGAGGTACTTTCAAATTATTTTTTCGTTACTCCAGTCATACATGCGCTTTCATGTGTATGTATGTGCTTTTTATGAAGTCCAAAAGCGTAATCGGCCGCGCCAACCGTTTCCACCAAAGGAAATAAATTCGGGTAGAATAAAGATTAAAAGCTCGTGATAGGGGCACGACCAAACAGATCTCGTGTGGCCGATAACCTCCCGATTTAAGACCATTGCACTGGACCTTTGTCCTTTATCCTATTTCTTTCATTCTTGGACTAATATTGAATAAATCCCTCAATAATCGATTGATGTTATTACAAGTCAGCAAATCAAAGGTGGAAGCTCTTGTGCCAGTTTTAGGGCAATAATTTGAAAAATAATATTACGTTCAGATATTCAATCATGCAATATAGGGAACTTCACTGCCTGATACTGCACCTTCAGCAGTTCACGTGACAAACTCAAATTTATGGGATATTATGAACGTAATAATTGAGGTCCTATAAATAGAGAAAAGTATTTTAAAACCTAAACACATCGGGCCTCAGAGGAAGTGACCATTTTCTGCCGTTCTTTTTGAAGATCCGTTCTTGCTATTTACATACTAAAGGCTTATTTCAACAAGATTACCCGAAACTGACACCATAGTAAAGTGGATTTAAATATCATAATATGAGAATCATGCTTAAAGTAAAAGGAAAAGACCGCTAGGGCTGAGCAGATCACTGCATGCGAGATGATAAAAGCTTAAGGACAGACGAGAATTTTAATATTCTTATTCTTTTGATGTCGTCGGTGGTTTAACGTGTAGATAGTCATAATGAATTCAGAGAGCCTTATTACGAACGTACGGCTAGGTCTTGGGCTTATGGGGATTTATTATTCACGTTGCTCATTTACATGTGAACAGATCGGAGACATTTTCCTGTTGATATGATCAATCAAAGCGCATTGTTACATGGAGGCTTATTTAAAGGGGGGTTGTTAGTCGTATCCCCTGTGAAAATTTGGTGAATCCAAAAGAAATGCTTCTCAGTCGATTCTTTGTTATGTTCAACCTAAAGCCTCAATTTCTACTAAAACAATCGAATGCCCTGTTCAGACCCTCAACCTTTAATAACGCACCTATTCTAATACATTTTAAAATTAAACCCAGTTTAGCTTAATCGAATTAGTGGCTGTATAAGAGTTTTACGACCCCGGCCCATTAGGCGTTTAAGTGAACGAATAATATCGTCTGTGTGCCCATTTTGACCCAAGCGAACTATTGGTCTTAACGAGACTAAGCACAACTCATTTAAAAACAACTTTGATCTAATTAGGGCATAAACAAAAGCCTTAACGCACGATGAAGTTAATATGGTTAACCTAAATTTAAATCACTTCTAATCGAGTTAAATCGCGTATCAAAGCGTTGCAATTAATCGCATGCAAGATCCAGAGGTTTGAGTGCCATGATCAGTGGCGGACATACGACCGACTGACAGGAATTTGCTTTACTCCACGGCTCATTTACCCTTAGGGCGTCCCGGCCTGTAAAGGCTTTTTTTTGTCGTTTGAAAAACATGCACATAATGTGGAACATCAGGGGCGCACGGATAAAAGCTTTTAAATAAAAGCCTTCAAACCAAATTTGGAAACTTAGAATTCACGGAGAAGAAAAACAGAGGCGTACTGGATTTATTTCAACGTGAAGCACGCGGGGACTTGAACAAAATATAATTGGAAATTATAATTTTAGAAAATAGTTTTATATCGAAACCTCTGAAAACATAATATATGAATATATCAAACGATGAAGGGATACTCTATAATTTGATGTGGGGATCTGAAACCACCAATTCAATGTCCTACAGAAAGGAATTTTCGAATTAAAAAAAAATTAAAATGTTGCACGGTAAAGAGCTGAAACCTGAAAAAAAAGTCAAAATTGCAGACTCTGAGACTTTTGCCGATTCTGAGGAACGCAGTACGCTAATGATATTCACGGACTTTAAATTCATAAATCCTAATTTTATATTATTTCAAAAAAACACCACTGTGGTGCCAAGAAAAGTAAAAAATCTATAAGGAAGGGTCTTATCGCAAAAACAAGGACGTGCGAACTTTTAAGGCGTAAGAATCAAAAAACACAAAAATTTCAATTTAAATAGTGAATTTTGAAAGTTGCTGGATTTCCAAGGTCGGTAGTACACGACTTATTTAATGGATCCTCTGTGCTGTAAAGGATTTCTTTAATCTGGAAAATTTTGTTTTCAACACTTAAAATGCAATGGCGTGCTGTGCTGGGAGGTAATTTTGATTGGACTGAAGCTAGAACTAAAAGAAGGTTTCTCAAAACAAACAACTTTAGTTCGTTGGGGAAACTATTGTGGTACGACAATAATATACGATGTATTGACACTATTCAGAGTTGTAAGCAGTACCAAACACATAATTGCTTTGCATCGAAGCTTACGTATCCTCAGACCCACTGCTGACCATATTCATGTCAACTGAACAATTCCGCCCTGTGTAATACATAGTATTCTAAGTATTAATGCTTTTATGTTAAGTAGACAAGAAAGCAGTTTTTCTGGTACTACAAAATGGGTACAATTCTGAACGCGGTCGATTCATCCATACAAAGCTTAGTAAAAGAAAACCGATAGTTTAAGTCGTTTAACTACTGTTACTGATCGATCTAATTAGGGCACTTCCGCCATGTGACGTCTAGCCCTATAATAGTGAAGGCTCGTCACAAAGCGTGACACAGGACTAAATAATTAGAGCCAGAACCGGCGTAATAATGACCATAATTCCATGTAAATTGGTGTAAACTTGACTTTAGGTCAATGGGTCGGATCGTGCACAGATTTCTTGATGTACCTTGTCATTAACGTTATATTTTTCTCAAATGCCACATAATTATGAATCACTGAGTAGCATTTAATTAAAGAACGGTGACTTGGACTCATGCATAAAGACATGGCAATATATGGTTCTAGTGTTCTAATTTATGTAATGCCAATATGAATATTAATATATAAATATATATATTTATGTATATATATTGCTGAAGTTTATGGGACCCGTACTGGATTGTGCTAAATTGTCCAAACTGGGCTCATTGGTAGACGCTGAGATATACAAGATTCTGTAATCCTCTTAGGAATAGACTACCTAAGCAGAGACAACTTCCTTTCGGAGCTAGACAATGGGGTTGTCCTCTGCCACTTGGCCCAAATAATTTGCGATAAGGCTAAGAAAATGGTAAACTCAGGTTTGGTAAATGCGGTAAGAGATTCAAATACTCAAAATAGCACAGAGGTAAATTTCAAATTCTTAGATGATACCAAGTGTCCGAGGTAAATGCTTTGAAAAGGCCAAGCGAAGAAGTTTTTTCTCCCGCGATAACGTCGCAAACTTCCTCAAATTCTGCAGATCCCTCGCAGTTCACGAAAATCTGCTCTTTGAGAGCGACGATTTAGGTAACTGACACTTCAATACGCCTGTTTCAACCTCATATTTAAATTACTTCTCCAGTTCTTCACAATCAGCCACGCAGCGTCATTCTGTGTCTCCTGGAAGTAGCTAGAATAGCTACGAAATACGGCATAGAGCCTCCAGGGCTGGTGCAACTGGAAAAAGAAATAGCAGAAGAGGAAAGCAACAATTCAGGTCCCAGTTCGCTGCTTTCCTGGCAATTCCGCGCAGCCCCAGCAAGTTCCAGGCTAAATGGGTCTGACTATAAAATGAGTCATAGTCGGTAAGACAGTATGCGATAATTAAAAAGAAAATGAGGAGTTTACGCATGAGAATCTGTTATTTGCAGATCGACATCTGCGATTTCGCACTATGCAGAACGATGGAATACCGGACCCCACGTACTGCTTATCCAGGATCCCAGGGACATTAGAGCATCAGGTTAGTAGCAATAAAATAATTAACAGCTCTACAAAGCTATTGTTGTTTTTAGGCGATAGCGCCCAAAACTCCCTATCAATGGTAAAAACTAGTGGCGCTAGTGATGGAGTACCTAGCGACAACACTGAAGATGAATGGTCCAGAGGCAGTCCAGAAGATCCAGATTTGGACGTGGTTGATTCAAGCAGGAGAAATATGGTTAATAAAGGTTTGTTATCGATTTATACAGTTTTGCAGTTGTGGTGAAAGGTAATTTTAGGCGGCGGTGATACTCCGACACAAAGCTTAACCACGGAATTAGACAGAAAAGTGCAATTGGCTGCAAGATTGATGCAACGCAACTGCAACTGTGCCAATGGGAAATGTGAAAAGTTGCAAGTGCGGAAAGTGGGGGAGGGCAAGTACAACATTGCAGGCAAAAATGTGTTCATAAGGGTAAGGTTCAATGCGATGTTTAAATAGAATATTACAATTGAAAATTCCTTAAAAAATATGTTTGTACTTCCACGTCAGTGGAAACACGATATATATCTAAACATGTACTTGGAAATCGAAAAAAGTTTTTTTTTTAATTTACACAAAGCCCTTTTAGAATTTTGAATGTAAATTTATCATTTATTTGACATCAGACTCGCTCAAAGAAAGAAATATCTCTTAATTATTGTTTTTTACTATCATTAAATTGGCTATCCCTGGATGTACATTCAAAAAAGCCCTTAAAGTCGCGAAATCGTGTCAAAAAGCTCTCAAAACACACGGAGAGAAAATTAGTTGATGACGCATTCTGACAGATGGCGCTTTACTGTAGGTGTCCCTATCCGCAAATGCATAACTGCAAATAACTGTTCATATGTGGCGCTACCAGTCCGGATATAATTTACATTCACCATTGTCAAAAAGTTTTTATACAAAATTAATAATAAATAACTCTTAGTACTAGCTTTTCAGTGCGCTTGTAAACTCAATGTGAAGGAACTTGCAATCAAGACAAGCCATCACTCAAAGTGCCTCCAGCAATTCCAAAGATGTTTTAAGTAATATGGGGAAGAATTAGTGAAAAACACGTTTTAGCAGATAGCGCCGATCTCGCTCGTTACTAATGAATATCTCGGCAAGTCGCTCCCACTGTCTGACTTTAATCAAAACGTTGGGAAAACGTCATTTTCAAGAAATCATTACTCCTGAAGCTCCAAAACTTTCACTTTTCTTTTGGAACATCGCCTAGAATAATGGAAAAGCTAAAATATTGAAGATCTCGTTTATTGTTCTGTCCTAATTCTCAATCTTACACACTAATAAAATAACCTTCTTGAGACACAAATTAATCAATTAAAATTCCTCCATTTTCAGTTACTGAAAGGACGTCATATGATGGTCCGCGTAGGAGGCGGTTGGGATACCTTGGACCACTTCCTGTTACGTCACGATCCATGTCAGGTGAAGGTGGTAATGCGGGAAGGTCCCGGAAGGGACTCAACCGACGCTTCAAAATATCTGCATATCAGGGCGAAGTACCGCAGCCCCCCACCATGCGAAAATCGCGAATCAGTCACACGTTGAACTAGTGCCCGCACCCAGCACTGCGCACGCGCCTTTAAGTTGCCTGTTCCAAAGCTGTTATTACCTTATGTGTTTATTTTAGACACTGTTGATCGGTTAACGATAAGAGTTTTAGTAATAAGGATGTTGACGAAAAATAGTACCAATATACAACTCAAAACTTTTTTCAAAATTAACGCACTGCAACTAATTGACATAGTACAGTCTTGCTAAAAAAAGGATGATTCCAAGTAAAATATTCGTCCCTTCCTTGACCAAAAATACGAAGTACCATAAGTAGCTGGAACTATCACCTGCGTTAATTAAAAAAAAATCAACTTAATGGTTGCAAACTGTTTTTTAACACTAATATTTCAAAATAAGTGTCTCACATATCAGAAATTGTTCACGCGCTTAATTTGATATCATTGTCTAAATTGCTTCTAGCTCAAGTTAGTTCCATTATTGTTCGGTTCACGCAGGTTTCAAAACAATAATATAAAATGCCTCATATTTAATATTAAGTGCTTGAATAGGAAAATTAAAGTTGTCAGTGAAAGCAAAAAAGAGCTCCAGAGTTAGAAAGTCAAATGGGCAAAAAAAACACGCCGTGGAAAATATCGTATCCAATTTCATGGAATGGGAGCTAAAAGGTTTATGACAAAGGTTTTTTTTAATTTCATTTTTACAAATATCAATCGACCGTTCTATATCTACCATTGCATATTACATTGAGGAAAACATCCACAAAAATAATTGCTAACTGCGAAAATCTACCAAACATACTTCTATTAGACATCTCTGTTCAAAGGAAGCGACAGCCATTCAATTCATTTCTACCAAGTTCGCTCAAAGATTGTGCCTTTTGAGTAAGTTACCGAAGTATGCGGATCAAATAACGCTGGACATTTTACCTCTAGAATTTTGCCTACTAAAACATCCCTCGTTTAGGGAATAATAAACCTATAGTGCAAATCGATAGTAATAACAGTAACCGTACGGATAAGAGAGATTTATTGGGTGGTAACAAACCACACATAGTAGTTAGTTAATAGTCACCGGTTAAATTGTAAGGTTTCCTAGGTTCTGTAGGATTTTGTGCATATTTTTGTACTAATTAAATCGTTTGATACATAATTCCTGCACGTAGCTTTATTTTTTTAATCACTCCGCATCATGTCATATCCCGAGTAAGGTGAAAAGTTTTGCTCAAATGCATGAAATAGTACATTACATAACAAGCGAACAGACCGATTCTTAACATACGATAGTAAAAAATTGCTCGCGAGCCGCAGATCAAACCGTCAATCACGTGAGTGTGATGAGAAGTTTTCTAGCAAGTTGTGTACATTATTTTTTCCATGGTAAAAAATTTTTAATCGGAATAAGAGAAAATAAATTATCTTCTGGGCTGGAAATCGAGCTCAAGATCAATACATCGCAAATCCAACACTGAAGCCATTGCGGAAAAATACCGTTTCATTGGCCCCAATTTTAGAGGCGACATGTTAGAGAATTTGTTCTTTTCTGACTGGACAACATCTAGCACTTTTTAATTCTAAGGCACAAATAAAGCTTAATGCTAATTTTTTACCTCTTATTCAACACGTGTTATAGGTATTTTCGTAAGTGATCGTGGGAAAAACCAATAAAAATTTATTTAAATCAATCTTGAGGAAGAATTAGTAAGAGGCGTATTCGCCGACATTTCTTTCACCTCCGAATAATTCCATTGATACTCAGTAGACAGCTACACTTTCAAAATTTTAAGATCAACAATTGCCAGGTCAATTAAAATGTCTCGCTTACTACTGTTGAGAATTTTTTAGTCATTTAACATAAAAATTGCAATAAATGTTACCAAAACTTCACATAGAGAGAACTACGTTTTAAAGCTCTTTCTATTTTCGTTGAATCGTATATTAATTACCCAACTTAGTAAAAACATTATTTGCATAATTAGTAGTATACATTACAACATTGCTAGATATAACATATAATTAAACGTATAGGTGCTATATAAAAATATGTGGTAATGATTTGTACTTAAAATCTATAATACTTCTCAATATCGAAAATTATAGATAAACTATCCTTTACTCTTAAATCGAAGAAATAAATTAGCACGATATAAACCCTAGTCTACAAAAATATCTCGTTGAACCTCTCAGTTAATCGCCGTCAAGGGCAGAGGACTTAGATAAACTTATGCATCACTTCTGAAAAGAAGAGAAAATTCGTTTTCACTTTTTCAGTCCAAGAAAACTAAATCGAGCGAGCACCACACCATAAAAGCTTATACAGCAATAGCTAGTAGAAATAGAAATACTGCCTCACAAAGAATTGAATAAAGCTTTAGCCTAATGTATACGACCAATTTTTTTCACTGAATTAAATAATAATTAGTGCTAAAAGGAGCGTATGCAGTTTCCAGTAAAAGTTGTTATGAAGAATGCCATAACGCGACAAAAACCTAGAAAGATGAAAAGTACTTCAACTTTAACAAAAAATAAGCGTTTCTAGGTGCATTGTTTGTACAGTGCAGTGAAATATTCTCTTTTAGGATCATCAAAGGGCCGGCACCCACGCAGAACCAGCGAAATTTGAGAAATTACAAAACTTTTCCAGGAAGTATACGTATTACAAAAGGTTTGCGAAGTTAGTGCGACCAGGTGAAACGGCAGTTTAATATAAAGAGTCATCTTTATTAAAGCATGTAAATATATTACAAGACAGTATTACAATTACAATTACGTGTACCCATTACCATCAGAGTTAAAATTGGCAAACAGGAATAGTTTGTATTTTTAAACGCCCAATTTGGTTAATTCCACAAATATACACCTATAATATGTAATCGCTAAAATTAGTAGACACCAACATGGATATACAGGCTGTCCTTTCTCTAAATGGTCTGTATAAACGTCTGCCACCGATTCTTGGAAGATCAAAATATGATTATTTGACACAAATTATCTTCCCTTGAAAATTTTTAATTGTTAAAATAGAACGAAATGCAACATGGTTAAATTTTTAAAAGTATTTTTTTTAATACTACTTCGCTTACAATGATTCTACTTGGACAAAATCTCGTTCAGGAATTGCCATTCCCATGCTTTTTCACCTTAAGTTAACTTTAGAAAAAAATTACTTTGCTCTCTTGTATTTCAAGAATCATTAATTTTTGGTTTAAATAAGTTGTGTTAAATTATCATATTTCTACGTTAGGTATCTATGGTCAGGTTTTACGCAAAAAATTTAAGGACATCCTTTATAGTTAGTCAAAATTATTTACATTAGAAATATATCATAGTGTGGTCATTTGTGTAGTTATTTATCCTGTTTTAAATACAATATAAATGTAAATTATTAGTGAAGGTCCATTTATTATGCGGGTATAAAAATGTCGGAAAAGGTAAGTCCTTTCAGGTTTTTCAAAATTACTCACCAACCGATAGAAGTAAATTAAATTGACGGAAGGTGATGGTTTTCTAGCATGAACGTTTACTACTTTACGAATTTAGCCATTTTACTTTGTCATCTGCAATAATATCCACCGCAGTTGTGAACGGGATTTGGACCATGATTTAGATGCCCAAAAAAACATTAATTGCAACAATTTCACATTAAGAAAACAAGGAGACTTAATATGTCTTTAATTTATTCGTGTTAAAGTATGATTATTTTAATACAAAATCAGCACATGCTTCCTCAAGCAAACGTTCGCCGTAATAATGAAAATATTTCGTGAACCTCGAATGAAACTTTGTAACCCAAATAAAAATATTGATCTGTTTTCCTAATTATCTTCTTTATTCGGCCAGGAATTTCGAAAGGATCCAAATATGCAAAAACAGATAAAATGTAAAAGAAATAATATTTAATTTAACTATTAAATATAGAAAACACGATCAAAAACTAAACTTTACGCGTTAGTAAAACCACTGAAGATCTCGGCCAAAAAACTAGCTCATTACATTTAGCTAAAAACCTTAAAAAAACATTTAAAAATCCCCAAGTTTGAATTAATCAAATATACTGAAAATTACAGTCAAAATAAATCATTTCGACGAGTCAAGAAAATAGAGAATTTCTTTTAAGTTTGTTCAATTCTGTTTAGTGTAGCTCTATTCCCATTATTGTGTTGCAAAATTCCTTGGAGTTCAATGAAAAATGAGAAACACTAAATGAAGGAATTCTAGATTTCCGAAAAATCTAGTACTTACAACGTACTGTTATATTAGTATATTAAAGTGTAAGTAATGGCACACAAGAAAAAATCCAATGCACCTCATAATAAACTAATAAATAAAGAACAGAAATAAGGTCAAATCAGTCCATCTCCATACCCTTCGGTTTATTAACATCAAACTGAATAGAAATTTGTGAAAAATTAAATGCAAAAGCAAAAGCAGGCGATTGCAAACATATTAAAAACTTTGGCTTAAAATAATGTAAATAAAAATATAATATATAAGGTCTAAGGGTGAATTTTTTAGTGTCACAAAGCAATTACTCTAAACTAATTCACAGCAGGCACACATATTTTTTGCCCATTATAAATACGTTTAGAGTAACTGCCTTGTAACATTAAAACGAATCATCGCCCTGTATGATATATTAGTAGAATAATCAGATTATTTCTTCTTACTTTTTCCCAGAGTTAGCGTGTGGTGACTGCTAGAGCCCATCTGTTGGTACTGGGCCTTTCTCCTGTTGTATTCCACAATTTCATCTTCCAACTTCTTTCTAGCGTCCTCAATTTTCTTCTTTTCATCTGTGTGGTCTTTCTTCAGTTTGTCAAATTTAGCATGAAGCTAAAAAACACACCAAAAACTAACATATTAAGTAATACATCAATCAAACTCACATCTTTCTCCGCTTCTTTCAATTCGGCTTCCTTCTCTTTCACTCTCACCACAAACATTTGCCTCATTTCATCCTCTTTCTGCTGCAATTCTTGTAAGTGATTGGACCATTTCACTTCAAAAGTTTCTTGGAAACTAATTGGTTTGTTGTTGGCGTCAACGTCTGAAAAACCCATTTGCTCTAATCGTTTCTTCCGGTAGAGCTCATAATGTCTGATATGCGTCTTTTCACGCATGTCTTCCATGTTGGTCCTGATAAGCATTTCTCGAAGCTTGACAAAGTCACAGTGAGTTTCATTCTCAACTTGAACAGTACCCCATGGATATTGTCTGGCTCTAACAAGCTAAAAATTTGGATTAACAATGTAAAACCTTTTGTCATTAAGGGTTTTACCTTGCTGCCAACTTTTACAAAATCTGTGCTGCCAATTACTGCAAATGGAATATGAGAATTCATAGAGCTGTTAACTTCTGAAACTGATTCATCATCAACTGGAAACTCGTAAATATGTACTCCATTATTTTGGAGTTCGGCCATAATTTTAGATTTGAATTTCAGAAGCTCTGTTTTAGAAATTGTGTCTGCCTTGGCAATTATGGGAATTATATTCACTTTCTGGTCAAGCTTTTGCATGCAAACCAAATCAATAGACTTCAAACCATGCCCAGTAGGGCAAACAAAGTACAAGCAAGTGTGAATTCTTGTATCATGAAATGCCGAAAGAGATCTTTTGATTTTCAACTCCTCTTGCAGATAATTTTCAAATTGATCATCAATATATTTAACAATAGCTTTGAAGCTGTCTTCTTTGTTGATTTGGTCGCCATAGCCAACAGTATCAACAATTGTAAGCTAAAATTATTGTTAACAAAAGAATTAAGTACACAGCAATGAATGGTTAATGTACCTTGAGTCGAACATTACTCTCTTGGAGCTCATATGTATGTCCGTTTAGTTTTACTGTAGGTAGAGTGTGAGGACTTGGATTTGATTCAAAGTTTGTATTGAATAATGAATCCATAAGGGTTGATTTACCCAAACCGGTCTCGCCTGAAAACGCTCATTGTTAATTATGAGACTTGTACATGATGTTTGAACTTAGGAAGCAGGCCTTCTTTATTGCTAGCATTTTACTCATAAAAATTGCTATAGTGTTATCAGATGTGCTCATATTAGCTATAATTATATGCAAATGTTCAAAAAATATGCAGGGTGTCCACTTTATTAGCCCTTTTACTAATATAATCTATCTCAGTTATCACAGTTATTTGAAATAATAAGAAGTTACTAATATTGATAACTGTATGGTTGACTGAGACTGGATAACTGATAGTCACATTTAGTCACTGATTAAAAGATAAGCAAACTAAACAATGAAACATAGTATTAAGACATCTTGCATTTAAATCAGTCAAATATGAAGAAAGGAAACACAATATTTCAAAACTATTGCTGCTATTGCAAGCTGCAAACTTAATAAGTCACCCACATAAAGCTAAATGGATTTTTATGCTTCTATGAATATTAGCTCTCACATTAAACCTATTTAAAGCAGTGCAAAATCAACTTACCAATGCACATTATGTTAAATATGAATCCATTTTGAACACTTTTGGAAACTAACTGATCTGGAAGGCTATCAAATCCAACATGGCCAGAAAGCATCAGATTCCGAACCAGGCCTTCAACCTGTAAAATTGGATTAACAACAACCATTATTTCCAGCAATTAAAGTGAAACTTCTAAGCAGACTATTTAGAAATGAGTTAGTTCTTCAAAGAACTAGAACAATACTGAAGAATTCAGTCTACTTCCTTTCAGAGAAAAGTATACCATCACAGGGAGTGGAACAATAATACTGTAATGTAATGCCATATTAAGCAGACCTGACTTACATTTGAAGTTGTAGACAATTGGAGTGGTACTTACCGCTTGGGAACCCACTTCTACAGGAGGCATCGTAGCTTTGAAATCCCTGAAGGGAAAACGAGAGAAAACGTCGATTTGACCTGCAAAAATAAACACCGATCTTCGGTCGAAACGTTCAGTTTATGAATGGAAGGGATGGGTTTACAGTCGAGTTGTATTAAAGTAAATGATAAATTTGGTTTTTGATGGAATTTCTCAGTCAAAAACAGCATAAAGTTCATCTAAATTGATAAAAATTGTTAGGAACGACGCCCAAAAAACGAAACTTTTACTGTAAACAGTAATTTTGCTTTTGTCGATGATGAGAAATCCAAACAGGGAACGAGGTAGGGGAAAACTGTCAAAGTCAAATTATATGTCAAGATGTATGATGTTGCCGCTGTTGCCACTGTTTCGACCAAGGAAAATTTTGGAGAAAGTGGGGATTGGCAAAATGGAGAATTTCTCATAGTGTATACCTCCCAGTGGGGCTTCATCACGACCCCCCGATTCTCTGAAGTTTTCCTTAGAATCTACTTATGGTTATGGTACTTTTCATCTACCTATCGTCGACAATTATAGTCTTAATGGTGAACATTGAATAGGATCACAAATAATTTATTCATAGTTAATTTTTGTACTTATAAAATATAATTTTTCGCTGCATTTGAGCTCGAAGGGAGTTTTCCACTTCGTGAGAGGTTGTTTTTTCCAGTAATTCGTCTTAAATAAAGCGGAAATCGATCTCTAGTAGTTCTGAGAAGGTTCTGGACAAAATGAGAAGGATACATGTTTTTGGCTTGAATTTTCTCGTCTTCGGTCACTCGTTTGTCGTCCAGATGTATGAGATTTGGAATGGACGAAATTACATACAATCTAAATGTTCATTAATTAATCCTGTTTTTCAGACATTATAAGTACTTAACTTACCGATATTGCAAATATTGATACATATTTCCTCGAGTCATAAAAGATGGGACCACCGGATTCCCCATCAGCGATAAATATTTCAGTTTAGGGCAATTATATCTCAATGTTTTCACCCAGTAAAGATCGTCTATTTTGCAGCGATTCAGATAGAGCAATTCTAAATGCGGCATCCAAGGGATGTTCGTATCTACTGAATTAATTGGGTTCTTGTCTACTACAAGGGAGGTCAGTTTGGTAAAATGCTCTAGGAAATCCAGACTCCTGCAATTCCCCACTGTTTCAAGTTCAATAATGAAGTGTTTTAAGACACTTACTTAATGTTATTATCACTAATATCTAAAATTTTCACTGTAGGCCCGAATTCATCACATATTAACTTGGGCATATTCGTTAATTTCTCATGAGCCAACGACAGTCTTCCCAGCTTGAAATCGTCATGAACAGGATCTGCATCACTTGAATAACCTACCACAAAAATTATTTATGTTATGCGTAATGTGGCCTCCAAACCCACCTAATAAAACATTTCCTAAATTTGTCATATCACTGGTTATCATCTCTGAATGAAAGAGGTTGTTCAGAACATTAGGCAAAGTTCGTGGGGTCACTATTTCTGCCACACCAGGTACTACCACATGGTCTTCTTCAGGGGGAGGGTCGCGCCACAATTCGAAGACGTCCGTGTAAAAGGGTGTAGATTGATCTTCATACTGCGAATCTGATGATGATTGATTGGTGGAACTATATAGAATTCAGAAATAGTAGAAATATCCAAGATTATATTCATATTTTAGTCCTATTTCTCTTACTTATCGCAGCCTGTTTCTTTTAACATTGTTCACTTAAAATTGAACACTACTCGAAGTAATAATATTTAGGGTATACAAACAATTTTCGACTAGTATTTACGCCGAATTTATCTATTGTACATAAAAAAAGGTTAACAACGATTTATTATCTCTACCGGAGTTCAATAACGTGACGTCAGATTATTGTATCTTTATAGGTTGGTAAATACTCGATTGATGAGCTCAACCTAAATGGAAACTCTTTAATTCAATACCGTTCAATTAAGTATCTTTTAAGGTTCGATTAAGTATCAGTAAGGAATGTTTTAATAATTAAAAAAAGCATTTTCTCTATAATTGCATGGCTTACCCTCGTAAACTATTTAACGCATTTACTAATTGTTTTTTTAACTGCTCAATTAATTCTGGGAAGTAACTTCATAACAGTTAAATCGACTATTCTACTGTTAATACTTCGTAATATAAGAAGAAGCGCCTTATCAGAAAACAACAGATATATACATATGTACGTATTTATTTACATTATTTATCAGTAGCTAGATTCTTAGCAAACAGGATATGTGCAAGTCACCATTCACAATTTCCACTACTTAATAACTTGTACTGGAATCATGTAATGAAATATCATCGATAACAATGCGTGTATAATGACTTATTATTGATCTATTTCAAAACGTCCTATGCACGTTTTAAGACAGGTGACACGAATCATAACTTTAAAAAAATTTCTTCATTGATTGTTGATCAATAGTTTCATCATTGACAGTGTTTTTGGATCTAGAACATGTGTTACCACTTTTTATAAATGCATATTCAAAATAATTCTTTGTAGTCTCATTACGAACATACAGACTCGATGATACTCAGATCCAAACTTTCGTGGAAATTCTTATAGACCAAAACAAATTTTAGCACCATGAGATGTATTAAGAAACATGCATTGGAAAGATACCGACTGCCTCGAACAAAATTACACAAAGAGTGGCATTATTCATTTGTGTCGAAAGTGGTTCATATGCACAAAATTGATCAATACGTAACAGTGATTAAAATCAATAATAACATGATCGTGTCTTAAAATGAATTAGTTGCTTACGGTTCTCCTCTCTATGGGCAGCATTGATGCAGTTCGAGAGAAGAAACATTACTCTGAAAAGCAATCAAGTCGGTCCAGTGATTAACACAAATTATATTGCTTTAGTAAATAGTGAGTAGTAGTAAAAATAATATTTTTTATCGATCCGGTATTATAAACCACATCGGTAATCAGGAAAGTGTTCGCAGGTCAGCACATCGTAAGCAAGACGATAAAGCTGGTCTTAAAAACCGCTAAATATCAGCAAAAAAATGTTCTTTTTATTTAATAAAATGAATTTATTTTTTAGTCGCTACGTTGCGTATTCACACACTACAAGGAGTATTAATAAAACATTTCTTACACAATCTGGAATGTACACATTACGTAATATAATCGACATACAAAAAACTGCAAGGCCAAAATAATACAGTTATATAATCGGAAGGCACCGAGTTGCTCAGGATAATACTTTTAGATTGAGAAAATTGCATCTATCAACTACGATGGCCACGAGTATTGTAATATCTGCTAAACAAATTGACTTATTAAGCTTCAACTTTCACGATTCTACGGTATTTCCGACGGTGAAAATTGGATTTTAAAGTACATATAAATAAAGATTTTATATAGTACCTACGTAAAAAAAATCCTTATTTACACAAAATCGTTTCGATACACAAAAAAACCTCGCATTTAAATAATTTAATATATAAAATCTATATACACTATGTATAAATTCACATTATTGTAATTTACCTAAGGTATATTGTAAACCTGATGAGTGGCTACATATGTTTCTATGCGGGTACACAATAAACTATTACAGATTATGAAAATTGTATGATTAATTTTTGTAGTTCAGCTACCCATGGTTTTGAATTTTTATTATGTCGGTGGAATGGATCGAGCAGTCCTAAATTAAAGGAATTAAAGTAAAGTAATCTCAAAATCATTGAATTCGCTACGGTTCTTCATCAGTCTTAAGAAGAAATGAAATTTTGGATAAAAACTTGTTTCGAAAAAGAAAAATAAAACCAACATCATTGCACTTGGAACAAGACAAACCGCGACCGTGTTTAGGTATAAAACTAACGTGATTTTTTAATGTTTTTACCACTTTTGTAATGCGCTAATAAATTCAAGAGCATTTCAGGCACTGTAGATTGTTTTGTTAACGTTTGGAGTAAAAAATTCGTTTTGTCGTGTAGACAACGTGGACTAGGAAAGCAGTGGTAAGTGCCACTTAAAACAAACATGCGAAAATTGAGCATAAAATACAAGAAAGTATATATTCTTTGCACGAATTAATTGTTTTGATTAAAATGACTAGATCTTAGAAAAATCGTCAAATTAGAGAAAGGTTGTGGACGCGAAACAATGCCGCTTTATTATTTTATGGTCAACAGTAATATTGAAGAATGTACCGTGCATTTAAATACAAGCTCGAAGAAAGTACTGAAATTTATAAGTTTGTAGGACAATAATAGGAAGATCCGCAAAAATTCTGGCCCTTCCGCTATTTAGAATTGCAACTACAACCCTAAAAATTTAACATTACTTCTAATGAGGCTCAGTACGAATAATAAAACTAAATGGAATGATTTAGTAACTCATCGGCAATCACTGAAGAAATTAAAGAAGGAAAAATTAGTATTACTATAAAAATTCCCTTTCCATCTCAGCTAAAGTGGGTCGTGGCCGACTCCTTCGTGCCTGTAAAGGTATCGTGGTGTCTAAATTTTGCCCAGGGACTGGCAAATCTATGAGAGTTGTCGGTGAAAAGCGAACTCTACAATAAGAACCGTTGGGTCTCTGTTATAGTAGAATTCAAACATTTACCTGCTGACAGATCCATTATTACTCTCCTTGGCAGAAATATACGAACTATCGTCGCTGGTTAGACTGTCCGGAGGTGTGGGATTTGTGGGGGTGTTTCCACCAGAATGGCCCCCTGTTGTGTAATTATTTCGCTTCAAACTGGAGCGCAGTTTAGTATATCCAACCTGAATATCACTCTGTATTTTAGAAAATTCGTTTTATGAATATTACGGCACTTACCGTTTCTAATGTTGTAGGCCTTTCAAAATTTGAATCTTGAGAATTGGTTCGGGAGTATGAGTTATAGTCAAATTCATACTGCGGTCGTCTAGGGAGGTAGTGAGTGGGGGTGCATTCTTCTTCTAATCTAAATATTAAAGAAAAATCCTGCTAACACAATCCCTTTATATCGGAAAAATATTGTTACGAAAAGCGAAAACTATAAGACAAATTGATCACTTACTAAAAGATCATTTTTTTCATTGACAGGGTTCACCAAGACAGCAGGAAATGTGGAGCTGACAAGAGTGTCTATATACAGTATGATCAAGATAAAGAAGTTCAGCTAGGGGTCTTGTTAATGTGTATAGACAGAAACTTGAATAAATGCAAGACAAATTGCGCATTTGAATAGCTTCACGTCGTAAACGGATCTCCTCCGTATTTCTTGATGTATTTTGATTAACAAAAAAAGGATGTTCTGTATCTACTGGTAGTTTGTTTACCCTTCAAGACAACAATCTCGAAACCTAGGAGTTTTTTTTTATTTCTAACCAGCGTTAATAAATAATTTAAATTAAACTTACCTAAAGCTAGGATTAACATTCGACCCACTTGTGGTAGTCGAACTCGCATTACTAACATTAGACGGCGTCCTCCGATGGCTCTGAATGGGCATCCTTTGTGGCGTCCTTCCCCCACTATGACTGCTAATACTACTCGGGTTATCATAAGCATAATCGGTCCCATAACCATACAAAGTGGCAGTGGTTCCACTATGCTCAGAACTGCAACTTTGGTCATACTGCCCACTATACGTAGGGTAAGGTTCCGGTTGTCGAATACTGCAACCCACACAATGCCCTGGATCAGTCTGGCATCTGTGATAATCTCCTGGAATGTATATAGTGGCCGATCTTTCGAAAGGTCCGTAGAGATCTGAGCCGTCGTTACTGGTTGAACTTGACTTCCTTCGAGGTGAAGGGTTAGGGGCGTGGTGTTGAGGGGAATCTGTGAACCTTAATGGTCGCTTCTCCTCGTTTTTAACAGCCAGCAATTGGGACCCCGTCAACATAGGTCTGCAATGTTTCGTGGGGCCATGGTATGTGTTGTGATTGTAACCGGATATAGTGGAATATTCATAATCTTGAGGCTCTACAGGTCTCCAGGCTGGCATATCTACTTCAACATGACTGCAATATTAAGGCGCATTATTAATGGTTTTTGCAGCTTGGAGTTAAACAAATACCTATTGGGTTGCAATTTAGGGTGCAAAGGGGATATATTGGACAGTCTTACGTCGTATCCGGAAGCCACTCCGGCCAACATGGCGGCAATGTTGTAAAGGACTAGTTCTACTATGCTGAGCTTTGGTTTTAATCTTTGACCTTAAAAATTATGCCTTTAACACAAGTTTCTACTAACAATACTGCACTTTACCTTCCGCATTATACAGCGTGGGCATGGGAATATTATGCCTAACCGAACCCGCAATAGGATATTCCGGTCCCCAATCTTCAGGAGGCACGTAATCTGTTAAAATCAAATAGTTTGGGGATCCAATTTTTATGGTGATTAGTGTCAACTTCTACCAGGCACACGCACACCAATCAACACCAAATGTTAGGGAAAAAAATGGCAAATTAGGTCTAATCGCCTTAACAAGTCGATTGATAAAAAAGAGGCAATTAAAAAAAAATGCATGAACGGTGAATTTTCTAATCTTATTTCAAGTACATATAAAAGAAGTTAAACTGTTAATATGCTAATAACTGAAAAAAAGTCTTTTTTTGTCAAATTACTGTGAAAAATACTTAATTTTTTAATCACCATATATAGCACCCTCGTCGATTTGGAGCCATGCGCCACACCGACACCTCTATTTTCAACTTTACAAGAAATTCACGCCTCAAATTATTATATCTTACCAACACTTTAATAATTTGGCCCTAATAGTAATAATAATATACGTTCCTCACTATCCCAATTGATTACACGACCATATATTTGGGGGTTAAGTTGATAAGGTTGTGAAAAGTTTAAATTCATAAACAAATTTCGCTTTGGTAGCTATGGGAATTAGAAATAATACATAGCAGTTAGTACTTTGTGAAACCCTCCTATTAATAATTTTCTGGAGAAGTGCTTGAGTGTAATTAAACGAAAATGGAAGGATGACCCAAAAAACAAGGTCTATTTTATTGGACTCATTTTGCACTTGAAGGCAGTATCTCACCAAATTTCCATCGAGAAATTCTATCATCAGAATGATTGGCTTTGACTAAACGTTGCCAAGGTCTTTTAGATTGGAAAATCAACGAAAATTTATCATTATATAACTTTGTACCATTCAGTAAACATTTGGTATTGTCAATCAATCCGCTATCAATAAGGACACCTTTTTTAAACATTGAAGAGATTCAAAGAGGGTTAGTGATAGAAGTTATTGAGTTAAAATAAAAGGTTCTTCCCCTTTAAAACCCAACACCTTATACTACATCTCTACAATTTCGCCTTGTTTCTATCAAGTTCTAAAAGACAAATATGCAGAAATGTCGGAAATTTCTCTATTACCGAAACCAATCAAAATTGCAGCAGTTCTCCAACCAATATAAATTGTTTAGTAGGATTAAACGCTCATACCAGTTGTGAGAAAAATTAAACAGCGGATTTGAGGGTCGTCACGCATTTTATTAAAATTTAATAATGTTACAACTCTTGACCGTCACCAGGAGGATTTTTGAAGATGTTCTTACGAAATACCTTCACATGCAGTACCTACGTAAAAACTGAAGTGCACCAATGCAAAAACCAATAGAAAACATCTTCAAAAAACGATCTAAGCGCTAAATTAAGTTTAAAAAGAAAGTCTTACGTAGCGTAAGCTAAAAGCACAACGTTAAAATTACTTTCTTAATAGTAAAAACACTACGATTTAAATAAGCTAAAATAGAAATAATAATGATTAACAAAAGAAAAACTATTTCATGCCAAAGTGCTTACTTTACTAACTTAAAAAAAAAGGTAAAAGTAAAAATGCAAAGAGAGGAGGAATGATAACTGACAACTTACATATTATACTTGGAAGACACTCCTGAGAGTAGCCTTTGATGAAAATAAGGAAAATGTGTGTATTAAAATTTGTGTATAATGAAAGTAAATTTGTGTCCCAAATTTGATACATGAGGTGTCATTGAAATTGCATAAAAAATCGCCGAATGCGTGTTTCTTGATTTTCATAATAATTTCAATGACATCTTGACTTAAAATTGTAAAAATGCAATTACTTGAGGCCAAAGTGAAGTAAACTTCTAAACAAATCAGAAAAGACAACTATTCTTCAAAATTCGACTAATTCAAATAAGAAAACAGCCCCGAAATGTATACAATTTGAAAATGCAGGCAGGTATACATATATTGTATCTAAAAATTACAATTTTTTCTCATTTACTATCAGCGTGTGACACCCCAACAAACAAGAAAAAAAGAGTAAAATATGTGCAAAAAAATGTATAAGTAGCTGCTTGTTTCATAATGTGAGAAAGTAAAAAAAATTACTGCTGCAGCGATATTCATAGACAAGTCGAAGGTAAAGATATGAAGGCAGTTCAAATAGTAAATTTGATATTTCGATAAGGAAACATATAATTTTTCCTCCGATTGGTGCCGATTCAAATTCTTTTTTACATTTAATTTTTTTATATTTTATACATGTATTTGGAAGCTTTTACTTTTACATCTACTTATCTATGAACGTTTCAGTGATAGAAAAAGTTTTTAAAAGCTAGGCAAGAAAAGGAATATTTACAGCCTTTGCGTGCCACTTTAGAGTCTGTTTTGTGTCATTCAAAGGTCACTGTTTTTGTCAACCGACGAAGAAAATATTATCTTATCCTGTGATTTGTCTAATAGTTCATTTCATGGGGAGAACTATATCTAAGTAATTCATCACTAGCCCAAGATTTTTTTTGTCTTTGTTGGATATTTCTTTTTTTTAACCTAGCCTTAGTATAGACAGTATTTACAACGAACTTGTCACCACGTCCGTGTATTGGTATTTGTATGTTACGAATAATAATCGTCCACATCACTAAACCAATGTGGCATTGAAGTCGACGCAATAATATTGAAATTTGAGCATTTACAGCCCGCAAAGGCACTGCAATCTTTATCTTTCCGTATGACAAAATTGAGTAAAATATTTTAGAAAAAATACCTTATGGAACTGTTCGGATTAATATGTTACGTGCACAGTCAGTCGATTTGTAGGAAGGAAAGGCAAGATAAAAATACAAAGTCTCCTTTTTGGAATGAACAAATTCGGAACTTAATAGTAAGGGCTTGGGCAAGGCAAGCGAGGAATTTATTGAGTGAAAATATCAAGTGCATAACTACGAATCTAAACGAGTTTTTAAAACTGAGATTTCCGAAAGAAAAAGGAATAATTTGGGTGTTATTACTTAAAACAAAGAGTTACATTGGGACACTTGACTAAGCCTGAGTAATTTGAAGTAGTATGGTGTAATGTGTAATTTCTTTCTCGTAATTTTGCGAAAATGTAAATTAACATTTGCCCTACCCTAAACGACCTAAAAACCTCCCAATGGCTTCACCCTAACCCCATATCCAAACCTCACACTATCTCTCAGCCCTAAATTCGCTGCTATCACTATCATCTAAATCGGCCTCAGACCCGCTCGCCCCTCTCGCTATAACAAAACTATTAGTACTGAATACAGTGTCGTAATGCCCTGTATCGGTAATATTTCCAATAGACCTACTCAATCGATTATTCTGGTATAACCTCATTTTTCCCCTCAAAATCTCGTCGGTTGCAGTGCCCACGGCTATACTATTGTTCCTCGTACTCGTAGACCGTTTCCACTCCAGAGGACTCAAACTCGCCATTTTCTGGAACAGCCTGAGCCCCCTGGAATTGGTGGATTTGGTACTCAAAGTGGGGGAAACATTACCTATTTCGCTGTGAATGATGCGGGGAACACCCCCCGGGGACGATCTCGATTTGTCCAGGTTTGGGGCGCTTTTGGAAAAATTCACGCTGTTTTTCGCTGTTGGCAACATGATTTGGCCTCGTTCCTTCTGGTGACACGTGCTCGGGCCCCACGTCTTACCTTTCACGCCATCCGCAGGGTCTGAAAGAGCTGAAATTTGGGTGGGAGGTTCGTGGAGAAACGCAGAAAGAAAGGTCTTTGTACGAAAATTGTCATTGAAGTTATTTTACCACTGGGAATCGTCTGAGTGTGTGTTGTGGACCTCATGAAATGAAAAATTCTCTCAAACAAAACCGTAAAATTATCAAAATGTGTGCAATAAATTAAGCAACCTGTGATTGTTGCGAGAATACAAACACTCAACTACTGAAAATTCTAATTGTTTATAATATTATCTTGAACACAACACACACTAAATAAGTAAAACGCATGCGAGTTTGAAATACATGCCAAACTTCGGAATATTGTAACAGATAAATCCGAATTCTGTGAATCGTGCTAATGCCATCATCAATAGAGTAGATAAGAACAGATACTTTTGTATTAAGTTGGAAAGATTCGTATCTAATAACCGCTTGAACGAAGTTCAGCAAAGCCCCACTAAATTTTAAGCATGACTTAAATTGACACTGTTTCATATATAAGTGTGAATTTAAGGTAAACTTACACTTAAGATCGCCACGTAACGCAGTTCTTTTTATAAACTTTTAAAATGTAAAAAAATATATTAAATTGGAAAAACTCATCAGAGTGAAGTTAAATCAATGGAGTAGTGTTTTCTGAAGCATAATATTTTAAAGCATCCCATTATTAATGTTCATAAAATAAATTGAACAACCTGGTACAATAGTCCGTGTCAATACGGGATAACCGGTAAATAAATGACGAATCACCCCGTATTAAGATCTAGGGAAGTACAAAAACCACTTACGCGCTATTGCTCTTAAGCGAGGAACGGCAGGCGAGCCTGGAGGGCTATTAGGAATGCCTCCTTTAGGTTCCAAAGTGTGTTTTACGGTTAACGTATGTCGGAAATCCAGCGGAGAACTAATTATCGTTCCAGGTTCTTTTCCAAACTTCAAACGGGAACGTTTAAATTTTCCTATTAATAAAAGAGCCTTTTAATTCATTTCGAATGTAAGGAAAAATAATACAATCTTTCAACACATTTTACTGACCTTTTCTCTTCTTCGGAGTTGGCGTTTGCTGCTGATTGATCATGAAGTTCAATTCCCGCTCCAAGATGTGCATTTCCCTCGCATGCAACTCCTGTTCTTTTTGTTTCAGTTCTTCTTCATGCAGTCTTTGTTGCATTTGGGCGCGATTCAAATCCTCCTCTCTGCTCCGCAATTCCTTCACGTTTTAGAAAAAAGTCAATAAACCATAAAACAATCAGAAAGCCATGTAAAACTGAATGGTACATGCAATTTAAAAAAGCAATCTTTATGCTATGGAATATTGAAAACACATTGAAATAAAAAAATTGTACTAATTGGAAACTTGTCCAAGTTCCTGATCATGCAAAAATTCTGTAATATGAAACAGTAAAATTTTTAAATGAACCAAAACAAAACCATTTTATTTATTTATAACCATTGATGTAATCATGGAAATTCTGTTTATTATTTAATTGGACGCACTGAAATATAGAGCTTTTCATTAGTATTTACGTAAAAGAAAAATAACTTTGACCGAATAAACAGATTTTGAACAAGACTCCAACAACAAAAAAAAACTAACAAAATCGAACAAAATAAATTTTAAAAAATCTCTAATCAAAACTTTAGCACACAAACACTCATCTTTACCTCCTCGTATGATTTGCACGCCTTTGTAAATTAAAAATTTCAATAATTATTATTAATAAAATTGTCACCTCACACAAAAATACCTACTTTTTCTTTTCTGCGAAGCTCCAATAGCACCACCTCAATTTCCTCCCGCCAATCTTCCTGCATAATATGGAACGATTCATGAGGAGTTTGAGTGAATGATGAGTGCACGATTACATCCAAATCCACAAGTATCTGTTCGAATGAAGGGCGATTGTGAGGATCCGGTTCCCAACATTCTACAACCAACGACGATAGAACAATGCAAAAACCTTTTAAACTCAATGTACTTTGCATCAATTCTTTCCACGGTTGAGGACACGTAGTGGGTATTGGAAGAGTGAGCTTGTTGCATGCTACCCCATAAGCAACAGCCAACGTATCAATTCCTTTATAAGGCACTTCTCCTGTTAGTAGTTCCCAAAGGAGCACTCCGTAACTCCAGATGTCGCTGGCTTTTGAGAATGTGGAATCTCGGATTACTTCCGGAGCCATCCATGCGTACGTTCCTAAATTTGAACAGTCACCACTAATCATTTTAACTGTATTTAAATATGATTTACCAGCTTGTGACATCCTAGTAGTCTGATAAACTTCTCTGGCCAGGCCAAAGTCGGTTATTTTTAACGTTTTGAAATTCAAATCTTCGTTTTCGATCGCTTCGCTAAGTAGAACTAGAAAATGAGAATGCTATAATGAGTTTCATGTGACTAAAAAGAAATATTAACACCTTTTTCAACTTTCAACAATGAACGTTTTTTAAATACACATTTGGTAAGAACTACATTTTTTTGAATATTTTTTCACGTGTATGGAATCGTCATAAAAGCCAGGTAGAACCAAATTTTTGTGTTTCAAATAAAACACCTCCTATCTTATTTTGGTTTTCAATTTCAAAAATCATCAAAATTTTTATAATATTTCATGTGAATACCCCACTCCAATTAAATCCATTCCACAATTATTGACGTTAGAATCATGACTGTATTAAATCATATCTATTAAAAATAATTATTTTCTACGTTAAATGAAAACAAGGTTTAGACCAAATTTTAAACAATATAAGATCAGACCTGATGCTCATTCTTTGAGAAAAAAAGATATGCACAACCATGAAATACAATAGGATTGGAGCAAATTTAAAGCGGATATAATTAACCAATAAAAGGGCTATAAATGGCACAATAAAACTGATTAAAATAATACTGTCGTAGGCGGTAGAGCTAATAATAATCACAAATTGTAAAAGCGCACCAAAAATAGATTCTTCTGATACTAATGAAGTTTTGCTAATATTTCCGTTCCTTTCGCGGTCTCTAAATGCATATCAAATCATATTATCAGAAAAAGAATCACAAACAAATATGGCTTCTCAAGCGGGCCGCTTAGGAATCCACTTCCTTTCAATTCAAATCCTTTTTTAGAAAACGGCAAGGTCCTTTGCTTGTAATTATTTAAAAAAAAGACTATATTATCTATTACGCTGAAGAAGCATACTAATGTCCTATATAAAGACTTTTTTCAAAACACTGCTTTAACAAGTCAAATTGTAGCGACAGTTCGTTATTCTTACGATAACAAAAAATACAATCTTTCTGTTTCGGATTGAATTCTTAACGCAAATTTTCTCTTCTGAAGTTATTCGCAATCTTTTCTTATTTTTTAAAATCTGGCACCATGGCTCAATTTGGAAACTATGTGTCCTCTACCATTGGTAAACAATCGAGAATCTACAGTGCGTTGCTGTGAAATCCCCGCGTGTATCTGTAAAATAAAAGCGAAGCGAAACGTTGCCACTTGCTCTTTTAATAAAAAGTCCAAGTAACGTGAATACAACCACTTACCAATGGATGAATTTGTAGGTATTTTATGAGTGCCCTTAATTGAAGTTAAATGTAGGGTACAGCATGAAATATGTTTAGAATCTTTAAGACATTCATAACCTTCATGGTATTATATTCATGTAGACCTATATTGTGTTAAATAACGATATATAATATGTTATCCATCAAGGTTGTGAAGTGTTTTATTATGACTCAAACGTTAAATTTAAATCCCAAAGCGCGCAGGGCTGAAATGTGATTCAACACACCAGATAATGGTGCCTTTTAAACCTAGTAACGAAGAAAAACATTTATCTACTACATGGGTGTTGTTAACCTTTCATACTTGTTGGCCATGTAAAGAAAATGTACAACAAAAAACAAAATGTGACGTCTTGACAAAAAAAATTCCTTGCAATTTTAACGAATCCAGGCGAGACCTTTGGCTCCATGTGTATTACTGAACATATAATAGCTTCAAAAAATGCCATACAAATCTGCACATAAAATGTATATTTCATGCATACGTGCCAGCGCTCTGGGTCACTGTCCTGAACGCAATAAACAGTCGAATGTAAAAAAGGAAATGCCGTTTCTTACCATATCTATCAAGCGGGAAAACCGACCGCAGTTTTAGACGCCACCATGAATTATTAATTAACCATCGGAATTGCTTACCATTGGAACTTTTCAAATCCCGATGAATGAGCGATATGGGTGCTCTGCAGTGCAGATAATCCATACCCCGCGCTATCTGAATGGCCCAGTCCACCAGAATGTCCGGTCGGATCTTCCGACCGGCTAGTACACGATTCAGGGAACCGCCGCGACAGTATTCCAGGACCAGGCAAAGGTTTGGTTCCTGGAGGCACACGCCTTCTAACGAGACAATGTTCTCGTGCCTCAAGAGACAGAAGAGCTTCGCCTCCTTTATTACGTTTTCCATTGTGACCTGTACGTCTTCGTCCGCATCTTGGCGAGCGGCTTTTACGGCCACCTCTTCTCCACGCCATTCTCCTCGGTATACCTAAAAATTCAGATTGTTTCTGAACAATCCACCTCCATAAAATTATATCTATGATACATTTTTAACGACTGGGAAATTCTAAAAGGAAACCTGCTTTCAATTACATACATTATTGTAACACTTTTTTTAAAGCAAAGTCGTATTAACATTGAACTTTATACGGGCCAAACTTCACTTCCAACAAAAAAACAATTAGTGATGATGCTAATAAATTAATACGGTGGAAAACCCGCAATATATAGGTACCATTTTCAATGACTTACCTTACAAAAGCCACCGACTCCTATCACCTCTTCCAGCTTGAGTTCCTTAAAATCAATTTTGATGAGATTGACATCGGCAAAAATTGTGTCAACACTGCTGTCTGTTTCGCAAGAATCAATAACAAAATTTGCAGGGAAGATTCCAACCTAAATACATTAAAAATTCAAGGAGGATTTTCGACGTAAAAGACATAAGACCTTTTCACTAATCCTCCCTGTCCACCAGCCTTCATCACCAGATATCTTGGCATCTTTAGATAATATCACAACAATTTCCCCTTTCTGGAGTGTTAACTCGTCTTCAGTCTGTGCTGCATAGTCGTACAAAGCGGTGCATAACCCTGAGCATCCTGGATAAATTTCAACTGAGACTTTCAAGTCTTGAGGAATAAATTAGGGTGAGATATGAATCTTACCTAACTGTGTAGAACTAGGAGTACTGGGACAGCTGCTGGGGGGGCCCGTAAATGTGTATCGGGCGACAGTAGAGCGGTCCATGCGCCTCAGTTGGCGGACGGGCGAGGGGGCGCCCACCAATGGAGGCATCCGGTGCTGCCAAGCAGACAGCTACAACCACTATGTCTGTAATAGATCATATAATACTTAGAAAATACAGAAATGTTCTGAAAATGTTTTAAGTAATTTTTTTTGTGGGAATAAAGAACATTTTGAACACATCAACAACAATTTAAATAAGAAGTATCATTATAGCACCTCTTATCAAATTATAAAAAACCCCAACAAAACATATACTAAAAGGAATATTCTCTAGACATGCAACATGGATTTCAGGGATTTACATCAACTTAATTATGAAATCATCACAATTCTATTTCTGTTCGCATTAATTTTTTATTTTAAAGTGGGAAAAATTAGATTTTTTTGTTTTTTTTTTAAATTTTCATTTTTATTAATGTACTTACTTTTTTCAAGGGGCAAAGTTTGGGAAAAAGCCAGTAATTTTGGTTCCAATGTCCAGAATTACCATTTTGCCCTAAAACAAAACCTTCTCTGCACCATGAAATTTGCAATTAGATATCTTGTTCCCAAGGCCAAGATTAAGTTTAAGATAATACATAATTTTTTTTTTTCAAATTATTTTTACTCTTTCTATTTACAATTGACAATGTTGTTGAATTTAGATGATAGGGCATTAAAAATACATTCACTTTCTACTGCTAATTAATAGTTTAAATAAGTAAACAATTTCAAAATCCAATTCTGAAAATTGGAATCCCAGTAACTTCCTGGGACAACAAGCAGGTAATTGTACCCTCAATTGTGCATAAATTCTAAATCTATGAAAATTGTTTTCCTGATGAGTGGCAAAGACATAGTTTCCATGAAACCAACAATATCACTCTTTCAGGCAAAACAACTGGCAAATGGCCTCCCATAGTAATTCTTAAATGGAGGAAGTATCACACATGGTGTGCATTATATGATTTCCATAAAAATATCTTTCTCAAATGTTATCAGCATATTTGGTTTTATCTCAGATTAGTGGAAAAGGGTGAAAACTGTAGGAGACAGTAAAAAATAGTTTGTGGTTGATTGAAAAGTAATAGTACCTTTCTGTTTGTTTCCCACTATCAACTAACCTTCTTCTCTTGATACTTTACCTAATGGCACTGGATTTATTAGGCTTGATTGAGGTCTTGATACAAGTAGGAGTATTTAGGGTTTTGAGTTTCCTTCATAAATATCTTTACGAATCAAATTACCCAGCAACAGAATGTTTAGAATGACATTTATACAATATATCTGCCTAAAAGATAACAAATTCAAACTTGAGACATTCATAAACTAGAAGAGTCACCTACTAGGTATATAATAAGCTTTGGACCCTAGTAAAAAACCTAGTTTTCAAAAACTATATGCAAAATCTAAACTACACATATAGAAGTGTAGTATAAGGAAAAAGACCACATAACTACATACAAACTTGTGATATGTTTGGCTTGACATACAGTTTTGAAAAGGAAATGGGCAAGGCATTTTCAAAGTTCTCCACATAATTTATAGGTGAGGAACCATGATGTTTTAATTTGTCAGACCTCTTATCAGTCAAAGCCAATAAAAATATATATATATATATATAATGCTTGGACTTTTATTTACCAATTTAATGCTAGAGACCTTGAATAATCGGTTGCAAAACACTCGTCGCCCATAATTTTCTAAAGATCGGGGCCCGGCCAATGTAAGCCAGGTGGTCACAAAAATTGCACTAGAAACGATGTTTGTTCCGAATTTCACATGGTTCATGGAGATGCACGGCCCGGAATAATAAACTTTGAATAATTCACTGTTACACTACGGATTGCACTATTTTTATACAAGAAATTTAATTGTTTTTGTCGCTTTTTCTCCCTTTTTGATATTTTGATGTCAAGCTGTCAGAGGTGTCGCGGCCATGATGTGATATTTCCCCACCACCACATGTCCACGTGATTCGCATACCATTGCCCCATGAACGTGCCACGTGATTCCGATTGTCAAACGTCAAACCGCCATACTGTTTAAGAATCTCTTAGTCCAAGAGTAAATGTACATCGTACCGAAAACGTTATTTTATTAATTATAATTCTAAATTTGATGCAAAACTACTTCGAACTAATGAAAATAAACTAGAGATGCAATTTGTGTTTTTTAATGTTTTTCGAAAATTAACTATATTACTTAAAAAGTAACCTTAAATAGAACCACGACAATAAAAAAACTGAAACTTTGAACCGACAACAGAGCACCATTAAAACTTTACCCAGGATAGAAGAACTTCAACACTTATATCAAATAAAGCAACGATGTCATATCACTTAATTTATTTAAAGATCTTGGAGTTGTAGCAAATTCGAGATTGTACTGTCATTAATATATCTTGAGGTTTCACATAATATGTAACTCGATTATTAAAACAGTTTTCTCGTTATTCTACTCTAACTTTAGGGTCGATAATATAAATTTTCTTTAAATTCGAAGAAGAAGGGTTTTTCAGGAGATCTTCGATAGAGCGACTTGAATTTTCTAGTCAAAATCCTCTTAGAGTCTAAAGGCATTGCGACTTTCGATGACAGGTATGAATCTCTCCATTACTCACACTGTGCTTGCACAGCACTTCACCCTCCGATATTGAATTTGTTGTAACTGTATCACTGAAACGGGGACAATAACAAAATTATATATGTAATAAAACATTAACCCTCTTGCTAACCTATTAGAAATATCCAAGGAGTATCTTCTTAACTGATGCCGAGGAACAATGGCAAATGTACCATGGGTTCCCTGCAAATCTTTTTGCTGCAACATGCCGAGTTTGGGGCATTTAAGATTTGCAAGGTTTTTGTGTGCACTAATGGCAGTAGAATAAGACATTTGGGCGAAGAGATGCTTCTCATCCATATATTTTCCTATTGTACACTTTAAATTAGTAAAAGTATTTATTTATTTATCCAGAAAGTCATTTTATACCGTTAGAACCGAGCTCTAGGTGCTCGCCATAACGATTTTCTGCTACCGGTTTATTCAATAATCCATTCCAATAATCTATTGTATGCTCGTTTCCCATTTCGATGGATTTATTTGAGTTTGACGAGAAATCACCTCTTTTTGTGATACGGGAATTTGGTATCGAATCGTTCAGCTCAATCGACCGATATTTTCCCCACAGTTTATTAATAACTTTCTGATCTTTCACTCTTAGTATCTTGCTTTTCGCCTATACATGCCGAGATAATAACTTAAAACTCTCCTCTTTTAAGTATACAACAAGAATATTTACTTTCGATTCCACATCCGATGCTATAAGCTCTTCGCCATCAGAATTAGTTAATTTATTAATAACATTAGCATTAGTAGCGTTATTCGTCGATCGTATGTTTCTGCCATTGCTACGACTAAATTACTAATACATAAATTCGAAATAGAAATATTTTATAAATTATAGACATAAAAGCTTTTTTATTTTAAATAATCGTTTCTTACTTTTCCTCCGAGGACAAACCATATGAAATAGGGAGTGTTATCTGAGAATTAGAAAGTGATTCGTTTTTCTCCAAATTACTTCCATAGAGAGCAAATTTTCGATGAATTATCTCTGGTGAGCTAGCTTCTAATTTTAAAGGCACTTCTCGGAGACCCCGGAACACAGTTACCTAAACACAATTATATGTCCAATTAGAACAATATTCCTTCACCATTACCTTAGACTCTATATCCATTACAGAGCTATTGTCATAAGTCCTCGGAGGCAGCAAATCAATGGTACTTTTATTTGATTCTTCAGGTTTACAACTTGCGTGGGCAGCCAAAATCATCTGCTGGTCACATTGAACCTTTAAAAATATTACATAATGAACTGGTAATGTCGTAACGAAAAATGTATACAGTCTTAGATTGAAATCCCATTAAGTTGAGGTTGGATATGGAAGTTGTAAGTTCTTCGCACATTTTCAGATCGGGATTAACAAAAGTGTTGTAGAAGTCAGCGTCCACTTCTAATGGTTTTTCCGAAGATTTCTGATCTAATTCTCCAGGATCATGCTTGTTGGTGTTATCGTAAGTATGGTATGATTTATACGATGGTCGTTTTTTATGTATTTCTTCATTCTCTCTTTGGGCATTGTTTGAAGATTTCACTATGTCGTTTTGCAAAAAAACGGAACATAAGGTTAAAGAAATAAAAATTTCGTTGTATACTTACCAATAGACTGTTCTTCTGCGTTGTGATATGTCTCATTCACCAACTCCTCATCAGCGTTTGTTTCTTCAGTCACAACTTTTTCCGTTTCAGTACACAATTCGTAAGTGAAATTTGTAGAGAGGACCATTTGCTTTATCTGATCATTGCATGACTTATTGTCGTCAACAATATCACTGATAATTTTATAATTAATCTTATTTGATGACTCTGCATTCACATTACCTAGAGCAGCTAGTCAAATCCCAAATATGTTGTACTAAGTGTTATTTAATACTTACCCAATGCACTGTTAGCCGGCAATGCCTCTTCATGAGCATCAATTTTCAACTCATCTTTTATTAAATCCTGATCAAAAGAGTTGTTAAGTTCCTCAACATCCTCTGCTCTTTCCTCAGTTACATCGTTATTTTCAGCCCTTCGAGGTAAAACAGTCTCAAGGGGCATTTGACTTTCCATTAAGCGTTTAATTTCCACAAACAGTAAATTATCAGTGTTTCTCACGTGATTTTTACTTTTGCCGATAGAATCGATGGAAAGATTTAAAGTTTGAATGAGGGTCAATGCTGGTTTGATTATAATGGGTGGCAATATTTGGATTTTTAGTTTTTTTACCTGCAAATTTACTAAATGATTTCTAATATTTAGAAATATACATTTAAACGAAACCTTTTCTGCTTTGGATCCTACAGAAGTTTCTTCTTCGCCTTGTAGGTTTTTATGTTTTAATGTGTACTTACACACCTGACAAACGTACTTCGATGGCATTATTTCGATTGCAGGCAAACATTCCATGTTGCAATTGCTACATTTCCAAATACGAGGAAATATTTGTTGAGATTTAAAATTTTGCGTTTCCAAGGTTGTTTGTGTGTCTTTAGTTTGCTTTAAATCGAAGCTGGACGTTTCAGTTGTCATATCTGCAGTTAGGACTTTTTTCACCTGAATTTCCTCCTCCATTCTAAAAAGTGCGTTGTTTATACACAATTCATCTTTTATTGTTATAATTAGTTGGAACCTGAGGCAGCTGTAACTTATTCCAGTATCTCGACAAGTGGCACCTTGAGTATCTTTGTTGTCTATTGGTAATGGTTCAGTGTTGCAATTTTTGTCACTTAATTGATGAGTAATTTGAGAGCAATCTAGAAAGTTTCGTGGTTTTTGTATTTTAATAAAATGTTGGAAAGACGGCAAAAAAGATTATATATGTATATACCAGTTCTTTTTCTTAGGGTGCAATCGTTGCTCTCAGTGGTCTCAGAAATAGTTTCCAGCTTAGCGTGGAATTGTTGAAATGTGCTAGAAATTTCCAATTGTCCCATTTCTGAATTTGAACGGAATTTGTCATTCTTTGGTTGTTCTGATAGGTTATCTTCTAAATGTGGTGACTCACATTTAGACATTAACTAAATAGAGTGAAAAAATCTACTTGCCTTCTTCGATTCTCCTTGTTTTAGGTCTCTCGGAATCCATATCCTGTCTATTGAGCCGGTATTTATCACAACAATTTTTGGAACTTCCAGAGGCCTCTATATTTGGTTTAGAAGTAAATACTATCTCTACGGGTCGCGCAACTTTTAAAACATTAAGTTCTTCGCTTTTGTTTGAATTTGGACATGTCAAACATCTTGATTTATTCCCACATTGTAATGACTTTAACTTTAATTCTCTGTCCCTAAAATCTTTATCCTGATAAGATACATCCCAATGTTCCAAACCTTCCCACTCAGTGATAAATTCTCCAGACCCTTGCGTCGAACTGTTAATAGTTCCTTCAGTATTCGTAGAACTGGATTTTACTTCAGGAGCAAATTCATCACAAGGTTTAATCGATTTTATCTTCACTAATGCCTTTTTAATTCTCTTAAGTAACTGATCAGTTTGGGCGACGTTGTACTTGATTAACTCATTGTCTATTGATACAGCATCAGAAACCATTTTGATCGGTGGTTTCGGGATATCTGCAGGATCTATGGTGGATTCAGAGGACCTAGAAATAAATGAAGTAACATTTTAATAAAATTATTTTCTTTTATAGGGTGTAGATAATGTAGTATTCTGATTGAATAGTTCATGTGTTCGCGGTCATATGTATTTATAGTTCATTAATATGTTACACTTATTATTACTAAGCGGAGGTAGCTTTAAGTATTCGCAGCTGAATCTATCGGAAAGCAATTTTTTTACTAAGGAATTCGATTCGGGTCGGAGGCGAAGGTACTAGCGTTGCGGCTCTAACAATAAGGATAGATAGGTTAAAATAACCGAAACTGTTTCTCTAAGTTTCAGATTTTTTATTACTTGACATCGACTAACAGCGAAAACGATTGTACAAGCCTTAGAAGTTAATTCATATATTACTATCAAGTTTTCAGTCGTTAAAATAACAACTTATATAAAAATGTACATTTCTGACATTGTCAATACTATAAAATTTACAATACCTAAGTATGTCAACCAATTTTTGTTTTACGATTGATGTCAATATTACTAATAGGACATGAATGATGATATAGGGTCAAATAACAATACGAATATAATATCGAGGAACGCAATCATTACTCCAACAAAAGATTTTTGTGCTTATTAAATTTTTATTATCGAAAGAGTTTTGCGACGAAATACGAAACTTCCAAAAGTGAATCGAAAATATTAAGAAAGTGGGGGAAACTACCTCCAATTTTTGTTGACAAAGTAAAAATTCTCAGAGGATTTTCAAATGCGTTATAGACTTTAAAAAGAACTTCAAACAAATCCCCAATTAGTTGTTGACAACTATCAGTGGATTGCCTAATTTAAAAAGAAATACATAAAAATACGGTAATAATCGCAATTAGGTTTCAGCCATAATATACGTCATTGACCAGGTTTGTTAGTAGTTTCGTTTATTAAATATTAATAAATGTTTAAATACTCTCTTAAAAATTATGAGCGAGTGTCGGAGTTCCTATTAAGCAACGTTCCGTAAAGGAACGTCTGCCATTTATTGACTAGTTTTTCACAATAATTAAAATAATTATTATTTATTCACCTATGGCCCATATTATGTATGTACCATCTTTGCTTGATCAGCGTTGCCGGTCAAATGTCTACCTACTCACAAAGAATGCGCACAGTAAATAACTATAGTTGACTCAAGCATAAAAAAAGTACAAAATAAAAGCTTCACAGTTTACATTTACAGTGATAACTATTGTTGGAAAATAACGAAAACGTCGCCATTGGCGACACTTAGAAGATGGCTGACAAATATATAATATTTACAGCTGAACTAAATCTGATATAAAATGAGTTTCACAAAACAACTCTAGAAAAATACAATATTTACAACAAAAACAAAACAAAACGTCTATTTTCAAAACAGTATGGTCACAGTACGTACAACAATTAAAAATCTTTGTAGTATGTAATAACGTCACTACAATAATTCAAAAACTCTCGTTCATGAGAAAAATAAAAACTCCACTTTTAACGTGATATATATCCCAAGTTCTATTATTCTCCTCTAGTAGGTTTATAATGTTTTTATACAAATCTCGGCGATAATATAGCCTGTATAATAAGTAATTCGGGACAGCTGACGTCCGAGTTGTAAACTCTTATCTCCCTCGCCAACTTCTAATGTAGGTGTAGGTAAATAATATTTAAGTTCCACAGCCATATTCAAAAACCCCACTTGAATACATTTTCTTTCCTCTTCAACAACCGACTTTACAAATACGAACATTCGCCATTTATCCATTCCTTTTCTAATGGCTTCAGAACTGTTACATCTGTCTTCCATATCTGTCCCATTGAGACCAATTTATGACTCCCTCTCTTTCTTCACCTTATAGTCCTCCCCTAAAATAGTGGCAATTTCTCCTTGCATAAACGCCCAGGGGACGTTCGAATTTGCCAAAGGACATTTGTCGCCACTAGGACAATAAACCTACAAAAAGATATCATTAATACCCAAGGTATCGAAGTTATCGTAGCCAACGCACTTCAGATCCAGCTCCTTGTCTCTTAATACTATCCCTACTGCAGGGAAAACAAAACTTGTGGTGAGGCACGCTAGGACATTGGACGAAGTGCGTGTCCTCTAACCGTTCCTGGCACAAGGTACATTTTAAAGTAGCTGTGGTAGCTGGGGTAGTAGCAGCAGTCGCGCTTTCTGTACTTCCAGCTAGTACTTCGTTGCTTCCGGGTAATGCCCCTGCTTCAGTTGACGTTACTGTAGTAGAGCTGACGTGGCGAGATCCGCTAGATCTACGACCACTGGTAGAACCAGCTGTAAAGAAAATATTCCTGATTAGTTGAAATTAAAAAACACATATTTTAGATAAAAGCACTGTAAAAGGAGCAAATACCTAAAAATTGGTAAAATTAATCCCTTCAGGTACTAGAACTACTAAAGCATAAAAACTGGTGTGGTAGTCCATTTGCCTAGCTTTCAATCTACAATTTCAAGCACTGAAGTATAGCAAATTTTATCGGTTTTCGCCGGATATCGAAGGTGGTACAACTAATTCACGTTTCGCGAAAATTGAATTTTACGTTTTGTGGTTTTATCCGTCTCATACGAATTTCAGCAACTTTGAAAACTTCTATTTCTTCTACCCATCTTATCGCCCTTTTGAACACGTTCATAACATATGCTAAAAATGACAAAGTCAAATTTTCAAACGTGAAGATCCATATAATACTTGGAAGAAATATCAGAGATAAATATTTTAGTTACTGTTACAGTCTTTTTAGAATGGATTGATACAATTCTTGGTGGCCAAATTCTAGAGTCTACGACGTAAAATGTTCTATTATACCTTATATACATTTTACAAGTAATAGGAGCGTTCGGTTGGCTATGGTTCTCTTTTCAATAAAATTTTGAACATAAACAAAAATCAAGTCAAAACATTCCGTTTTCGCCACCTATATTCTATCCGACCTTAATTTTCAAGTTGAAAATCCATTAATAATAATACCTACAGGCTCAAATGAAACATTTGCTTAACGGTTTCTCTCCAGATACCTTACAAGACCCATCATTAATAACGGTACCAATTTAATGCAGAAATCGTCGTTGAAAACGTCATCTAGCGTGCAAGATACTGCTACCCACATACAGAGAACTTGATCGCTTCTCTTTAATCATTTTACCAATATTTGAAAATAAGAGTCACAGATACGGGAAAATCATGTAAAAATATTTCTTACCTGTGGAATTTGGAGAATGTTGGCTACCCCTGCTGGCGCTTCTGGGAGCAGAGTTTCCAGGCGGACTCCCCCCCGTGGATCTGGGACTTCCCGGGGGTAAATTATCCGCAACTGACATTAAAGCAGCCATAGGACTCTGTCCTGAGCCGGTTTGGGCCTGAACCTGGGTTCCTGGGGCAGTAGTATTGGCATCTGGAGGCGACCCTGTTCGATTTAGTGGCGAATTGCTTGAACCGTTTGCTGTAGCTATGGAGACTGGCACTGGAAAGCAAATTGAGTTTCAGGACGGTTTGTGGTTAAGGGCTAATAGACTAAAATATTCCTAACTTTAATTGGAAGACCATTTTTCTGAAAACCAAAAAAAACTAATGGTACTTACTAAAGGTAAATTATGTTGATTAATTGTCGTTTGAATCAAAATCGTTCTAGATGATGTTACAACTATTTTCATGTACCTATTGACTGTACGTTTCTGAGATGTGAGAAAAGAATAAATTATTTGGAATATTTATGACACTCTGTTTATATGTAATTTGATAATAAAATATACATAAAGTCGGTGAATTTACCTAACAAAAAGTATGAATTCAATGTTTGTTTTGATATTAGAATTTTAATAGGTAAAACTTCATTTGAACAGGCATTAAACCTTGCACTATACAGGCCACACAATATGGACCATAAAACGTAATTGCAGTTTTAAAGCCCATTTACTTTTCTCAGAAAAATGTTAGCACCGTACTTTCAGACAATGCAGGTTAATCCATTGTCCGTAACGAAAGAGGATAACAGCTTAAGAAACTGAGACGAACTCGGCATCCTCGCATTTCGCTTAGGCAACAACGCAATGACGACATTTCCGCTGTCGCTATTAAAAACCTGCGACGTCAGAAAAACCGGTCTCGGTCGCATTCCCACATGACGACGAAGCCCGAGCCGACCCGAAAGCGCGCTGCAACGGCACGTTACGTCACGCGGCTCACTCGGAGGCGTACGAAACGGGGTCACGTGACCGCCATGACCTCTACTCGGCCGTACGCGACCGCCATGTTGGCGGAGACGGCAACTGTTTCGCAAAAAAACGCGTCTACGACGTTTGTCGTCGAGGCGAGGACGGGGACGAGTTTGGCGCAACTTTGTTGATTGCACGCCTGCTACTTGGAATTTGTTGTTTAGAGCAATTTCAGGGCTGAATGGCATCGCAAAGGTTGAAAATGCTAAAGTGCGTTGATTGAGAATTTGGCAGGCAGCCATTTTTGGATTACGATGACGTCTACGTGACGTTGGTCTTTGTCATTATATTTTGCAGCTTTATTATTTTGACAAGTGAATGTGTCGATCGACGTCAAAATGACATGTGTTTTTAACTTTGTTATTGAAACTTATACCTTTTTGACTTTTAAAATTATAGTCTTATTTGATGGTATAAATTTTAATTTGTCAATTTTACATGCAAATGTAAATCTGTCTGAATCTTTATTTCAACATAATCAAGTTGAAACATTACATAGTACGTTAGGTTAGTGCCATGAGGGTCAAAGCCAAATCCTCACAAAATAGAAAGCCATTTATCGCGGCGATTTGAATCAATTATCGTTAAACTTCTGTTCATTGTATATACCAAGTATAAACTATCCGGCTATTAATAGATCGAGTAATGGTGCTTCGCACAGTACTTTTCCACCATTATCTCATTGCTGATCTACCGTTGCATATAGTCACACGAAAAAGTATTACACAACATGCCAGCGGGCTGAGAGTTCGTTAACCTACCAACTAACCTACAAACCATACAAAAATGTTGTTTTTGTAGCCGGTAACTTTCATTTCGCCTATTGAGCAATGATTATTTTAAGCTTTTATGTAACGAATGCGGATATTCTGCCATGTCGGCCAATAATTATTTTAGATTAAGGAAGTTTATGGTTAGTTTAGGACGTTCTTTGTAATTTTACTTGACAGTTTTTAGAACTTAAACTTTTATATTACTGTCGTTAAAGGATAGTAAGTGCTTTTTGACAATGTAAAAGTATATTGTTGGTTGTTATAGTTAGTTACTTATTGCTTCGCATTTTGTCCGCCAGAAAGCGCATGTTTCCAATTGTAACTAATGAAGATGTTCCAATGATAAAAATGTAATCTATGACAGTATTTACGATTTCAAATATCTATTCGCCTTCTAGTGATAAATTGGTTATCATTAACAGAAATTTTCATTCTCGCTTAATGAAAATGGCAAATAAAATTATATTCATCCAGCAACGTGCAAATTTTGTTTGACGAATCCAAATCAACTAATAAACGCCAATTGACAAGTGTATTGTTTACAATGTTCTTCCGTGCTTTGATTTTAGCACTGTCTTATTATTATTTTCTTCTTATTCAGCCATTTAGTGGTTCATAAGTCTCCTAATTAAAAAATTGAACTGTTTGGATTTTTAACGTAGGTAAGTATATGATCTAGGCAGCAACAGGTGTTTAAAAGCCTCTATACTCAGCGCCTGTGAGATTAGAACACCTGTTCGTCAAAAACCAGCTTTATTTATCTGTTCAACGTTATTGCAGTCTTTTCATAAAACGTTGTCTACAACAATTAAGAACAATTAACAGAGTTTACCAACATAACCGCAAACATCCTTATCTTCCTCATTAAAATATCATTATACCTTTGTTGGTAAGTGTCTAGGAATAGAACAGCCGCTTAATTTGAATAATGATGGTAGATAAAATGTGCCAAAATAACTGTATTTAACTGCACCCTTGGAAAGTTTCAAGCTACTGTTTTATTGGTTTTTGAGTCTTGTTTTAACAAGGTTTTTCCGTTGCCGATAATAATATTGGAATTGTGTTTACAATACACAGAGTGGCATAAAAACAGATTGACAGAAGTTTGACGAGTCTACAATCTACGTCATTATAAAGTATATGTCATTTTAACGACATTCTGCAGACACGAAGTAATTTACAAACTGAAGATTACGGTCTCGGATGAGACTTAAATTCCCAGGTCTTTGTATTCTTTTTAGTTGTCAATTCTAGTTGAGACTATTTCCAAATTATCATGAGATCAACTTGTTCTTTTTTTCAAATTTCTAAACCAAGCCAAAGTTACACAATTTTCTTTAGATATTATACAGGGTATCTGGGAATAATGCACTGGTTGCTCTCTTGTCAGTTTCTATATAAACTAGTATTCAGCATATACACTCGGTATCATGAACATAGCATTGATTGATGATTTTACTAATTTTTGGATCCCTCCACGGATCTCTACAATTGAAGTAGTTATGTGGAGTCCACATAGAAGGAAAACCAAATTCGAACGTAAACATAGTAACTGTGTACAGCCTCCAGGCGACTGACAACCCAAGAGAATCAATATCACCGTTTCATTGACCTACGATCCGAAACCGGGTGGATACCGCATGACAGCCATTCTGGCCATTACATGATTACTACCGAGAAAAATTCCTTGGAATAACGGTATCTTCGAAAGGGGGCCAACCAGCAGGTTACAAGACAAGCACAACTATTTCTTTCGTCTTTCTTGTGTATAGACAGATTAGTGTAAAACCAGTTGTGAAAGCTAGGCCGTGACGTCAGCGCAGCATGGTGGTCTTTGCCGCGTTGCCGCCGCTCTGTGGCAACGTTGTCAAAGTTACCTCGATCGATGTTGCCCCTATTTGTTTATGTAATGCGTATGAATTTGGGAAATTGATGTGGATTTGTTGCGATGGCTTCTCGTTATGAAAAACAAACACGGGAGCCTTCCGTTCAAAAAATATTTCTTGAGCAATTAAACGCCTATCGTGTTTACAACAACGCTAGCTGCAGCAATAACAAACAGAAATAAACTACTCAATCAGCATTTTTACGGCCGGAGAAACAGTTCAAAGAAACCTCTGTCTAAAGGCCACGATTTATTTATGGAAGCACACCAGTACCACGTGTTTATGAGACCATTTCCATGTAAACATAGATAAATTTAGCCAGGATAGGCGGCGACCAGGAAACCTGTTATTAAAATGAAGAAAAAGTTTGGTCGAAACTGGGAAGTGGCATGGTTGGGTCGTTTCGTGCTGACAGACGCCATTGTTGACTTCGTTGTGCAACGCGTATAAGCAATAAGCTTTCACTCGTAGCGGTCAACCTTGTGACGTCACGGCGCGGCAGCCATGCCAGCCGGTTCCGCTCGGTTGTGATTACTCTAGTGCTTCCAGTGTTGCCAAGCACGGGAGATCATCCATGCATTAATCTTTTTAATAGCCTTATGATTTTGATCATCTCCATTTTTTTACGATTCATCTCTATATTACGTATTTTGGATGTTCTATTGCAACAATCTCAGCAACCTTGCCCCTGACATCCCCATGACCTTGTTTTATGACGATCCTAATTAAGCGATTCAGTCACGATGGTATAATAAGCTCGAACATTCATGCTTTTGTTTCCAAATACGTGTTCGGATAGATTGTATTGTGAAGGTGCACCTGCAACCTTGCGTGCTGCTCTGTGGCTAATCATTTTAATGCATAACTCTAAATGTAATTCATCATTGATTGTTTTAGTAAACAATTTTTGATAGTACTTTCTAAAAATGATACTGCTGCTGGTTTTCTAGCTACAATGTTGTCAGATCCGCGTCGCGATACAAAAATAGATCGCAGGAAATATCGTTTTTACACGAGCTCCGTATTCAGGAACAAACTCCTTTCGAAAGTTTCGCATTACGCACTACGTCGGCAATTATGATGGGGAATTTGGGCGGCCTTGAGAAATTACCGCAAAATAATGAAGTGTACATACTCGGAATACATTTACATTATTATTTGCTTAAACTTAAATTGCTGCGCAGTTTCGTGACTCATTCCGGGCAACCGTGTAATTGTAGGCGGATTTATTTTCTTTACACACATTTCCATTATTTTTAAAAATCGACTACGTCCGTCCTTGAAATAAAAGTAATTTCTCACGGTACTAGGGCCCATGAACGTCTGCAAGCAAGCAACCTTGCATCTGCTGGTACCGATGCACCGAAGCATAAGCTCTTTGTTATATCTCAATAACCCATTAGAGGAGTTTTTGTTGCGTTAAAGAACATTCCCGGTACAAAAGGGACTTGGTAGTGTGGGAAAATCTAGGTCAATGTAATACACACACAAAAAAAAAAAGACTCTGCCCCAGCTGTTTTATAAAACAAGATGTAGATGTAAACTGCAGCTATACTTTGGCTTAATTGATATGCGTGAGACGTTTAGTTGGTACGTTAGTACCGCGGTTGAATGTACAATGGGCCATTATTGAGTTAGTTTGCGTCACTCTCATCGAAAGATACCATGTTTGCCACGTGTCAACGCTCCAATACTAATACCAGTAAGTCACCTTGCTGCATAGGAATTATTAAAGTTTACATTTTCGCATCAAATTCCCCAAATATTTTTATTCAATCTGTCGCATATGCATACTGCTTCGGAAAATCAGTATTTTGGAATCCTCGCCGTCAGTGTTAAACCACGTTGCAGAAAAAAAATTAAGTGCGCTACTGGGTTCTACGTGGGAAAGACTATCAGAATGAGTTTTGCTGGCTGTATCCATGAAACCAAGATTACGCCGACTTTTTGGCCACTATCAACTTGCGGTTTATAAAAATCGAGCGTAGGAATCCGGAAACTGAACGTGTCTAGCTTCAATAACAACTAAGATATCCCGTAAAACTGCCAAATGAGACACCTTGCAACTTAATATTCTATTTTAAAGTTTGTTAAACTCCTGACCCCCTAAATTTCCTAGGTACGTCGCGGCTTCTTAAAGTGTTGATATCAATTTAGTTTCTTATTTAAAATGTGATATGAAAATAAAATCTGGTTAGTTTACGTTCTGTCAATTTAAGTCCCCACAAATATGTCTCCCTCTAAAAAATAGACTACAAAATAAATTTAATAAAATATTCATATGCATAATAGTTCCCTCAATATTCAGTAAATTTTTAATATCAAGTCTCAGTATGACTTAAGTTCGATTTTTCTTTGTTTTGTTTGGGAATAACGCTTTACACACAAGAAGGAATCATTGAAGCGGTGGAATTCGCTATTATTTTCGGTCTTAACTAATTGAGAACAATATTTATCCTTTACTAGTGATGGAACGAAACCTTTGTTAACCTTTCGGTGACAAATCTGTCGACGTTTTTCATTTATTTTATTAATATAATTAACTGGACAAAATTGTTGGGCACGCGAGCATGCAAATATATGAAACTCTCCGAAAATTCCTCCTTATCGCTTAGGAATGATAATTGTGATTCCTTTGTAAAGGGTAAATGTTAATCTCAATTTCAACTGACAATAGTGTGCATTGGCACCTCGTTGTATTTGCAAACAAAATGAAAGGAAAACTGAAAAATCCACCTGAAAAGCATGGCAAAACTTGAATTTGAAGTGTCGCTTCGAAGATAAGATGAGGCGACAACAATCGTAAAACGACCAAATATAGATTTTATTTAAAACTTCCACTTAAATTGAATTGCGTACAAATAAGTGAAACCCTAAAACTAACCCGGGAAATGAGAAAGTCCTTGAAAAATAAAGCAAAGTTGGTTTACTTGTGGCCTGCTTATGTACTGGGGCTTGGCCTTTAAAGGTAAACATCAATGGCTTCTTATAAGAGAATTATTTAAAGGGTTTTTTTAGTTTCAGCGGTCGACAAACTGTAGTATATACTGTACTCGCATATAATAAGTATTATGTCCTCAAAAACTTCTCCATCGAAGCTGATGGCCTTCGTTACATGCTCGTGTAATAACATACTATTTCTGTGCACGTTTAATTTTCATGGAGAAAATTTATATATGTATTATTACTGTTCGTTACACGTCAGACAACGGGTACAATATTGTCACGTGTTTCACAAAATGTATAACAATTAAGCAACTTTCATCTTCACTCGATCCGATAAACATTCCAATTTACACGCGTCGCGAACACAGGAAAACAGTACATCCGGGATGCGGTAATGAACAATCGCGATAATGAACAATTAAAGGTCCCTACTTCATAATTACTAAACCGACTTCCCCGATTGCGATCGCCGTTATCAAAGTCAAAACATAAGGAATCTTCGTTTTCTGACGCAAAGGTTGACGACGCTGGCAAACAAAACAATAAAGTCTGAGTTACGCTTTAGACGGTGTGACGAGAATATTTATGTGACGTCATGGCTTGGGCAATAAGGAAGGCACTTACCATTGACTTTAAACGCAGTCCCAGCATCAAAGGATCCAGTTCTCATCGGGATCTTTTCCTGCTTGAATGATCTTTCCGTTGAGACCACGAATGGTTGGGCCAAAGACACAGCAGGTAAACTTTCGCCCCGGGTCAATGGAGGTCTCACCATTTGCGGCTCCTGCCGTGCACTGCCGTGTTCATCCACTGAGAGCATACGTTTAGAGCCAACATCTCCATTGGAGTGATGGTGCGGATGATGGTCTTCATCGTCGACCGCAGATAAACCTCTTTTCAGTCCTTGAGCAGGCATGTTGGTCTGTCGTCCATGATGGTGAGTTTGTAATGGATGATGGGCTGCGGCTGCAGCAGCCAAATGCGTGGGTAGACGCACAGTTGTTCTCGTCACCTAAAAGTCAAGTTTTATCTCCTAAGAATGAGGAGGAAAGCAAGAACACCTACCAAAGCTTCGTGCTCGGCGGCTCCATCCACTTGAGGACGGGTTAACCCTTGACCACCTCGTGGAGGTGGTGGTTGAGCAGCAGCGTATCCTTCTAACATAGTGCCCCTGGTGTGATGCATATAACCCTGATGATGTGCGCCTGACTGGTTTTGTGAGCGACCACCAGCGCCCACCTCACCGTTCTGGTGCTCCCTATGTGTTTTGGTGGTGTGGCTGGCCGCTCTGGCTTCTTGAAAACCATGGGCGCGTTTTAGCTGTCTAGCTGCATCCAGGACCACTTCGATACGGTCGGCCCCCTCATAATTGACACAACCACGACAAACTGCCTCCGAAAAATCGTGCACCATGGCCCAGGGCATTCGAGGCAAATCACACAAATAGCATTGCTGCCTTTTGGCTTGCTGCATTTGCATTACCGACATTTTTACCATATATTCGGTTTATCTCAAATTTGTATTTTAATTCTCCTGCTTCCACCTGTAATCACCACTATTGCCGCACACTGCTATTTGGCTACCACCATTTCACAAATAATGTCAGAAACGGTTAAACGAGCATTTTGTGTTAAACATTTAACGTTATCTCAACTCGCTAAACATACTTTTGCGGGAAATAGCGCGCACGCAAAAACCACTTTATAAAGCTGTTCACATTAAACACACTGACGTAAGACGCGACACGACTACGACTCAGTGGACCATTCCTGGTTGACTAAAGATTCCAGGTCCTGTGCGGTTGTGCAAGCGCCTGATTGCGATATTGGAATTGCCACGTTGTCATATTTTCTGGTCAAACATTCAGCTACATGGTACCGGCATTTAAAAGAATTATTTCACTTATAGTATATTTTTGTGGTAATTTTAATGTTTTATAATTTTATTTAGAACCAACTACCAGAAGTTTGTTTGCAACAAATGATAGTCGCTTGAAAGAACAACAAAACACGAAGCAACCGACGCGAAAAGATCCGTTGTTTACGATTGACTCAACCCGAAGAAGCGTCGCAGTGACAACATTGTCTCGTGGACACCAAAGGTTCCAGTTTACAACCTAAACACATAAACCGCTCGATGCCGCGCGCAGCCTGTGACGTGTAGCCCCATTGCCGCCATTGGCCGTGACGTCACGAATGTAATGATTAACCGACCGGGTCTCATTTACCCAGGTCGCCCCTGCCCCTGCACCACTACTGGTTTAACTCGCTCATGGCATCCACGTTGCCACCTCCGCTCAGCGTGCTCGACAATAACTTTATAAACATTTAGCTTATTCAGCTACAGCCTGACCGGGACCGATGATCTAAACCAAGGCAATAGTTTTAATGGTACTGTTATGTTGTTGCGTGTGTCAATGGGACTACTGATGGTGTAGCCGTGAGGCGGCAACATTGGGCGGAGAGTGCAACTCCAGGGAATCAAAAGTAGACAATCACTTTCTGAGAAGAGAACAATTATTGAATCGCTCCTTTTTTATCCAGGCCCGCGGACATTCTAGTTGAGCTAATATTATTCTGATTGGTAGAAAAATTGTGGAAAGCAGATGTTTTCCCCTGTATAAATCACTGGAGAGTGACTGAATGTAACAAAGAACTGAGGTAAAAAATTCAGAAAATGTCAAATTGTATTCATAATAAAGTTTGACATTTCCTGAATTTCTACCTTTACTCATTTGCATTCTGCCACTCTCAATAATTTATAAACGGGAAAAAATCTCCTTTCCACAACAATAAGAACGCACAGGGTGGAGATTTTTGGGGGTGATTGCTGGTTTCTGGTTTATTACAAGAGTTCAAATTTTTGCTCTAACATACATTATTTCTCACTACTGACGTGACGGTCAGAAATATTTCACAACAGCAATGTACAAAACAGTATACGATTTTTTCACTACTAGATTTAAATAGATTTTACAATATTACAATAAATTTACCTAAAAGAAGGATAAATAAAATTCAAAACACAAAAACCCAACGCGTGACGACTTCTGACGTCAACGGTAACGTTTCATTTGACATTAAATTACATTGTAACCATAAATAAAAGACCAATGGGGTATGACATTCTGGCCGATTAGCTGGCTAGGTAAATAATGAGCCAAATGCATGTCATTATTAATTTGTTATTCAAGTGCTTTTAGAAGCAGGACGAGAAAACCTACTTTAGAGTCATTCAACACACCCAATAACGGTGTCTTATAAAGCTAGTAAAAATAGTTAGTAAATAATTTAATAAAAACTTGTATAAAACTCAGGACATAAATCTATTTATTCTAAACACTTGGGCCACTCACTGACGCTCGGGGAGTTAATTATTCTTCCCGTAAATAAACAATGTTTAATTCAATTGTTGCATAAACAACTAGTGTTGTTATAGTATAGTAGGCGACATCTCATACACCGATTTCAATTCCTTCCCCCTTCGTTTTTGACGATTTACAAAATTGTTCTAATTTTACCCAACTACCAACAACATTATTGCTCACGTCTGAGATCTTTTCAAGAGTTTATATTACAAGGTGAAGTCATGCCAAGTAACTCCTTTGGAAAACAAACAAGACCGGCTGTTTGATAGGTCATAAAGATGTCTTTACCGCAAAACGTACCATGTAAACTGTTTAACTTTATCAGTAATTCGAAATATAAACATTCAGTGCGCCGAGGAACACGTTATTTATTGGTGCTTCTGAGTTTCAAATCTGTATTTCCATAAATAACTCCTGTTTGGCGTACGTGCTGAGTGCCTCAGGAGAAAAATTTCCCCAAAAAATGAAATTAATGTAATAACGCAAGTTGATTCTGAATAATGTCAAAATATTTCTTATCATTGATTGAAATAAAATCTCTAAGTCATGTACAGAAATAATAAATTGAAAGATCTGCTGATTAACAATTGAGTTGTTCACATTATCAATTGACACAATACACGCTTGGCAACGGCGATCTCATGGAAATGTTCATGGGTCTAACCAATTCAATACTCGTGAGTGAAATTATTTACTTGTAGATTCACTCGTGGTTATCAGCCTGCACGCCCCGTCTGTCTGATGATGGCTGTTTAATTGTCTTATCTATCTCGGATTTGTCTTTAATCCAGCAGATGTTATTGTCCCAATTTTTATTTTTGTATTACGCAGTTTTAGTAGAAAATGTTTAATACATGATAAGGGCTTATCGCCTATTTACCTTCACCGTATTTATAGTACCCGTGCATGGCAACAATGTAGGATAAAAGTACGCGCAAAAACCTACATAGTGTCGTTATTTGTCAGATATTTCGAATTACTACGTAAAGGTCATTGAGAAAAACATTTCAGATCGATTAATATGTTTCTTGGCAAGGATCTTACGCCCACGTCCCTCAAGAATTATTCCGAATTTTTATCGTAATTTCACACACAGAAACATTTTTCTTTAACACAATCCCAACAAGTAGCCTTATCCAAAATCAATGGAACTTTCCAGAGTGTATCCACATGAGATTCCGTATTCTTTGTCGAGGACTATACCGTCTCTGACGTCACAAAATCGATGACGACTCATCGCGCTAGAGCTCACCCACACCCACGCAACAAGATTGAGGCTCTATCGCGGTATTGTCAAGTTTAATCCCAGGAAATAGTCGTAGAGTCTCAGTCGAGTTGCTTCTAATGTGCTGCTGGAATACAAAGAGTGCACTCTGGAAAAATAAATGGAATAGCCTGGATGAATGATGATCAGGAATATCCATTGAAATATTAAAAGATAAAAAATGGTTGTGTTCTTTTTTTTTGCAAGTATTTAATTAATACATTTCTAGTTTCATGCTTAAAGGTTTTTCCCAATATTGAACAACCTGATGAAATCCGAGTAACTAAAATATTATTAGACGTGTATTTGGCATACAGCAGGCGTTTGCCAAGCTTGGAAAACTTTGAATGTATGTGTGTATATTTTTACTACACCATTAAGCGTGTATTTTTAGGTCCGCTTCCTCTGTTAACTGACTTTACAGCCAGCGCCATGCCTTTCCCGTCTGGTCCGCATTGAAACACAAGTTCGTTTGCGTGTTTTTTTGTGATTAATTTTAGTTCAGACCCTTCCTCTACGGATTTGCGTGTCGGTTAATTTTAGCCAGCTCCCCAATGTTATATCTTCCTCGTCCTTTTTCCTTTACAGTGCGACGTTGCCAGCAGAGACATCTACCTTCTTCATTGAAAAATATCACTTTTCAATTTTTTTAATGTTTTTTTTTTCAATGAAAACCTTAAAATTGACAAGTTCTCTTTCGGGCTCAATTTTATCTGCACAACTCGTCAATACATAGTATTTCCTACATGTAAATTGCAAACTTATGTGGCAACGCAACATTTTCCTCATTGACTATTTTCGCTTACCTGGCGTGACTATGGTCGTTAAAATTCAATTATTCTAGTGTTGCACTTCGCTGTTGTGTGGGCCGCCGGTAGGGGCCATCCATTGGCTATTTTCAGAAATTCCAGTGAAAATCGAAATGCACACGTAGGTGATCTTGTTTTCTAATCCAACTGGCAGATGAAATTTGGCACAGGTCTTGTCCCTACGGCAATGCTCCGTCAATAAAACTCGCCAATGGTCAGTCGCCACTGGTCACTCTCCAGAGACAAATATGTGGATCTACGTCATTGAACCCATCTACAGAATCATTCGGTCAGGACATTGAAATACTTAGAATTTAAAATTATTGTTAAAAAGACAATACGCCATAAACCAAAAACGCTACCACAGAAAATTCCAAATTGGGAATTCCTTCCATCCTATACAGTATTCTTGTATTGCATGGACTTCTTCATGCTGATTTGAAAAGTGTAGGGACTTGTGATATTATCTCTACCGATTCTACGCAAAAGAAGTATTTATTTTCCATAAAGAAAATGTGTAAAACGAGGAATTTATCATTTTCTTCCATTCCAGTGGGTAAAAGGTGTGAAATTAAGATGATTTGTCCGTCTTACACATTATTGTTATAGAACATATATAATTCGTTTACTGAAAACGATTGAAAAAAATACCACAAAATTCTATATTTTTCAAAGTAAAAGAAAGCTCACCTAATGTGTTAATTTTTGTCTCCACAGGTACAGGGATCACCAAAAATTCTGTAACCGATATTTTTCTCTCTTGGTACACCCTGTGTGCGTTCTGAAATTTAAACTCGTCGTGTTCTTTTTTTACATAGGATGTCTGGCTTTTTTGAAGTAAGACTTTAACCACATCTTTTATGCCCAAAAATAATACTAATTTGCTATATCTGAAAAATGTCGCCTTAAGAAATGCAGGGCGTCGAATGTCAATATTTTTCCCAACATGAGATACTAATGTTGACTGTATTAAGACTGCTATATTGTGGCACTGTTTTCCTAGAAAGCCGTAGCTTTGCATATCCAGTAGGACGCATATTGGAGGTAGTCACACGTACACTTTGTGCGTTTTTTTTTCATTATATCTAGTAGTTCTGATGCCAATCATGACCTATCAAAAGCCTACACATGTCGAGATAACTCAGGTAACAACTATTATACAATTGAACCTCAATATAAACCGATAAAGCAACTCTTGATCAAACATTCCAGAAAGCTCCCCTTTACCACATTAAATTGTAATGCCTGACAAATTTACGATCTCGTATCAACTAGAACAATGGCGTCGTTAGAATCAACATCACATGATGCAATCAAGATTATCACCGAGGCGATAACGCTTCCATTCAAACACGCTCAATGCAAACACGGAAAATAACAGCTATTTTTCGGTTCAGTTACCTATGGCATTGCAGGAGATAAGATGGCGAGTGGTCGGGCTAAGGCCATCTTGTGCGTCATGTTCGATGTGAGATTTACGTCAAACGAGGGGAAATATTAAATGTGTTATGTAATTATGGTATGGTAAAAATAACTAGTTATCTGACTTGGTTTGTTTGATTGGCAAATATTGACTAATTTGGGTAGTAAAGATACGGTTTGGTTGATTGGTTGATGGCGCTGCGATTTAGCAGTGTCTGGAATAATACTTAGAAATGAAGGGAAAAATAATATGCCCGTTCGTTCTTTAAAAGAAAATCCAATGGACTGTGGAAATAAATCAAAGGGGAGGTCTGTGAAGTATGACCTCAAAGAGCATATGTGCCCATTAGGATTTATCCTTGACGGGACGTTGATAGCTAAACTGAAAGTCTCCAAGACATGAAAAACATAAGATTGTTCATATTTAACAATTTGCGTCAAAAACCGGATCTTAATTTAATTATTGAAGTATTAATTGCCTTAATTTCTAAAATAACTACACGATTAACGTTACACCATCCAATAAAAATATAACTGTTTTGTCGATAAACGTCCATAATTTAGGCCAGTGGCTGTTATTATGCACAATCAAAAAACGTTAATTATTGTTTCATATTATCATACATAACATTGAAGGACGAAAAACAAACCGAAGTTCCAAAGACCACAAACATCTCGTCGTTTTTACTCCTTATCAACAAATGATAAAAACGACGTCTTGGCGTATACCCGGTGTTACCAGCGAAGCATCACATTTAAAAATACTACCGTGCCAGACGAAAATAAAACGATCTGTCATTCCTCGATCAGAAATACCAGCACGTGGAACTGAATCGGGCCTTCTTACAAATTTTTTGGCAAAGGAAGCACCTTCTTTCTATTTTGGCGACCCATTATTATTTTTATGTAGTCACTTAGTTGCGAATGACAACACTGTATAGTTGATATAGTGAACCGAAGAAAGAAAGGAAAAACAATTACGTCACCGCGTGTTTACTGGGTGATTCCATGTTAATTTCACGTGCTTCGCGAAATACAGAGTATTCTTTAACCTATTATTTATTATCTCTCAAAAAATCAGAATTCATTTATCTGTGGGAGAAAGAGCGCAAACCACACCACCTGTTCAAGGTGTCGCGCGAATTATTACCGCTCAGAATGTGACTGCGTTAAATTAAGAAAAAACCATTCAAGTTGATTCGAGATATTTAGGACACGAATATATGCCAGTCCTGCCCTGTATTTTATTTATCTCGTGCAATTATCAATACTTAGTTATTCTTTACAAGCAATTTGCAGTTTGTTTGGGTTATAAATTACGTGATACTCCATGTTTTTAAGTATGCCCAAGTCAGACGAATTTCTGACATCAATTGATGACATGTTTGACTCTAACCAATCATATGTAATAACCGCACTCCCTATCCCACGTCATATTTATCATTCTATTAACGTTCCGTATTAAATTATACTATAATACATTTTCAGTTCATTTTATAACAATTTCATTCTTAAGATCCAATAGATTAGAAAGCCCTATTATGGGCGATCCGACAATTCAGAATTTCGTACCGTCAGTTTGTCCACAATCTTAGTTTCTTTACTGCATTTTGCCGCGAATCAGGCGTACACAGATACGTTTAGACAGCCATCTTGTCACACTTAGTGTGCACATTTTAGATGCCGGAATTCGCCATTATACTTTTAATAGGGAATTCAAAACCACTTACTGAAACATTTGTTAACCTTATTTTAACATATTCTTGACGCTATCGTTAATCACCTAAAACTGACGTTTGCGTGCAAAAAAGCACAAGTGTGCGTAATGCACGATTGCTTTTTTTCATCCCAAATTGCATTCATGCATATTCATGATCTAACAGATTTGAATTAACTTGTTATATTATTTAGTGTATTCTTATTTAGACGTTAATAAATTATTTCCAGATACTGAAAATTACAGTCAACAGTCATAGTGAATTATAATTTTGATATATTCTTGCACAAGAATGTACCAAATATATTGATAAGGTTGATGAATTTTTGTACATATACTCTTTATCAGTTATCGGCAAAATGCAACGATGATAAAGAGAATACTTCTGACTCCTGTTAATATATTGGAAATAATATATGTATATTATTTCCCATATAATATATATATAGAAATAATATATATATATATATTATTTATATATATATTATTTCCCATCGAGAAATTTAGCAACCAATGAAGGGACGGCAAAATGAAATAAACCTACAATAGTAAATAACAAATTATAACTCCACATGGAATTTTATTTTAAATTTAAGGTCAGAGTTACTTGATGTCTTATGTTTGCATTTAACCCTTCAATTGCTGTATCCATTTTTGGTATTTCCATATTTCTTTCAAAATCCAAAATCAACCGAGTTTGACAAAATCGAAATTTCGAACGGACTGCCAAATAGTCAAAAATCGTTTTTTAATTTGGCAACTGGCCCTCGGAAGTGACGTCAAAACGAGGTGTGTTTGTCAGCCTTGAAAATTCCAGGCGTTATTTTTATAAATCATTTTGATGTCATTACCGGCGAATGGCCTTGCGATCTCGTAAATCGTCAGAGATGCAAAGTCAGTTAAGTTGGGGTGGGGATGTTTTCAGTTGTAGAAAATTCCGACTATATCTGAAAGTGTTTGAAAAATAAATTGGTCGAATTCCGTAGATTAATTTCTGAACTTGTTTAAACAAAAAAATTGGGTCATCGTTGGGCACTTTGTCACCCCAGAAAACATTTTCATCAAATTTAGATTGAGCCATTTCGTAAATTCGGAATCGTCATAAGTTCAGTTTTTAATTCGGAATAGTTTTGTTATTAAATTTTTGGAGATCGTTGATTATTCGAGCCATATTATATCATACTTGTGATAAATGAACACACCTATAGATGGCAGTTGTTTAAACACTCCAAGTCATTTGACAAATTCTTTCAAAATCTCAAACAAAAATCTGCATTAGAATGCGCTATAAAGCAATGTGTTTACAGCCCACATTTGTCATTAAAACCACAAGTGTGCGCATAAAAAAATACCGCACGCATACTATTGTCAAAAATAGCACATTAGACATGAGAAAAAATATTAAATTGGCGAAAACAATTGAATATTATCGTACTAGAGCCGGTGCAGTTAGTCACAAAATATCCTCACAATCACATGGACTCGCGCGATAAGAAAACCAACCTTGTAGCCGACAAACATCAGCAGCCTCTTTAGCTCAGTGGTAGAGCACTGGTCTCGTAAACCAGGGGTCGTGAGTTCAAACCTCACAGGAGGCATTAACTTTTTTTTTTCATTTCTTAATTTACCTATTAATTTCTATAGTATGATTTTATTTATCATATTTTTTTTGTGTTTTTATAAAGTAAAAATTTTTATTTTTCACTTTATGTATTAACTATAATAGACCATATCTCTATATATGCGGCAAGAATATGGAACATATATAATTCAGGAATTGATGTTTGAAAAAATATTCTCAGAAAGGTACTCTGTTATTTTTGAACGAACATGTTATAAAAAAATGAAATATACAGAGTAAATCAAAAATTAGATATGACATTTAAATTTTTTCCCAAATAAAATACCCAATTGTTTTACTTTGCATTGTAAATAGATATAAAATTTTAGATGCAGTAGACTCGCATAAATTACATAAAACTACCAGTAGTGTGAAATGTTGAGAACTTCGGTATTTCAAACAACTTGTTTTAATCTGCATAAGCGTGTATTTTAGATCGAAACAAATAAAAATGTGTTTTTTTATTTAGGAATTTACCTTACCTAACACCGAACGAAACCCTGTACATATGGCATTTCGATTGGGATATTTTGGACGTGAAGCATATCGCTTGTAATATTATAATAGGGAAAATTGCACTACATTTTAGGGAAAATAGCGAAACAGGATGCTTGAAAAAAATAATAAAAAAAGGATTATTCATCTACCGACCGTACTAGTTTTAGTGTGGCATTAAAAATATACTAATTATTAAATTTTTACATATGTGGAACAAATTACACAAATAATATATTTGGAGGTTCGCTCTTTAGAATGCAATTAATACGGCGAAAGACAAAATTTTTTAACTCTTTACGACAAATCAAGAGTAGTAGATCACAAAACGACGTGGGCGTTATAACTTTCTTTAAAAATTATGCAGTTATGAAATCGACGACATCGTCGATTAACAATAACCAGGAAAAAATTGTAAAAGCGCTGAACCAGAAAATTAAATTCAATAAAATAACTAAACGCCCATTGAAAATGGCGGAATATTCAAAATTTTAGAGAATTAAAATTATAATAACTTCAGATTCTTCTATTATTGAAAAATGCTAGCGCCAAATTTTTGACAAAAATGATATAGATAAAGATGATGTGCCTTTATCAAGACTAGGAAAAATTAAATTCAGTGAAAACTCAGAATCAAAAGTTAAAGAAACCATTGAATTACTCAGTATTATTGAACCAGTAAATTTAATTTCTACATACAAATTTTCGTAATAGAAGATTAAATTAACGTTTTTGGACTGAATACAGCATAGTCGATGTTAAAGAAGGGAATAAAGGCAGCATTGCGAATATTACATCTTTGAGTAGACATCGATACCATTGAATATTCAGAAAATACCCACTTAGAAAATGACATTATTGAAGAACCAAAGAGGACAATTTCTATTCTCGAAGTTCTATTAGCGTTAAAAGTGGTCTCACAATGGTCGGAACAAAATTATATTAGTTTTAGTGACAGGCAGCGCCTTCTCAATATTCAAGACAAGGCAGTAGGTACTGAGAAGTAAAATAAGAAGATTAGAACCGAACTGAAGCCTTTTTTTTTAAGTGAATAACATAAAAATACATATTTAATACAATACTTGATATTTTTCACTTTGTTTTTACTACATTGATAAGTTTGAAATACCTTTTATCATTTCATATCTCTTTCGTTCATGTGGACAGTCTCGATTATGTGGACATAGCAAGTTTTTTGTGTTCACCCCATCGCGAACTTTCTGCACATTCAATAACGAACAAAATTTTTTATGCAATATGCGCAAAAATGGACTTAAAGAAAATTCGTCCATTTGTGGAATAATTGTAATAATTCAAATTGGACGGGCGATCAAAGCAATAAAACATAGTTTGTATGTTTTCAAAAATGCCATCATCCCTTTCGATACCACTCATGAGGATGTTTAATTTATTTCAAAAAACATTCCTAACATGTGCCTTTTCCTAAATCGATGTTAGCTTTGCCTGAAACTACCTTTTATAATTTCTATAACTCGCACACCCCTCAACAGACAAAAGTGAAACCTACGCGACTTACAGTTACGATGATATCCTACTAGGCTAAAATCTCCCATCCTTACGCAAAACTCTAACAATGTAAGCTAAACACACAACAGCAGCTGCCACCGTCTTATTTTCGTTTTAAGACATCTGCCGAGGGACCCCTTTTCAAAAAATAACTCCACGAACAATGGGCCTGATGTCGTAAGACACGTGGTAAGGAAAGGTGTATGACTATAGGCTTGGCGTATGACGGGACGTGGGGCGAAATAAGGAAAATTATGGTTGAACTTCTAATCGATCAATTTAAGTATACAGGGTATCCGTTTTTGGAAATCAACCATAGAGATCTTGATTACCATAAAAGATACAAGTTCAGGTAAACATGTTATTTAACAGACACCGTGTGGAAGTCATCGGATTTTTTTTTTAATTCTATATCGCGTATATAATAATTTAACCGATCTCTCATTTAAGTTACCAAGATGCCCCGTTTCTGGAGTTGAGTTGTATATACTCAGTAGATATGCACCTACCTGGGGTTTTTAAAAGAATTTTTAAATTTGACAATAAATTGGATTTTATACGGATTTTGAAATTGATTATTTTTCTGGTTAGAACGATGATGGAAAATATTCCGGAAGTTTATTCTTGAGTATCGAAATGAGAAAGCTGAACCACTGTATGACGTAACGATTCTATGGAGTCTTTATTCGAAGGGCCTCTTTATCTTATTGAATATTTACGGGCCGGATCTTCTTGCCGAAATCCGGTAATCCTTGGGGCGATAATTTTATGGCTCGAAGGGGGAACACATCGACTTTGAAACCGGTCCTTTCTCCCCTTCTCATCGTGTTGAGACGTCCCTTCCGGAAATTTATTTGTCTTATGATTATAAAGGCCATCTTGCCTGCCAGTTTCTGAAGGCATTATTCGTCGTACATCACGATCAAGCAAATTAAAACATTTCATTCATATGACGCTTGTCACATAAAATTCGTAATAAAGCAAAAGCCTGCGATGACACTGCGAAATGTTCATATTCGAAACACTCCACTAACCCAAATATCTTTTTTTCTTCTTCGAATTTTGACCAATCCAATACGAAACATATTCCAGTATCCTTGATTCCGACCATCGACTTTTTTCATGTGTTAAATGTCGACGTTAATAATAACTATTTATAGAATTAATGCCTTAGGAAAAAATTACCCTCTTGTCCTGAATTCACAGAAAATTGAGAGGTTTCCCTCCTTCTGTCCCGGCCCTGTTACTGTAAGTAATGATTATTTTTTCGAGATGTTGAGAATGTTTTGTTCAATAATTCTATATTATTATTATGTAGCTTCGCATTTATTCTTGAAATATTTAGATCTTTAATTTGTATTTTATCGATGAGAGCGACGTTTCTTCCACCAATAGCACATAATTTGAGTGGATTCTCTATGAGCTCTAATCAAATTCAGGTACGATTGGGTCATCACACTCCACGGTGAAAATCGATCTAAAAACCCTGTCAAGAGTCCTGGTGCGTGTGATAATTACTCAGCGATTGGATCGAGTGAAACCGGATTTGCAAGTGGCTGAAATAATTCGGCCATCATTTACTCGCAGATAATGGGTCTCCAGGTATGTTAACCGTACCAAGAACCTTGAGTCGATTTTTTCTTTTTCTCGCATGATGCTTTTTTAAGTCTTATTTTTACGTTCATTGGCGTACATTATTTTACGTAAATAATCCAAGAATCATTAAGTTCTGTACGTTTGGGGCGGATTGTTATTTTTTTCTTTTATTTTGGTTGAGAACACACACATGTAGGAGATCTTGAAACGGTGTAGGAAACTAATACGGAGTGTCCCGGATACAAAAAGATACAAATTAATACCTCTCAACAATAAAATACTTAATTTTTACTGTGCTCTTAAGCTCTACAAAAATAGTGTACCCTTGACACCTATTGTTAATAGTATATGGCAAATTCGTCCACGTTCACTGTGTAGAGTCTTGTTAAGTATCCCAACTTCATTAGCAGAAAACGGAGATTCTTATACTAAATACTATAGGCATTTTTTTTGGAAAAGTTAAAACATATAAATTTAGCCCTGTATCACACTTTGATAAGTTTTAACATTTCTGGGTTATGCATAAACGTTCCAGCTCATGCAACACTTTGAATTACCGAAAGTAAGCTTAAAAATGACGTTAATTTTGGAGATCCCACTAAACTAAACATACAAACCGCCATGGAATTATTTTCAATATCAAAATAAATATTATCAGCAAAAGTCTGGAATGGCCATTGGATCCCCAATGTCTACCAGCCAATTATTTGCTAAAGAAATTTTACATATATACATAAATTTCCACAAAAATCCTACCCCTTCCATAAATTTTAGTTACCTCTAAATTTTTTTTTGTTTAAGCAGCTTTTTCTAGGATGTGAATAGGGTGATGGATTCGTCATCGGAACGTTAATAAAGGTTTTCTTCCGACCCATTAGTAAATAAAGACTGAGTATTATTCTCACTTGGCTTTATCAGGGAACAATGTACAATTCCACCGCTCCAACAACCCCAATTTATATATATGGTGCTTTTCTCAAACAAAACAAAAAAAAACAACAGTATGTATAAAACGAGGTATAAAATTGGTATGAATTTCATTCAAATTTGTTTCAGTTATATTGTATCCGACTGTTTCTAGCTATTCTTGCGAATCAGTCTCTGTTTTCTTCCGACACATCATCCACGTTGTAATATAACCTTTTTTTGCAATCCAATTTATTTTAAATTCCTTATCCTACATGTACAAATATCAAGTCCACATGATGGTGCCCGCACAAGGTGAGACTTGCGATCGAGCTTTGCCTCCTTTTATTGCCCTCTGGTATTCTACTAATTAACCATCTACACACTCTGTTTGTTCTAATGAAGGAAAACCTTGATTTCGCCATTTAATAAATCAAACGTGCCACCTCTGCCTCTAAGGAGTTCATTCCGTATTCCCTCCGTGGTGGCCATTGTATTCCGTTCCCAAGCTGATCACGTTTGGGGCCCGCCGGCGGTCGTCGATGCAAGTTACGGGTCCGTTTTTTGTTGGGGGGCCGGTTCGTGACTCTCGGTTTTAATGTCCACTTCACAGGGACGAGTCCTTTCGCCTGAGATGCTGCTGGAGCTACGTTTTCAGGGCGTTCGCAACTCGACCTGCATAACGATCGACTTGGGGCTTTCAACCTCCGCAATTTTTATGCCCATTGCTTATTTCAGGCATGTTCAGGTCCACTAAACCCACATTTGCTTCCAGAAGCTTCTTCGCCGCGCCTCACATTGCATCTATAGCAAGATGTCCAACATTTATATTCACTATGGAATCGTTCCTCTGTGGGCCTGGAACAAAGATTTGTTGGAACGATTCTGAGGAGCAATGGGGAGACCCTCTGCATTTAAATTTGCTGATTTCCTTTATAGGGAACTCGATTTAAAAATGTTTTCTTCGCGTTAACGTTATCGTTCATGAACGGGTAAATCATTACTCAAATCTTGCGGTCTGTGTAATTTTTTATGAATATCATTTCAACAGTTTGGTATCTCACCACAAAAATATTGTTTTGACAGGCAAATAAATTGAGTAATGAATCTTATCAGATAGTCCCGAGAAAAGTACAAAATAAACAAATCTGCGGACACATTTCAGGTATATATGTAACTATGTACATATTAGATCTCGATATAGAATTCGATAAAATCCAAATGGCTGCAGATATAACTTTGAAATACAGTCGTGCCCATAGTGGGTTGGCCAGGGCCCATTTTGAAAATACTGAGCATTATATAGGGTGTTGATTAGACGGAGAATAAATTCAATATACGATTTATCAAATGGAACGCGGTGTGCATTTTTTCTTTTATTTTGTTTGGGAAAAATGCTAACGCACAAGTAGGGATTGTTGGAGTGAGGGAAATACACACTATTCTCAGTTAAATCTAACTGAGAATAACATTCTCCCCGCAGTAAGAGCTTAGACTAAAACCCATATTGGCGTCCGAGCGGCATCTTCAGAACCTAGGAAAACATTATAAAAATGAAAATTAACGGGACTAAAGTATATGGAATTTGAATATGCAAGATATGTGAAGATTCCTCGTTTCAAACGAAAATTCCAATGTAACACATGCATAACTTATGCACATGCCGTGCACATTAGTTCGGATTAGCAGTTGTTGTGTATTTTGGTTTTTAAAACTGTTTTCTCCTGGATTTTGAATACAATAGAATTGGTCACCCAAATTGGTCAAAAGGGTTCTAGACCGAGTCCTTAGTTACGGGTCAATGTTATACTCAGTTATTTTTTCGTTGTCTTAGAAACTCCTACATCTATGTATATGAGATGTTATTTTCAAACAAAATAAAAGGTAAATTGAGCGTTTCAGGCGCATCACACATATTGAATCGATAACATTTGACTAGATCACACTGTGGCATCCAACTTGGCAAAAAAATCTAGATTTGTAATAGAAAGCAAATGTTTTTTCCCCAAATTAATAATAATAGACACCATGGTTAGAAATTCAGCAAACACCTAAGAGATTAAGCGGTATGTGCTAATAACTGGTGGTCATTAAGAAAAATCTCGCAGTCGGCAGCGAACCGTAAACATAAAGCGTTTATTAAGCTATTTACTATTTACCATCAAACATCTGACTCACAACAAATTAATAGATAAATGTTTGTAAGGCATGCCTCTGCCATTTCAGCGCATACCTCAATTCTTTTTAATGATTATCCATTATTCCTACTACTTTTTCATTTGGGAAAACTAGTGCAAATATTCTAAAATCTTGTTCCTCTCTGTTAAAATTGCCAATATAAAACTTCACTACTCACGACCACTAAGCTCATTCAATTTTCAAATCTTGGTCATCCTTGATATTGTCACATTATTGATATGTATTGATACTATGGAACAACATCTACTTTACATAGTAAAGTGAGAGATCTTGTGAAGTGAAATAATATAAATTACGATTCTGTAAGAGCTGATGTATCTTTACAAAGGTGTATCGCTATCTTTGCTTATCGGTAACTTCCATTGTTTTATGTCAAAATTACAGAATTCAGGCAATATGTTCCTTACTACATATTCCCTGAAGGGCCTTTTTCATTAGTACGCCAAAATTGCTACGCAGAAATTTCCTCAAAAATATTGCGTCATTCATCTTTTCCTCGTAGTCCCTGCCAAAATCCTGCAGCGGCTGCAAAGGAAACAAAACAAGGGCTCAAATCCCGCGCCCCAAAACCATACATTTTCGGTCTAAATGGGCACATTGATTTTCATCACACAGAACAGGGTGGGTGAGGGAGAAAGGATTTTAGCCCGGGAGATATTGCGGCTATAAAATTGTGCTTTTGATCCCCAATCAATTTTCTTAGATGTATGCCTCTGCTAGTACGAATACAAAAAAAAAAAACATTTTGAGTTCACAATTTGATTCGTCAAAGTTTTCCCATACATGTTCCGACTTTTCTCTTGGTCTACAATGTACAACTAGGAACGTTATTCTGGGCACCCCAGCAAATCGATAAGCAAGCTGAATCGACGATAGGGTAGGTCCAAGAGCCCTGCGTCACGCCCTTGTTAAGCGCAGGATCGATACACAATGAGAATCTCCGGTAAAATTTGCAGGAACGTTCCACTATCGATTTCAGCTTTGTTTTGACTACTCCAAGATATATTTCATGGCATTAATGGTGCTGGTTATCGCGCTTCTTTGGCGGGTTCGATATTTCGCTATTTTCGCTTAAACATACAAAGGTCATTTTACGCCGACCACGTCTGAGAGTCAAGGAAACTTAGCCATGGGAAAAGTCCCGCCTTCGTTTTGCTTCGCGGTCCATGACGTCTGAGGGCACAATAGTGCGAACGCTTCATTGTTGTATTGTTTTCGGTTAATTTTCACGATCCGCCATTGTCCCACAACCCATAGACGATGTGTATTCATTTTCATATGTATTTCTCGTAATGGTTGCCTTAATTTGAATGTACCCCCGCGCTGTGAGAAAACGCCGGCGTGTGAATTTCCCGCCTCGACACGCAGTGAAAGACCAATCCTTTTAGTGACATAAACATCCCAATTTTACATCATGCACACGATGCAAAAATTATTACCCCGACCCTGAGGGTCAAAAGATTGCCCTACGTCCTCACTCCGCCCCCACTTTTATTTTCACGCAAACTTATTAACCGAAATCAATGAAGTCGCAGTCGATTTGCGCACTGTTTGTGTGCACTGGGTTATCATCGATTTTCACCGTGACACTTTCCCGGGAATTTGGTTCTTAAAAATGGGAGAACATTGATCTTACACTACCACTCATTGCGTGTCTGTTTATAAGGCGAATGTCCTATATCAAGAATGAGGCACTTAAAACAGATTCGTTGACAGCAAACCTATTAGAGATTTAAAAACGTGATTTAAGGGGCAGGAGCTTAAAATATATTCAATAATAAACAAAATACATGAGTCATCAACTATTGCAATAATTCCAATATAGCTTTTTTCTGTGCGCGAATTTTGTATATATATAAATATGAAAAAAAAAAATTTTTTTTGTTGATATAGTTTTAGGTTATACCGGCACCTTCACCTTTTAAGCCGATTATTTATTAAATTAAGTTACTTACCGATCTCTCAGGTCTGTAGTTGAATCTTTATCTATAAAGTAAAACAATTATGAGCTGATGGTTGAACTGAAAGTTAAATTAAAAGTTAAAATCATTAATAAAAATTTCATGTTTGTCTTGTTTGTGTGTCAATATTTGTCCTCAAACCAATAACTCCATAGTATAAATTTAAAAGCCAGAGTAAAAACCGTTCAGATCTTTCTATGTATATATTGATACCAAAAATATAAAGATAAATTCAAGGATAAATATTCTGCATTAAAATGACTGAAAACTTAATACACAATAGAGAGAAAGTGCAATTAATCTATGAAAGAAACATTTTTAACAATTCCTCTGAAAATCATTCTTTAAGGAGATAAATGTTGGCTTCTACCCTAAAATAGGAACCCCAAAATAACTTTTTTGACTCCATTACTTAGTAAATATTTAAAGATTAAAATTTAAAATTCTTGTAGGCCCTAAATGTTTTTGCAACATTCAGTTTGTACCCATAACAAAAGATTTTCAGTAGGTAAATAGGTAAATTTACCTGGCCTTATAGCATTTGCCCCTCTGCTGCTTGCTTTACTATTACCACTGAAACTAGCCCCCTTACTTCCATCTAACCCACATTTCCTACTTTCCTTCTCCAAACTATTTGCTTTACTATCATAATTTTTCATAACTTCATCACCTTCATATAAGTTTTCAGACTTCATGCTGTCAGCACTGTAGTTTTGCCTTTGATTTATACTGCTCCCTTCATGTCTCTTATACATTTCAAACTTATTAAACTGCTTGTATTGAGAAATTTCAGACCTCAATTCTGTAATCAGCATTTTATTTTGTAGGGAATTATTGGTCTTTACACTCAGAATTTCTGCTTTCAAATCTTTAATAAGAGAATCATTTTTGTGTGAATTTAAAATCTCAAGCTTGCCTCTTTGATTGGGAAAATTCTTCTTGTTCTCCAAAATCTCTTGTTTCAGTGATTGTAAAATCAGTTCTCTCTGAATTTGTGCTGTTTCTGCCGCAGATTTCAAGCTGCTAGTAGCTGATTTTAAGAAAGATTTTTCAATGGTATTTTTAAAAGCCTTATTTTCACGCAAAGTTGTTGTGGAATTACTTAAGTGGAAGGTTCTAGATCTCATTTTAAATACATTAATAGATTTCTTAGGACTTGAAACCGAACTGCTCTGAAGCGTTGAAGGTTTTGGTTTCTTTCCTTCAGCATTATGATTAGTGATTCGTTGCTGACGCCCTTCTAAACCTTGCCTCTTGGATGAAAACAAATTACCTTTCGGATTTACTTGTATTTTTACCACTTTGGTTTCATCCTCATCACTAACATTAATGATGGGGATTTTTGCATATAAAGAGCAGGCAGTGCTCAAAGGGTTAAAGTGCCGTATTACCTCAAAGTTCCTTCTTTGAGCACTTGGTTTTTCCGGGTTTTTGCTCACTTTCGTTACTTTGTTAGGCAAAAGTTTATTGGTCATTTTTGTTCATAAACGAAACACTGTTTATTGAGGTTAGATATTAAAGCAAAGAATTATGGGATGGAAAGATATCCGTACGGTATTAACTACGGTGTTACCGCATTTCCAATGGGAGAAATTATGCAAAATTAGTGGAAGAATGTGGAGGACATGCAAATTTAAACTCAAAGATATTAAATTAAAATTTTATATGAAAATGCGCGAAATACAAATGAGATGACATTTACATTAACAGACTTGAAATTTGAAAGAGTAAATGTATTTGCACTCCTCGCGTTCCGAGCATCATTCCATCTTTCTCCTACTTGATAAGCGTACCAGCTGGGCATGTGAAACAAAAGGATACTTGAATATGTCGAGAGCTAATTGAAAAAATAGGAATAGTTATTGTGTCTGTACTTGAGCATCACTAGATGGCAGTAAATCTAATTCAATTTGATTTACATTCTTAATTCTGGAGGGAAATTAATTTTTTTTTAATTCCATTTTAGTATTTAGATTGTTTATTTTTTCTCGGGAAGCAATTTCGCCCACTACTTTTTTAGTCAATTTTGGTTATTTAATTATCAATTGTTCTCCTCATGGTCTTTTTTCCAATGAATGCCACACCGTTAATATTTCATACGTTTGTGACTCTTGTATATTAATATAATTCCACTTTCCTGTTTGCAATTATTACTGCCCAACCTCAATGGCATTTTTGACGTCATCAATTTTGTTCAAAAATCCTATTTAATTCAAATAACTGATTATCTTGCGATGTTTCGTATAAAACTTAATTACTATAAATTCGTGTATTATGGATTGGTATAAAGCGAGAAACATGTTTATCGCCGTATCAGCAAGAAGTAAAGATAAGATAAAACAATGGCATTAATCCACACCACAGCTCTGGTGTCTACAGTGCATGTTGTAGTAGTTAAATGTTTGCCTAAAATCGTCTTCTTTCAGAGATTTGAATTCAAAAAATGTTCCTTCGTGTGTGACCCCCCGGGCTGCCGGTAAATTAAATGCTGTTCGTTCGCATCTAACAAACCAATATATTACACAATAGTGCTAAGACCGCTGCATCTGTAAAATATGTAATGATTCATCCATGGTATTATCAGATAATAATATGCATAAAAAAATTACAATTTCTGATCTCAATATCAATATTCAAGGCCGAGGAAATGGTATCAAAAAACATTTAGTTGCTAAACTTGGATTAGGAGTTATTGAAGTAAGTGTCTTAATACTAATAGACCAAAACTACGAAAATAATCATTTCTGTGTTCTCAGTTTTTACTTGCCTCTGTACTATATTGCTATGGCATCATACTATCAGAGTACATCTTCTTAGACACTCATACATATGAAGAAGGAATATGGACATCAATTTTGTTTGTTTGCTGCTGGGGTTTATCAGGTAAATGTTAGGAAAATAAACATTCATATTCTCCAGCTGTAGCATTTGTAGAGCCATTTTCCAGATTGATTTCTGACTATTTCGAAGACAAAAATTATAGGATCTTCAGGAACGTGGTAGGAATTGGATCTGCGTTCTTATTTATTACCACAATGATTCCTAATAATGTCATTTTATACACGATTTTCGGCGGTAAGGTCTATGGTGAAAAACAGCATAATTAAATAGAACTAATTACTTGGTAAATAGGGATACTTTCCTGTATCATGTCGGCCCAATTAAGACATTTGGCCATCGACCGACTTGACATGGACGCGAAAATATATGAGGTCATTCGCCAAGTGTCCAGAGCCTTAAGTCTATTTATCATGCCGCAATTCATGTTCTGGCTTCTGTCTTATTATAAAATCAATGAAGCAAAACTTATTGTTTCCTCACTCCTCTTTCACATCGTTCCCGCAGCTCTGCTCATAAAAACTGAAGATTATTTCGTTACACCTGTAAGAAATTCGGAAATGTCCAGATACCACACCATTGGGTAAGACAAATGATATTACGATATTCTGCCGTAATTAATCTATAAAGTTTTTTAATCTAGCAGATATTCGTATCAAATGAAAGAACTGAAGAGGGTAGCAAGTCTAGAAGAGTCTTCATTCAACGGGGCAGTTGAGTCAGATCAGAGTTCTTCAAGTAGCGATGAAGACAAGCCGATTTTCGAGATTACCCCCCTCAGGCATTTGAACAGTTCTAATTTAGAATCATCCACTTCTGAAAATTGCAGCGAGTTTAACGCTTCTTCTCAGTATGATGGAATGATAAATTATGGCGCTTCAGAACATAGCGTGGATCATTTAGCAATGCCTACAACGCATTTAAATCCTCTCAGTATTCAGGCTTACTTTTATAAAATTGGAGTGAGTATATTACCAGGTATTCCTGAAGAAAATGAAGATGAGGAAAACAATACTAACTACATTGATCCAAAGCGCCTAAGCATGATAAGTGACAAACTCGAAGAGTTAAACATTCAAAATCAAATACGAAGGGAAAGTATCCGGGAAGTATTTAACATAAACGAAGTAATAAATGAGCACAAGCCAGATCCAATAAACCATATCGAATACATCCCTAACTTTCAAGATGAGAACACGCGCATATCTGTGATGCACGAGCTGAAAAATCTGCACAAAGGACGAAACTGCTTCCATTGTGCCCCATACAGAAAATATGTTTGGACCAGGAGATTGCGAATAATGAAAGATTGTTTGATTGATAATGTATTTCGGCCTCTATACCACGCAGCTAAAAATCTTTATTTTTATCCGGCATTGACTACTAAAGTGGTAACTAGTACAGTGTCTACGTTGTATATAACTTTGGCCCCATTCATGGCCATGCAAAACACCTGGAAGCAAACCGCAGTCTTTAGTACAGAAAATGTTACTTTTCTGTTGACGTATGTCGCCTTCGCTTGGTGTTTCTTCCTCGTTACCTTGCCATTGGTAATTAAGTTGAATCCAAACAAGATTAGAATTGTCTTTGGATTTGGTTTGATCATTAGCGGAACCAGTCTATGGAGTAAGCAACTTATTTAAGCCGAGTTTGTACGCATATATTAAAACATTATTTTACAGTTCTTTCTGCTCGACTCTCTAACGATGTAATAACATTAAGCAGTTTGCTATTTGGGTTTGGACATGGGATAGTCTGGTATACGGAATTGAGCGTCTATAAGACCTCTATAGGAATGAGGCCGTGGTATCTAGTGAGAGGAGCCCTTGAAGTCCTCTCGGTGATAACCATTTTACTAATTTATTATTTGATAAGTTGGTACAAACTAGATTTAAATTCACTTCTATTTTTCGCAGCTCTGGTATATTATGCGAACGCCGGCTTGTGGTTTTGCCTGCCTTTTTTAAAGTTTTTTATCAGTATTGTTACACGAATGATGTTCGACAAGAGGAGTCAACAAGAGGGTTTTTTCCCTTAATTTCGCCTTTACGTCGTATGTATTCTCGTTTTTTAAGTTAATAAATCTGTGATGATTGTATTGATATGTGTCAGTTATGCCTTTTAATAAACGGTTTTACAATTTATTAGTGAATTTTTTTATTTATTCTCTCAAAATAGAGAATTGTCAATAATTTGAATTTGAATGTTTATTGGTAGAGCGCCATCTAGCATCACAGGTTTAAAGTTTTGGATAATTCTGTCGGGACGGTGTTGAATCATTTACTCCTAATCATGTTTTGTCTTTGTCTGAGGAATAGAAATGTGACCGAAAAGAAGAACCCATCAAAATCTTATCCTTTCCAGTTTTTAATTTGACATTGCCATTTAGTGACGTTTAGAGGACGTTTGGGGGGAAAGGAGTTATTAATGATGTGACACTTGTAAATTTAACTTAAAATTTTTGAATAATCAACAATACAGGAGTTAATCAAGTTTGATATAATTCCCAATAATGTCACACTTATCCAGATATGTAGCCACTTTAATTCTAATCAATGGCAAACCCAGGTCTATTTTATGTGAAGGAATAAAAACGACCGAAAGATCATTAACAACACTTGCTAATAACAGGTAAATCAATTTATAATCATTTTCATCTAAGCTTTCATGGACTTTTTCTTTATCACTTTATGTTCAACTTTATCTTGGGGTCAGCCACAAGCTGTAAATTATAACAATTTAAGGTAAACAAAGTTCAATCAACCATAGTCTTACCAACATAAGGTTTTGAAATTATTTTTATTCATTTTTATCATGTAATGCTAAAGTAGCTATTTATTGCACTTTTAACAGTGAAATTATATTAAGATATACAATCGTTATCAATCTAAAAAGTGATTTTTTTAAGTGTTACAAGGCATCTACTTTTGACTACTTAATATTGTGTTAATAACATTTAAAAAACATATTTAAGGCCAATGGCAGTAGATTTGACATTTTTTGGAATTATACAGAGTGCACAAAAAAAAGTTAAACCACAAGGCCAATTTTAACTTAAATAACTAGAACAAAGTTTTAGTTTATGTTAACTCATAATTTTCTATTTAAGAATGCTAATTTGAATAAAAAAATAAATAAAAATTGCAACAATAAATAGACCTCAAGTCATAGAGAACTTGTTTGAGTGCATTTAATTCAATTAAGAATCAAATAAACAAATGAAAGAGAGGTTCAAATTATACCTGAGTTAGCTAATCATATTCATAAGCATCCAAATTTGGAATTTAAAAAATCTTATTTCTGGTCAATATAGTTCTCTATATATAAATCTAACAATATTAGAACTAAATGATACTTTTATGCCTTAAATGTCTAAGATGTGTTGAGAATGTATTATGATATTTGAAAATACCATAATTGAAACGTCTATAGTTTTGTCCTTGCAATCATACATGCATCATAAAACCTGGAGGCTGTAGCCCACATAAAACCTCGATTATAAAAACCTATTATTAAACTACTCTTAACCTTGACACATGTTTATCGAGCAACTGCAGCAATCCCATTTTTTACACAGGAATAACTTTAAGAGCTCTTTTAGAGAATATGATGTGGTGGTTGTTGGGGGTGGAATTGTTGGCGCAGCCTCGGCCAGAGAGCTAATGCTCCGTCACCCTAATTTAAAAATGGCCATTCTTGAAAAAGAGACTGTATTAGCTAAACATCAAACAGGTCACAATAGTGGAGTTATACATGCTGGGATATACTACAAACCAGGCACTAGAAATTTATCTCAGTATATATTGTGGTAATAGTCTTAATAAAGCCTTGTAGGATCTTTAAAGGCCAAACTGTGTGTTGAAGGCATGAATCTTATGTACCAATATTGTGACAAAAAGAAAATTCCATATAAAAAAGTGGGGAAGCTTATAGTGGCCACTGACAAGGTAGAAGTGGAAAGATTGGCAGAGCTTCATAAAAGAGGTATTTTGTTGATTTTGAATGAAAGGAAATATGCACAATGTAATTTCCAGCTATTGAGAATAAAGTTGCTGACATTAAAGTACTGAGAGGCCTAGAAGAAATTCAGAAAATAGAGCCTTATTGTGTTGGGCTGGAAGCCTTATGGTCCCCTCACACTGGCATTATTGACTACAGTATTGTTACCAAACAATATGGGGTGGATTTTAAGGAAAAAGGGGGTGAAATTTATTTAAATTTTGAGGTTTCATTCGTATACATTTGATTAGAATATCAGTATATGGATAGATTTTTAGGTAACCGGATTTGAAAATTCCAGTGACAAAAATTACCCAGTCTTAATTAAATCCAAAGATGGTAAACAAGTGAAGAGTAAATATGTATTAACATGCGGTGGACTTCAAGCAGATAAACTGGCAGAATTGTCAGGTAAAACAAACACTTTATCAAATGTATATGTATTTAGAATGATTTGAGATTAGGATGCCCAAAAGCACCCAGAATCATTCCATTTAGAGGAGAATATCTTCTGCTGAATCCAGAGAAAGCAAAATTGATAAAGGGGAATATTTATCCCGTTCCCGATCCTAGATTCCCATTTTTGGGCGTGCACTTTACACCTAGGATGGATGGAACTGTATGGCTTGGTCCTAATGCTGTGCTAGCCTTCCAAAGAGAAGGATATACGTAATTTATCCACTTTACTGTTAAATTTCGTAGTTTACATATTTAACTTACACAGATGGAGTGATATTAACTTCTCCGAGTTAGTGGATGCCCTTCTTTATCCAGGTTTCCTTAAATTGTCTGCTAAGTATGTGTTTGCAGGCGCCCAAGAAATGATAAGATCCGCTATTCCCTCCCTCCAAGTGAAAAAATTACAGAAATTTGTACCTTCCATTACGGCAAGTGACGTAGAACGAGGCCCAGCAGGAGTTAGGGCACAGGCACTGGATCTTTCCGGTAATTCGTCGCATTTTCTTAACATTTCCCGCTTAATGGTAAATTGCAGGGAATTTAATTGATGATTTTGTCTTTGATATGTACAAAGATAGTAGTAGTGACTCTGTAGGCAACAGAGTTTTACACTGCAGAAACGCCCCTAGTCCAGGAGCTACGAGTTCTTTAGCTATTGCCAAAATGATGGCGGACCGGCTAGAGAGTGAGTTTCATTTATAATACGTGATTATATATGTAGTCATTTGTTAAAAAATATATGTACTGTTAGATAGATTTGTTATTGTTGTGCTATTGTATATTTTATTTTGGTATATGTATGTATATTAAACGTACGTCCGCAAATAATTATTTCTTACGTGTTATAATTTAACATATATTTTGGATTGATCTTGAGTTGATATTAAGGATTTATTATTAATTTATTTAACAGAAATATTCCAAAACTGTAAAGATGTCCTATATTAGTTAACCAGAAAAATGATGCACCTGTTTTAACAAAATTATATTTATTAACATTAAATACATTCATCAAAAACTCAGCTCAGCATAGGAAATGTGTCTTTTTGCAACAAACAACTATTTTTTAAACACCCAAAATCTCAGTAGAAACAATTAATTATACTTTTGCACAGATGTAAATCATCACAACCAAATGTAAAAAATTAATCATGTACAGCCCGAATATGGCTTTTAAGGGCCCAATCGTCTCGAAACATTTTTCCACATAATGAACACTCCTCCTTTTTGCTCTCAACAATGTTGTGCTTGGATTTCCTGTGAGCTCTAAGCGACACATTCTGCCGAAATCCATCACCGCACATCTCACAAACGTATGGAGCTTCATTCGTGTGTTGCCTAAAACGGAAATTTATTTCTCAAAAACAACCATAAAAAGCTTTATAACCTTTCATGCGTCCTCATAGAGAAGCGACTAGAAAACCCCTTTTTGCAGTACTGGCAAATGTACTTTCTTTCTTTCAAGTGCCTTCTTTTTATGTGGTTGTTTAATTGGTAATTCGCAAAAAATCCTTTCCCACAGGTATCACAAGTGAAACTTTTCTCTCCAGTGTGTACCTTTTTGATATGCATCTTGTAGATATAAAGCTTTTTGAACGTGCTGTTGCAAAGTTCACATTTAAGAATTTTTTGGGAGTGTGTGTAATAAATGTGCCCTCTAAGGCTATCAGGATTCTTTGCAGTGATGCCACATAAATGGCACACTGCCGGATTTGCTTTATGGTTTGATACATGTTTACTCAAGTTGTAACTAAAACAATACATTAATGTAGTTAACAAACAATTTATACTTACAATTTTTTAAGTGAGGATATTTGTATACTTACACAGTAATCATGACGCCACATACCGGACATTTCTTTTTTGAATGACCTGTAACAAAGGTATAGTCTGTTGACGAATATAATAAATCAAAATCCAAGATTCAATGTTTCACATGGGACAATTTTCAAAAAAGGATTTTATAGATATAAACATTTGATTTCAAAGATAAAATAAATGTGTTGTATTTAGGAAAAAAGCAAGGTGCGATTTTCCCACCGCCAAAAATCCATTGTCACAAAATAAGTTTAAATTTTAATCAGCCCTCATATGTTTCTCTTCTCTCAAATTCAAGTGATTTTGGCATAGGCAACCCAGAATACACAACAGTATATTACATAGTGGATGACCTTATACTAAAGGGTGCTATTCTCAATGGACAAGCTGCGTAATGTCTGAACCAAGAGACATTATATTACGCCTTGTTTACTCAAATTGATACAAACTACAACTATGTGATAATACTTACATCACATAATGCCTTACCTTTCACATGAGAGCTATAGGTCCTCTTAGATCTAAAAGTTTTATTGCATTCCTCACACTTCCAATCTGACGGCAAATAGTGACTAATGTCATCCCGCCTCCTTTTGTTGCTCTTCGCAGTTTCTGCATGAAGAGTTGCTAAATGCAGTTCATACAATGGCATATACCTAAAATTCAAGTGACATATTCCGCAGCAATATGTCTTACTTGCATCTTGGGGATGCTGTTCTTCAATATGAGCTTGATATTGAGCAATATTTGGAAGATGAATATGACAGATATCACAAGGTTGCTTTTCATTATAATGATTGCTTGTATGGGTATACAAAGCCTGATCATTCTCACAATTACAGCCACATATGAAACAATTTGTTTGAGTCTTCCCTTCATCTGTTTGAATGTAGATAAGTTCGTCATAATCTATGTCATCATCTGAGTGATTGGCATCTACATCCAATAATCTTTTAGATGGGCTAGAATTAGATTCAGTACTATGCTCTACTTTAACAAAACTTGATATATCAGCAATATTCAGTGGGTCTTTAATAGAGTCACTGTTGGTATGTGTTAAATAGGCTTTAGATTCGACACAATGGAGACCTAAGAGCTGAAACTTTTTCTCAGCAGTAGTAAATCTCTGCTGAATTCCATAAGCTAATTCCAAGTTAAGCCAACATTTGACACAGGAAACTGTGGAGCTTGAGTAGGTTTCATTTACCTAAAGAAATAGTTTGGGAGAGAGTAAGCTAGAATCCTAAGTTTACGTCCAAAAAAGGCACTTACAGAAATTCCTGTAAGAGAAAACAACATTTCTTTTCCATTATTTTTTAGCAATGAATAGTAGACTACTGAAGTGGACAGGCAGAGTCTGCAAAAAGACTGCTTTTCATCCGTTTGTGCTGGTTTTATAGTTTCCATATTTTCAGGAAATGCGATTTATGTCCTTTGCTGGTTATAGAATTTTATTTTATTTGTTTACAACATTAACAATTGAGAAAAATAAAAATAAACATTGGTACATAACCATAGCAACCACCTAACCAAAAAAAATAAAGGGTTATCATTGATAAAAGAAATTAATGTAAGCGTTGTAATATCGGTGGTATGTGTTGAATAAATTTATCCGGCGTTATGTACTTGGCTGAGCGATTTTACGCTAATACGCGGAAACGGTTTTGGAGTTCTATGTGGTTATTGTGAATTTTCAAAAAACTTTCGAAAATTATCCAATGACCATATAGAACGTCGAAAAACTGACGTATCGGCTATTAGTGTGAAACAATTCTCGATGTTCCACGACAAATGGTTTAATCTGCACTATACGTTACGGTTTTTTTTTTACAATCACTCATACCTGTTCATCAGAGACTATGGATATATTTGTCTTTGTCTACATAATCGAAAACGGAAATGGAGAAAAACCCAGAAAAAATGAGAATTCAAACTTTTGTTTTGTGTTTGTGTGGTTTTAGGTTAGTTTAGGTTTCCTTGTGTATATTTTATTTCTTTAACTAATAGAAGGAATTGAATGTTAAAATCTTAATAGACATCTTAAACGGCTTCATTTATTTAATAATGGCCGAAGAATACAGGTACCCTACACCAAAAATGCCCAAAATGCACGATTAGTTTCATATAAACTTTAATTTTAGAGCACTGTACCCCTTGAAGTACTATAGAGACCACATTTCTCAAGATTTCAGAACGGATGGAAGGCAATTTCTAGATTTTAGACCCATCCTAATAAATACAAGATCAATATCCACTGCTGATGGTTCTGCAATTGTTAAAATTGGCAAAACCACCATAGTATGTGGAGTGAAAGCGGTAACAATCCCTCCTAAGCCTCTATCTATTTAGTAGTTTATAATATTCATAACAATGTAGGAGCTGTGCAAACCAAAACCACATACTTCAGATGAAGGTTTTTTGGTATCCAACTTAGAGTTGCCCCCTTCATGTTCATCAAAATTTAGGTCTGGGCCTCCTAGTAATCAGGTCCAAGTGTTTAGAAAACTTATTGCAGATATAATAGAAAGTTCTAGGTAAGTACAGGGTATCTCTTTATATTTCTACTAGATAAAATTTTAAATGACATATATGTATAGGTGCATCAACTTAAAGGAATTATGTATTCTCAAAGGTAAACTAGCCTGGTGTCTCTATGTAGATTTCATATGTCTAGATTATGATGGTTGTGTGGTTGATGCCTGTTTAATTGCTTTATCCGCCTGTTTAAAGACTGGTAAATTGTTCTATGTGATTCTACAAACCTAGATTAAACAAAAAAATTACAGTAACACTACCTTATGTTGATTATGATCCAGCTTTGGATATTAAACAAGTTAATTTGGAACACAGGATACCTATTAAGGTATATTGCAGTTTGGTTGCCACTACATTTGCTATTTATGATGAGTAAGTTTTGATTTTATTTATACTGAGTTTCTGTAATTATTATTTTGCAGCAAAATAATTCTCGTCGATCCGACAATCGAAGAAGAGGATTTAGGTACTGGTACCGTCACAATTGTGGTGAAAGAGGATGAATTGTGTTGTGTACACAAACCTGGAGGAACTCCTCTGTCAGAAGAAGACCTATTAGAGTTAATTGAGAAGAGCAAAAAGAGAGGAGGTAGTGTTAGAGAATTAATTAATGCAGCTGTAAAAAATAGCACTTAAGAGGGTGCTTGATTATTTGTTGTACTTTTTGTATATTTTTTTAGTAAATAATTAAATGAAGATGACACTTTATGGTTATTATGGATGTTTGTCAAATTACCTAAGGTTCAATACTGTTGTAGTCATTCATTCAAATATCCTATATCTTTTGTTGCTTTTGATTGCTGCTGGTCTTTTCTTGTGTTTCCAAAAGCCGACGCTAACGTGCGTGTCTGAAGCTCTTTCTTTTTATCATGTGAAATATGGAGAACAAAATGACTTACCAAATTTCTATGTAGGATTAAGTATCTGTTCGGTAAGACAAGTTATTTGTTAACCAAAGACTTAAAAATTGTGCCCTCTCTAATTGGATCATGGGAGCCAAATTGTTGCTCTATCTAGTTCCGTTTTGAGGTTTTTAAACGGTACATGGTTGCATTAGTTCAGGTTATTGAAATCTTTTTGGCACTCTACTTATTCCAGAAATTTGTCATTTCCATGAGAATTGCAAAACTGATAGATTCTTCATTAAGGGCAAGTTACATTCCAGATAATGTTCATTCAGATTATTTTGTCCAAGTTCAATTTTGCCGCTGATTTTAACGTCAAATTTCTTGAACAGTGCTTGGTCCAACTCTTAATTAGGTGTCAATCAAAGTGACAGTGACAATTGAGATGTCCGGTTAACGTCGGTTGTCCCGTAAGGTCAGGCGGACTGTTTGTAAATAAATTTTATAAATTTTTGTAAAAATTAATGAATATCTCTCAATAAATTTTATAAACTCAATTGGAAATTCCCGTTCCGAAACTCAGGTGCGACAAGGTTTTGAATAAATGTTAATTTCTAGTGCCGATCCGTTTGTGACCTTTGAGGTTAAGTTTCCCCTACTGAAAACTGTGATGTGTCTGAAAAGAGGGTTGAAGTGATTAATGTATGGTCCCCAAGTATTGTGTAAAAGAAGTAATTGAAATTTTAATGTAAGTATGAACGTAGATGGAAAACTTGCCAGGCCAGTGACCCACAAAATGAAAATCTGCACTTTCCTGTGTTGTCAATTTTGCCATTTGTCAAATGGAAACTTGGTATTGGAGCCCCCTTTTTGTGCAAGTTTAGTTACTTTTTCCTTTATTTTTTTATTTAAGGAAAACAGATATTTGTCTGAGGGAAATAACAGTGTAATTACTTCTGGAAATCAAGTAGGTCATTATTTTTCAAGTTCAGCCTTTTACCTCAATTCAATTTTAAAAGATAACTCATATAGACAAGAGTAAACTATTTCCATGTTTAAAGTTTTAATTGAATGAAGGGGAAGAATTATTTATAATTTCTTTGTGAAGTGAATTAGTCATTTTATAAACAGATACCATTTTAGCAAGAATCTTCAAAAACTAAAGGTGTGTTTAGCTGTAATATTATTTTGGAGAAATTCATTTATGTAGATACCTACTGTAAAGGTCCCAATACAGAATTGCTTTGGAATCTTTGCAGTCAAATTCTTAGTGCAGATGTTTGACTACAAAAAGAAATTAACTTTGTTATGACACACTTTCAAAGCTATAGAGATTTCAGGTCTTTCAAGAAGCATATCATGGGATATCATCATGGTGAATACAGTCAAATAGCTTTGAAAAGCTTCAAAAAAGTGTCACAAGTAAAATACTTTAAAAAATGAAATGATATACCTGATTTTATGAAGTAAGAGGCAACTTGTTAAGAAAGGAGGGCAGGCAAAAATTTAGGATTTTTGCTAAAGACACATCTCATTTGGATTTAACATTTTTGTTAAAATTGTTAATATGAGTCTATCAAGTTTAATTCAAATAAATTTTAATATCAATTATAAATTAAAATTCATCCAAAATATATACAATGTGATACATATACATATAACAAATACATTATATATGTATGACATTTTAGTGAAAATAAGGGTAACCATGGGTTGATCAAATACAGCTGCAGCAAATAAACTCTATTTTTAGAGAAATGCAACCTTAAAAAACTTGTAATTCATCGCAAGAGTTGTAAAATATACAAAAGAAGCAAATAGAAAAAACACACTGGTATATGTAGAAGCAAAAAAAACTTGGTACTCTCATCAAAGTTGGCTTACCAAGAATGATATAACTAAAATTGCTAAGACTTGATAAAAGCACACCCAATACTTTGGTAAATTAATTATGGTTAAATTATATTATGAGAAGTGGAGAATTTAAAGCAAGAATATGTGATGTGTCTACATGAAGAAAAGCCAGGCAAAGAACAGAGGATAAGTTCAAAGTTCTTCCAGAAATGCACATATACTTTTCAACAATTTTTCTTTTTTTTGAACAAGGGGATCCATCTTCATTAGAAATATCTTATTCAAAAGTAAGTTGCACATTTCCAAAAAACACCATTACTTTGAACAGCCATAATCTGATATCTAGATAATCTATAATATCTTTTGTAGAAGAATATTTCTTGAGACAGCATATTCTTGTTATTTCAGACAAGTAGCAGCAACTGCACAATTTAAATCAATTTGTAAAAAATATCTGTCTCTATAAATAGAAACTCCAGTGGGTAACATCAAAAAACTTTAAAATCATGTAGCTGCCTACATCTGTTTTTTGAGGTGTTGTAATTTGAGTTGATTCCAGAGAAGTTCTTTTTCTTTCATAGATACTAAAATTCAATGGAATCTACCCAGGAACTAAAGCAACAAGGTCCTTCATATCTCCCTATGTATTGTCTCAAGCTTACTTTTCCATAAAACAAAATCATTTGTTGCTTATAATCTGAATGTATCTCACACATTCCCATTGCAGCATATTTAGCAAAGGATGAAATTTCTTAATAAAATTTATTCAAAATTTTTCCTTTTTTACAAATTATTCTGATCTTCTACAAGGTTTAAGTATAAAATTGTAATAGTTACCATTGTGTAACAGAGAAGTACTAAGAAGTATTTTTGTTTCCTTAGGAGTCTGAAAAAAGTGTCCTCTTTTAGAAGTATCCCGCTTATTCGATAAACTCGGAAGATCCGAGTCAGTATTAAGTCCCCTCCTTGTCCTAAAAGAAAAATATTGACTATTTACTCGTTTTTGCTTTTAAACCCACTGCGCAGCCGCGCGCTGCGTAACGAAAAGAAACATTTAACTTGTTTAATCTCAAACTTTTGCCTGCGCATGTGTTACAGTAGCAGCGTAAGTGTTATAGGATACATAGGGTGCTAAGGATGCAAGGCGCATCCCAACGCATCAGAACCACATATATCATTCATGGTACCTGGCATTTTAAGAAGTTATAGAATTTTTTTGTGTTTTCACTACTTAACAGCTAACATAATATACAGTTCCCATCATATTCAGAGAAGTTTAGTGATTGCGTGAATTCTTGGGTAAAGATTTGCCGCAACTAAACACAAGGAAAAAAGTTCTGCATCTGTTACGCGTCTCTCGCGACGTGTGATTTGCTATTTCTTTTCCTTTTCGTCAAATAATCTGGGACGTGTATTGAAGTTAATATTTGTATAATTCTAAGGAATTATGAAATATTCTAGTCATGAGGATTTAAAGGATTAAAAAAGTAAACTTTTTCAAATTTGCTCTACGGCCTTATTGGATCCTATTCAATTTTATGGAATGCGTCGTTAGTGCAGCGTTGCCAGTTGCATCTGAACTCAACGACAACATTGGAATCTCAAATGGATGTTTCGAGCGTGATGAACATATGCCTGTGCACCAAATTTGGAAAAGTTGTCTTGTTAATTCTTCAAACTTCTTCTAATAAACGAACTAGATAAATTATCCTTTTACAAGGAGACTATTGTTAAGTAGTTGATTAGTCTAACATTAGAACAGCTCCAAGAACCAATTATAATAAGCATTCAGTAGTGAAATAATTACTTATTAGGGCAAGTTGTAGATGTTTTTATTTGTTGAGTTAATGTATACTATTGACGTTATTCTGCGACAATTCTGGAACGATTCTAAATCGCAACAATTTGCTCAGATTCTTTGGAGTAATTAAATATAAACAGCTGTGTCTTATTCTCTCAAATTATTCGCAATATAATTTTTTCAGTTTAATTTCCTGATTATTGACCATGAAAGACATCCCAAGAACTTTAGACAATTAGCTGGAAGATGTGGCTTCCTGGATGCAGATTTTAATTCAAGTTAATAATGCAAAGAATGGAGGCAGCATACGATGAGGGAGAAGTAACGTTAATCTCATTAAAAAAGGCCAAATTTCATTTCATTATTTCTCTGCAGCAGTCGGTGAAAAAGTTGAAAGTTCATCGAGCTGCTGCCCTGCCACTTACAAGTCCTAAAGAGGAAAGCCAAGCGTCGACGACTTGCGATTTTGAAACGAAATCTTCGAAGTTTGATATTTTTGAAGAACTGCAGAAGCTTTGTAACGAAGATGAGGAAAGCAGTGATGAAGATGACGATGATGAGAATGATCATGAGCAGGTTGTAATGTTCTATATTGGTTAAGGAACAATGCGCAGATTCGCCTTGTTTCAGCAGTTGCAGTATAAGCCTTTAATTTTGGAACGTTTAGTCAAGCGGGACAAACTGAATACCGTTATTTTAAATCTTTATGCTGGAAATAAGGGATATTCATTGGCATTTCGTCTGCAGGATCGTAGTAACAAAAGTACAATGTATTTTAAGGAAGAGTGTGAAGAATTGATTCAAACCATGACTAGAGGGTATGAAGAGGACACAATTTTGCGGTAGACATTATACTTAGTTGGATAAAAAAAACAATACTTAAAAATATGTGCAAACAGGTATTTGGACAAAGAGGAGATACCCCCGTTTATTCTGGACGCCTTGGACAAATTCGATTTCATATTCTATAGTGGCTGTGTAATTGCTGAAGTGAGAAACTATAGGCGGGCTTATCCTGAAAATAAATGTTACGTTCATCACGTATTACTTAGGCCTACTCAAAAGGTAGTGGTTACATTACGTTTTTCAACAACATTTAAACTGTGTCCTTCTTAGACTGTATTAGCGGACATAAATACCCTAACCCAGCATCGGACCGACTTCTCCCCCGATGACCGGGATTTTCTCGAGAGCCAAATCGTAATAGCGCACACTCCGGAGCTTTGCCTAGATCCCGATCCACACCTGGAAAACAAGGTGTCAGCTCTCCATAATCGGACCCGCCTTTGGAACGATCGCTCTTTTCGGAAAATGTCCCAAAAAGCTTCGCAGATGGCCGCCACTCGCAAGCGGAAACTTGGTCATTTTGCGAAACATCATGGGCTTGAAATTTTAGATTTTTGTAAAGCAAAGAAAAGCAAACTTCGAACGAGAAGTTCGAGGTTTAGTCAAGTTGACGAAGCTAAGACTGTGATTCCGGCTCCTGTGCTACAGGAGCCTTCTTTGGACCCGCCTACTCAGCCGGTTGAAATCGGTGAATTACGTTCGTTGGTGCGACCAGAGGTGACAAGCGATTGTACGTTATATAGGATTGAGGACCATATTTTAGAGACTGATATTAAGGTTCTTGTTTTTATATCTAAATACTAAGAGTTAACTAAAAAAGGGTTTTGTAGGATCAAGAGCGAACCCGAATATATCATATAACATTGTCGATATTCTATCGACCTTCTAATATGGAGTTCTGGGGGGAACTTTACCTCGATCGGGACTTTAAGCGAGGGGAGCGAACCGGCACTTTCTGTCGTTTCTATTTAGGTTGATTTGAACGGCGCCCGGTTTAGGCATACCAATGAAAGTCTGTTTGCAGGTACCCGAACTTTAGCTCACAGTTATGTATACCAATTCACGGAGATATTTACGGAATCGGGTCGTAAGATGAACATCCGTGTGCGAAGTGTCGTGCATATAAATTCTCCCGAAGAAGTTATTTGGCCTTCCAACGCTTTTACCTCTTTCCCGCAAAGACTGCCCAATCCGAAAGAGCATATGGAGAGGATGAATCGAGCCATGCAGGTAGTTTGTTGCTTTTAAATTGGTCAGTTTAAATACATGAAGTGTTAAAATAAACTGTTTTATTTTAGGCGTTGTCCTATGACCGCACAACCAACCTGCAATATTTAGTTGAGAAAGTATTCAAAGGAGATCTTGAGGTAAAATACATATCCACGAACGAAATGTATCTCGGTTTCCTTGAAATCTTCTTTATTGCACATGAAAAATTTCCATGGGAAGCGAGATTCATTTAATAATTACCAATAGATACTTCATTGTATTTACTACTTGTAAAATATTATGAATTTGCCTTTAGGCGGACGTGTACAATCAGACTGATCTTAAATCCTTTCAAATGACTAGTCAGGAATTGGCAATTGATGCGTTGGCAACCAAACTGGAGTTGTCTTCTCAGCGGTTTCAAGCTGCTGGTAAGAAGAGAGTGTCTTGAGAAATAGCGATTTCAGTTTCAACTAAATTAGACATTGAATGTCGTATAATTCAAATTCAAATTTTACAATTTCAAAATAGCTACTTAAATTGGCCCAATTCGTTTTTTTTTTGGAACAAGCTTATTTTTGTTATATTACTCTCATTACTCTTACAGAGAAAGCTAAAAGGCAAGCAGCAGCAGCCGCCACGCAACAGAAAATGTTAGCCAACAGCAATATCATCAGTTTGCTGAATAGCTCACCGGCGAGCAACGTGAACAGCGACGCTAGTGCCGCTGTAGTAAACGCGATAAACAATTCTACAAATGTCGTGTCCAATCAGCGACAATTGTTAGCCAGGCGGATGACTTTGAGTAATCTTACCGCAGGTGGTGCCCGGGTAAGTCAGCCTCGTAAGGCCTAAAATATTACGTCATATAATAACAACTTGTATATCAGATGGTGAGTCATGGGAATATCATAGCTGTAAACAACCACAACCGATTAAATTTGCAAGAGTTGAATTCACCCACCCAAACTGTTACTCTATCGTCAGTAAGCAATCAAACGAGCAGTGGAACAAGTTACACTTATACGGCAGTGCCGATAAAGCAACCTGTGAGTTTTCAATGCAGCCTACAATTAATTTAAAGTGTGATGTTTTGGGAAAAATAAATTCATCCCATAAAAGAACTAATTTCTTTTCAAGTGTCGTTTCAAGCGCTTTTAACATTACTTTTATCGTGATTCACCTTATGGGAATTATCTTTCATTTCTTCTCTCACGCATTTGATCTTCACTATCAGGTGGTGCACCATCAGCGAATAGCCCCATCAACTCCCCATGACAGCAGCAGCGAATCAGCGCTGGGAGCTCTCCTAGTGGGTACTCCTGCGGCAGATAGACCAGAAATTGCCAGTCCCAATCATGAGAATACACTACTCTTGGAAAAATTAGCTGCCAGTTGCGCTACTGGAGGCCAGAATCCGTTTGCGCAATCTCAATCTAAAGTCACTTCTCAACCGCACGCGTCTGCTCAGTTTGTCGTGCAAAACGCTACCAAAAGTAACGCCGTAATCTCGCCATTATCCAGTCCGCCACCGCAAACATCGAGCACCACTCTGAATGTGCAAAGTTTGGATTTGTCTCAGCTGCAAAGCATTCCCGGCTTGCACAACGTTCAGGTAATCAGGTTATCCGGTTATAGGGAGGTGTTACTTAGGAAAGCTACAGTTTCAGCTGCAAAACTTCTCGCAGCCAATTTCCTTAGCCGTGAATGTGGGCGGGCAGATTTCGGGAAGCGGAACTTCCCAAGGTCAGTTGTTGATGTCGTTGCCTACTGCACAGACACAGCAGACTGTTGGTGCGTCGAGTGGTGTGAGTCAAGCTGTGCAAGTGATAAATGCTAGTGGGAGCACTTCTGGGCCGTCACATTTGAGTATGTCTATTATATAAAAATTTAATTAAATTGTATAAAAACTTACTCAAAGTTGTTGAACCGTGGTATTATTGATTAGTTTAGGTTTCTTGACTTTTAAATGAATAACTTTAAAACATAGAAATTTCTTTTTCTCGGCACTCCGCTCACAAATGTGAATAATATTTTAGCCCAAGTGGCAAGCTCGGGAGCTGTGAAGAACTTAACTCACCATAATGTCAGGATGGCGTCTGGGTCTCAAACTTTACAGTTGACCCCAGGTAGTCATCCGTTCCAGCTCATATCACAATTGCAGGTAAGTAGTCAGACCGATATTAAATTAGGTCAGTGTTTCCATGTACTTAGAGCTTGGACATGACATTTTTCCGTTACAGAGGCCGACTCGTCAAGAAACCTTGCCCACCCAAGCCACCATTTCGGGCCGAACTCTGCAAAGGACGACGCCTATTACTATCAAGATGGCCCCAAATTCAAGTCAGTTAACAGATTTGCAATTTAAACTCGAAAATTGACCCGTAATCTTGTTGAATATCAAATGACAGTAGTAACGTGGAAAAGCTAGTCTTGTTTTGTTGTTGATAATTTCCAGTTAAATATTATTGTTTGTTGATTGTTATTAAAAGAACTGAATTTAAACATGGAAGAGGTTATAAAGAAGAGTCAGCAGAGGATCAAGATTAAGAAGAGAGAAATAAGCTTGAAGCCACAATTTTGCTTATTCTAAACTGATAATTTTTCTTGATTTGTAAAACATTTTTTTTTCCGCTGCGTGCAGATTTGGATGGGCAGAGTTTCGAAGCAGTTCAGGGAGGAGGGGCGCGGGAGCTACCCATAAGCATGGAAGAGACCGTGGGAACACCGAGGTGAATCGTCAAAGAGCAGTCTTAGGAGTACCTTAAAGGCCTTCTCAATTTTATTCCTACGGTAATCTGCCACCATTATTAAGAGAATAAGTTTCTTTGTGTCTTCTGCGATTATTTTTGTGCGGTCCAGAAAAGAGTTTGTTTTGGGTTGTGGTTGTAATGAAAATGACTTAATCTGGGAGATAAACCCTGCATCTGGTTCCAGAGCTGCAAAACTGCCTGTCTGACCAAAGCAACCTGTTCTGACCAAAACAACCATCAATTAGAATGATCTCAAAATATTTGTTAATTTCTAATATCCGCTGTGTGTTTTCCATTTTGTATATTATGTTATTGCGATTGTTTTTAATTTTATAAGTTTGCAATCAGTGAAAGCTTTCACGATTGGTCAAAATACAATTGGAAATAGTTTCAGGGCATTTGAGAACTGTGTACAGTCAAATTTTTAAATAAAATATTAAATTCACCAGTAGTGCGCAATCCAACAGGTAACTTAATATATTTGAAGAAGAAATTAGTATGCCATAGTTTTTTTAGGGAAATAGAAAATATGTTTAAATTTTCTGTTCAGTTCTAAGGAAGAACAAACGCTCTTTCAAATTTATTTCGCACGACGCACTGTTTCCGAGTTAAAGAATAGAACTGCTTTAAAGCACCCAGCTAACTTAACCTAAATTAATTGTTAGGTGAATTAAAAATGTAAAATTATCGATTTTAGTTAAAAATCATAGGGAGTTTGCAATGGGAATGCCTCAAGGGCACTAGTTTTTTTATTTAGAAAAATGAAGATATACAGGGTGTTTCTTAAACATGGGAAAATTTAGGAAAAAAAGTTTCTTATGCACCGAATCGCTTCATTTTAATGTTGATGTTTAGGAAATTTAAACACCCCGCATAGCTATTTGTATTAAAATTTTAAAATTGCACGATTTTCATAACTTATATCTCTTTTTAGAGAGTACGTTATATAACGTTAGCCTCTCGATATATCTAGAACCGCAGTAAAAATGTAAGACAAATATTGTCCTTACTGCTGCTTTACCGTTAAGTTACCAGTTTTTATCAATGTCAAACGTATCTGTGAACGAAACTGGAGGAAGCAAGTTCATCATTAGATCACAGTTTAAAAGTCCAGAAACTGCTTCCAATTGTTGTATAGTGGAGCCACTGTTTCCAAACTACTGAGATATTATATTGCAGCTTTTGTAGCGAATTGTACCGCAAAATTGTTCAAATTAAATGTCTGTACAGATGTTATAATTTTAAGTTAATTTATTCTTGATTTTACTTAGTCTTTTTACGAAATATTGAGGCGTATACAATTAGGAAATTAATGGCAAATTGTAATTTTCCGAAGGTCAGCCTGATGATTCCCAGTCTTAAAGTCCATTTGCGAATTTTTTATTTTAAGTTACGAGGTACAGAAGAACATAACTAAAAGCTTTCGATAAAACATAATCGAAATAATGAATTATGGTAACTCCCCCTATGTTCATTCGGCGACTCAATCTCACTCACCCTGTAACTGACGCTTTTGATTTAAAACCAAATTAAAAGAGTGTACCGTGTGTCTAATTTTAATTTTACGTAAAACTGCCAAATAAAGTAAATAAGTAAATCAAAAGCGAGACTGGTATACTAAGACTGCATTCTATGGGAATTTGTTCAAACTTTGCAATCTCTGTTGATCATGTGTAATAATATACAGGGTAGCTACGTTTCAAGTTGGGTTCGGGTTCGTATTTAGCTTGTTAAACATTGCGATCTTCCACTGTCAGTTGAGGGAATTTAAGGTCACCCTGTATATTTATAATTTAATAGCGTAATGTGGCCTCCTATTATCAACTGTAATTAGTACGTGATCGTTTTACGTAGATGTGTAAGTTTTTTTTTTAGACGAATTGTTGATCAACCAAATATTTAAGTACGTATAATTCAGTTCATTTTCGTCCTTCATGATACGATGTAACTAATGTATTGAGAATCTTTCTGAAAATTCATTACATTTTCTGTAAGTTTATCATCCATCTTTCTTACACTTAAACCTTTTTGCATTCGAGACTAGTTTATCTAGACAATTTAGGGCTCAAATATTCGTTAAGAGGTAATTTAATCCTGAAGGAAGTTAAGTGACGTGAAAGGTATAAGGATTTTTAACGAGATTATGAAGATAACTTAATAATTGTAAGGTGTAGTATATGTGAGAGTGTAAAGAATATTACAAGGCGATAGAAAATATGTGTAGCCTGTATTACTTATGTAGATTCATTTTTCTAATTGTGAATATATGTAGACAGTAAACCTGTAAAAAGTGTAAAGACCATAGCGATAATAGCCTTTTATTTACTTATAATATAATATTTAATTTTGTGATCAAACCGACAACCAATATACCTTATTGTTATAAGTATATTTCAGAGGCGCGAAGATGTTCAATGCCTTTTTAATTTTTTACATCCTGCAATTTTGTGGAATCCGGGGCAGGGAAAACTTGTAATTTCAAACTCGCATATTGTCTCCATTCAGTTTATCAACATTTTGGACTACAAGTGTTGGCTCCCAGATGCCACAATTTAATTATCAATACTATAATAGAAATAGAGAAAGTTCGGAATATTAAAAATAGAGTGTTTTGTGATTTGGTCATTACATTCTTTAGTAGAAAAAAAATTTAGTTGATAGTATTTCCTCAAATTTGTGATAAAATGGTGACCGTTTATAAAATTTTAGTCATTGTTCATTTTTGATTTATTTTCAATATTTAAGAAGCAGTTAAAAAACATGTTCTATTTTTCACTAAACACTCTGTATTTTCGTGAAATCGCATTTTAAGGTGGGCTATTCAATACCTTGTTGTGTAATTGATTGGATATAGTAAATGATTTTTTTACAGTTGAAAGCGTTTCATTTGTGAATCATGATCGAATGATCTTAAAAATACCTTTCTTAAATTGATTGCACTCAAAACTATCTTCCTTAAAACTTTCAATCGAACCTTTCTTGAGACTACCTTCCTTAAAATCTCCCTAGTCGAAACTACTTTCTTTAAGAGTTCTTACTCGAGACTATTTTCTTTAAACCTCTCTTAGTCGAAACTACCTTCGTTAAAACTATGTATCAACACTGGAAACGTAAATCAGGCAACATGGGACGCTACAAAAAACCAATTACAACTTAACCTCACATAAAATCATTGAAGTTGAAATGTAAATAAATAAGGTTTAATTTTAATTAAAATTCCGCTAAATGTTATCAAAAATGCCCCTAATGAAGCTGTCCAGTAATAATTCCTGCACTGGAGGTATAAGCGATAACGATGTCTCTGGAAACGAGTCAGAACATTCAAATTCCAGTCAGGAAAATGAGGGAAACCGCGAATCCTCTGAAGATGAACCAGATTCGGACGATAGTTCTGATATGGACGAGGGGGAATGCGAAACGCGAAGAACTGAACTAATCCAGCATGTCCAGGACCTAGAAAATCAGTTCAGTCTATTACGAGAACAACTCTATCGAGAGCGTATACAGCAGGTGGAGACTCAGTTGTCCGAGGTTAAAAGTGGGAAGTCCCCAGAATATCTCATACCGTTACAAAACTTGGAAGAGCAGAGAAGGATCAGAACTGAAGTGGCAGGAATTTTGAGACAACTGAGAATTGAAAATATTAACAGTCAGTATGATGGTGAGAAGCAGGCAGCAATGCAGAATTTTGAGAGTGAAAAAAAGTTGGCAAGTGATTACTGTTATAGTGAACTGATGGACACTATCAGGCGGCTTGAAGAGGATAAACAAAATAGTGAAATAACATGGGGTGAAGGGGGAGAATGGAGCTCTAGATCTCGTACTACATCAAGAAAAAAAGCTGTTACAGTCTCTGGACCTTACATTGTTTATATGCTTAAGCCACAAGAAATAATGGAAGACTGGACCATCATAAGGAAAGCCTTAAACAGAACTATCTGATTAATTAGGCTTCTGTTTATTGTAAATATTTAAGTTGCAAGAGATATTCTTTTTCACTATAACTAAATTGTCCTAAGAAATAACAAAAAGAATTCAGTGAGATAGAATCTATGTTACACTTTCATTTACAAATAAATACATCTGTTGAATTATGAAGCTGTATTATCCTCCTCAATTTTGTCTCCACTTTGAGTAACAGTCTCATCCTGACTATTTGTTTCTGCAAAATCGAAGTTTGGCTCAATTCGAGGAGGCAGCAAATGTTGTATATGCACAATGATGACTTCTTTATCGAAAAAAGAAATGTGCTCCTCTTGTAGGATTTGCATGGTAATTCCTAATTTCATTGAAATCTGGTTTGGAGGGTAAATTATATGAATACATTTCTGAATGTAAGGTATTAAATCATCAGAAAAACTCATGCACAACCGCGTAAATGTATCTTTTGCATTACTAGTAAAAGCTTGCTGTTCTTGGGAATGTAAAATTACTATAGACTTTGAAATGAATATTAGTGATTTTTGAAGAGTTTCTACAACTTCAGTTACAATAGATATGGGGGCACATGATCTAAAAGCATTCAAGGTTTTTAGAACATTATTCAAGTATTCAGCTAAGGGATAAAACTCTAATAAAGAATCTGGAGGATGTAAAGGGTCTTGGTCCTTATTTTTCCAAGGAATATTGGGCAGATTCTTATTAATTAAGGTGAAACTTTCCATGCTCTTTTCAAAAGAGCACATGGCCACAGTAACTGAGTTTTTAAAGTTATCTAATATTTGCTTTGTGAAGATGGGAACTAGGGTTGATCGAAAATCCCAACCAACTTTACTAAATGATAGCCCAAAATACATGCATTGATCCAAAAATGATTCCAGAGAGGAGACAGATTTTAGGTCCTTTTCTAAAACTTCAAGGAAATCTGAAATCTAGTGTATGCTGTTAAATATCTAATTACTATACCAGATTAAGAATTATTTACCTTATTATTAACCCATGTAAAGAAAATAATGTTTTCATTGATTTCATTTTTTAGAGCACTAAAGGGCATTGATTCATCATCACTAAAAATGGCCCGGTATTGTGTTATAATATTGAATAAATGTACTCTTGTGATTTCTATTGTCTTTGATAGGTGATGATTGGCTGAAATATTTAAGTTCCCCAGTAATATAATGCTGGCAAATCTTACTTATACCATCATCTTTGGGTAGATATTTGAGACAAGTGTCCAGCCAATGTCCTCTAGCCTGAAGAAACTTTAATTTTAATTCTAGCTCTGTGAAAACTTCCATTCTCCGGAGGTACCCAACTACTTGTAGACATTTTGGCAAAGTCAATTCATGTCCAAGCTGTGATAAAAGCTGGTGCAGCATGAGCAACCAAGCTTGATTAATGTCACTTAAAATGCCCTGAAATTATAAGTACTAAGTTAAGTTACTAAAAAATTGCTGATAATATACTTTAAAAATTGGTATATCAGAATATTTGCTATATAGTTTTTGAACAAATGCTGTTAGTTCTAAGGCATCTTCATATAAACCATCATTTATAAATGAATTCATCAACTGAGGCAGCTCTAAAATTTCAAGTAATTGCGCATTTTTCGTCAGGGTTAGAGAGTTGAGTTTTCTCAGATTGTTAATTTTGCTTGTGGAATCACTAAAGCTACTACATTTTTGTTGAAATTCTGGTAGGTCTACTAATAGTTCATCCAACTTAGTCTCTATTGTATTAAACTGGGTGAAGAGTTCTCGAGAACATTCCGCAGTTTCAATAAAAGTCTTGTAATTTGTAACAGCCAGTTCTTGAGTTTGGTCTTGGATATTACCATATTCTGCTTCTAAACGTTTTGGTTCTTTTAGCAAATCTTCTGCTTTGTAGCTACCTATTTTGGTTAAATATTCTTTAACGTCACCATTATAGTTCCAGTCCTCTGAAATAGGTATCAATCGTTAGTAATAGCTCAGAATTTGTGAGCTGGACATTACCAGGATGACCTGAGGGGTATAACAGAGACAGAAGCTTGAGCTGTTCTTCTGCCATCTCCAGTGCTTTTTAACAATTATTTTATAAATTATTTGAACTCTAATAAGTGCGAATGATATTATTTATGATTATTTTATTAATTAGGACTATAAATTAAAAAAATTAAAAGTGAGGTTAGTCTTTACTTTTTTTCTTGATTTCTATGGCCTCTCGTCGGGTTGGCAACATTCAGCCAAATAATAATTTTTGTATTAAATATGGCGGACTAGCTAGTCTTACTGTAGTCATTGTTGAGTTAATTATCGAGTTTTTATTAAAAATCATTGTAGAGTGAATTGGGCAAACTAGCAAACATAAGGAGTTGGTTATAACTAGTGGCTATCAAAACCATGGAAATTAGTTTTCAATTAAAATTAGCGCCACATTATCGTTTATCGTAAATTAAATTTCAAATTGTTATGTATTATTATTTCAACGCTCTTCACCTTTATCAGTCTATAAATGGTTTACACTTTTATTTGGAGGAATATTTCTTTCGGAAAATGATATTATAGAGCTTACGTTATTCGGAAATTTCATTGCTGATGTATTTTTCATAATACGTCTTACTATTGAAGTATATGGCGCAAGTCGATATTAGGTATAAAGTGTTACCCCGTTACCTATAATATAACGGAGGATTTCCGAAAATCCTGCTGCGGTACCAACAACTATTTCTTAAATAATCTTTGTAGACCGTCTGACCATTTGGTAACTATAGGGCTGATATAACAGTAACATTAAATTTACTACTAAACTACCATTTAACCCTACGTAAACTGTTTGCATCATTAGCTGGGCAGAAACCTACCTTTAAAGACTAATAAACCTTATTATATTTCATCAAAACGTCAAAAATTAAATGGTTGTCGAAAATTAAAATTAATAATCTTTAACTAGGAAGGGGTAACACGGTATTGGGAATTAGTAAATATCTGAACAGAAGATAGCAATGAATAGCAAGAAAGACGGAGGATTGTAGACCATTGATGTGGCGAAGAAATACATTAACAAGGAGAATAAGGAAAAGACTCAAAAGGTCCTTTATAAAGCAAGAGATTGGTTTTCTACTTAGGTGACAAAAGGTAAGGAGAATCCCTCAACAAAAGCGAATAAGACTTTACTTTAGTAAGATTATCCAGTGTCTCTAAGGCTACTGATATTGTTACTTCTCATAGAAGGTTGTCAGATCTGAAAAATATATATTTACACTATACAAATATTCAAATTTAAGACAGAGTAAAGTATCGTGCATCAATATAACATCCACAATAAAAAATCAAGCGAAAAGGTCTTTCAGTAAAAAACGGTATATTATGTTTTACTAAGTCTAACATACAGCCGTGAGCCTTGCGTTTTACATGAACTGAATTTATGAACGGTTCCATAAGTTCACAGAACACTAAAGGCCTGAGGCCCTACATGAAAACTAGTCGGCAAACACGTTTGACTAAAGAAAAGATTCACTTACATTGCATCAGTCTGGTTGGTAATTTTTCCAGATCATACAAAACTAAAGACAAAGAAGTTAAAAAAAAATCTTTTTTAATTAATCGTATGTGTTCTTAAAATTAATGTCGTCCTAAATAATTCTCTAATCTAAAAAAATTGTGAAATTTTCTATATAGAGGGTGTCTCTGAAATGACGGTATAACGATTGACTAAAATTTTCCGAATCAAAAGTGGGGCATTCTACGTAAGCTTACTAATATCTATTGTTGCTTGATTTTACTCTTACGAGGCGCCAAAGTTCTAAAAATATTATTGTTTTTTCGAAATAATTTTGTCGATTTTTACTCATTTCGGAACTAAGAGTTACTACATAATTTGCGCTTGTTTTCACGTGATCGAGATCGTATTTAATGCGTGGAAATAATTAAAATTGGAGTGTGGTTCGCAAATAAGTTTGTATTTTTTCTTACCTTATGTAAGAATAACTTAAATTTTTTTCGTTACCACGGGCTAACTTTATTTTGAAACTTTTTTGTCACTCGTAAAATTTTCGCCGAACGTACACTTTCTCTACAAAAAAATTATTTATTATACCTTGCAATTCATTATTGTTGTGAAATCAATGTTGAAAAAATTGTGTTTTGCATTTGCTAAACACCAATACAATAAAAAATCTGCGCAATTGACATATCGATAGTGTTCGCTACTGTTGATGTTAATCGGAGATAAATTTACTGTAAATTGCATAGTTTTTCGTCTTCTAAAATGGATTAATCTATCGCTGAGATGGTTGACATGCTTCTAATATACGGATTCTGTGAGGGAAAAGGATATATAAATATTAGAGTCTATCGTAACAAATATCCAAGTCGCAGAATTCCAAACAATCAAACTTTCGCGAGAGTTAAAAAGCAACTTATTTTCATTACTTTATTTGTTCAATGATGTAATTTATTATTTTGGCTCTATTTCAACACTAAACTTTAACACCCAGTAAGTAAAAATTGGAGCGATATAGGAGATGTCTTTATATGAAGTTTTTATTTTAAAATGAGCTTATGATTCACGCATTTCGTTTTGTACCATCCACTATGAAACACCCTGTACATATATTTTTTTTCTACGTAAAAGGCATATCTTGCTTTAACCGATATCTTGTACCCTTTTTGAGAAAATCGCATTTTATTATCAACGCGCACTTTACATGTCGACAATTTAAAACCAGATCAAACAGCAGTTTATCATTAAAAAAAATGGTATGTATTTTTAGTTAAAGTTATCAAGAATATCTAATATGAGCATTTTGGACTGCAATACAGCAGCTTCGACAGCATTACCTTCTCTAAGTCCGAACATTAGATGCATATCTGCACACTTCTCATTGCTAAATTCAAAGATATTATTAAAATAACTGATGTTGATGACATTAAATATTGAACTAAACATATTTGATAATTTTGACTGAAATACATACATTTTTTTATAATAAACTGTTATTTTATTTCGTTTTAAATTATTGATATGTATGGTGCATTTTGATAATAAAATGCAATTTTCTTAAAAACGATATAAGATATTCATTGAAGCAAGGTATACCTTTTTTGTAACAAAATTATAAAAAAATCAAGCTAGGAAAAAAGTACTCATTTCGTCAAGCCGCTAAAAAATGAATGAGTTCAAATAAGAAATTTTGACTTCCCCTGTATAAAGAAGACACATAAGCATATATTTATATATGAAAATAAGCAGGACTACGAGTTATTTAAATCGCCTTACTTTCATTGCCGCCATGCCAACTGTTTAAAAGTTATAGGAAAAATACTCTTTTTAACTTCTTTGGGAGCTAGAAATATGGTAACAACGGCTTCTAGAATTTTTTTTTACATAAAGTATTAGCATTATTTTACTGTTCCCTACAATTCCTACAATTTATAACATGATCTTTCCAGACACTCTTTATAGACAGGGTGTTTGTTTTATCATGGATGTGCAGGAAATAATCTTTCCTTTCTACTTTTTCTATATTGTATTTTTTGCAGATTTTTTATTGCAAATTTCGATTATGGCACACGACATTGAAGCTGACAAATCGAGTAAGCACTTTGTTTCTAGAGATGCTACTTTGAAGAATCGAGAGTACACATCTGAACAGTTGTCTTTGGTTAAAAAAATAAGGTATGGCATATAATAACCGCAGAGATTTGGATTATTAGAAATATGGCCAAAAAGTTTGTGTTTTTAACGATCGTCAACATTTAATCTCCTACAGCGTGGTAATATCATATTTAAAATTCAACGTTTCGGTATTCAACAATTATCATCAGCTTTATTTTCTCTTATTAACGTCAAAAACTGTATGTTATCAATTTTTTTTTACATTTTAGGGCTTGCAAGGATTACTACGAAATCTTGTCTATTAACAAGAATGCATCAGTAAGGGAAATAAGGAATTCTTATCGAAAAATTGCGTTGAAACTACATCCAGATAAAAACGGGGCTCCTGGTGCGGAAGAAGCCTTTAAAACTGCTGGTAACCAATGGTTATTAATTTTCTTGCAGTTTATTGTCAACATATTTTTAGTCAATGCTGTGACTGTACTAACGGACATAAGGAAACGCATCAATTATGATTTGTACAAAAACGGGACGGACTGTGAAAGATCGACGAAAAGCAACCGTCCTCGATCTTACACCGGGGGCTTTGATGATGCAGAAGTCAATACCGACAAATATTTTAACCCAGGTATTGTGTTAACTTCGCCATGGTTTTCTAATAGTTACTGAAATCAAATGGAAATGCGAGTATATGAGAGGGTCAAAACCGCCCAACGGAAATAAGTAGTGAATTTGGATCACTTTAGTTAAGTAAACTAACCTTTAAGGAACTTCAATAATTCGATATTTACTTAAGAAAAAATGTTACATTAAACCAACAAATTTAGTGAAGAAATTAATACCTTTATTTGAGAATTAGTTCATTAAGGACTTGCTAGTGAATTACATATTCTTCCGAGCAGGGTATGGGTTGAGATCGAGGGTGTATACTCGCAGAGGGCAACAATGGCAGAGGAAAACGGATGACATTAAACAGCAACAACACAGTCATATTAAGGAGGTACCTAAAGAGACTTTTGTCTCAGTAAATTACGAACTAGAATTAATTGTCTTGGGTGGATTTGTTACAGAATCAAAATACAGGATTGTTGACTATTGCCGAAGTTCTTGTATCGATTTTGATGGTGATTCTCTTAGCAATGATGTTCGGCTACTATTTCATTTCGGATCTTTCTTATAATTTATCTACTAGTGAGTGAGTACCGGTTTGTAGGAAAATTTTTATACTGCATTTTATACCAGTTATTTTAGAATTTAACACCAGTGAGTACACTACACATTCCAGACCGTCAATATAGTAGAAAAAGTAATTGTAAATACGCAAACTAATTGAAATTCAATATAAAATGGTTTTTGAAGATTGTCCACGCAATAAGCATGTTGACAATAATTATATGCTTGTTTGTGAGGTGTTATTTTTCAATAGAATTAAAACACATAGGATTCTTGACAATGTGAATGTTATCTTATTGTTATTGTAATAATAAGGGGAATCTATGTTTTTTCCACTTAGTTTTAACTAAAGACAGTGTGCAATTCTACCCTTTAACAAACCCTATTTGTATGAGGAGAGTTATTCCTTAATAAACTTTAAAAAAAACATGGAATTCTTGACAACGGCAAATGTAATTTTGTTGGACTAATAATAATAGCACTTGTCTTTTTTCTCATTTAATTTTAGTTGAAAATAATGTACATTTTTACCACAGCAACCTCTACATTTTATATCCGAAATATTAAATAACTAGCCCCATTTACTCTAAAATGCTTTCAGGAAATACCCGAAACTAAGAATTTACAATTTGGAAGCGCCCTATTACGTCAAAGACAGTTACTATTCTGAGTATCAAGGCTTATTTATTAATTGGCTGGACTTGTCATTGGAAGAAGAATTCGTTTCGAACTTAAGGAATCAGTGCTACAGTGAAAAATGTTTCCATAAATGTTTCTTTTATGTTTTCTACACTTTTCGGCTTAGCATATTTTATTTTATCAATACCATATTGAAATTCTTGCATGTACTTCATGACAATGACAATATATTACCCGTTTTGTTTTGATTTCTGTACGTTTTTGTCATTAACTAACTGTTTTTTTTCTGCTGAATATACAATATGAGTCACAATCTTTCGTCTTGTGAGTTCGAATCGGAAGAAAAGCGGGTATGGTTGCAGAAAGAAATCCTATCATCATTCACTGACACCACAACATAATAATTCTTTTGTCCAGAACTAATTCCGCCATGTCCGTCATTTTCCCTAACACAAGTTTGTGCAATTACTGTTTATTGATTATATTTATTTTTGTATAGGGTCATAATATATCAAAATAAAAAATATTCAACACACCCAATAATGATGTCTTTGAATGCTAGTAATGGAAATTTTTTTTATAACTGTATGAATCCTTTATTAAGGCGTCTCTTGAAATATTTATTGTTGCTTTAGTATTTTATTTTAAAGTTAATAAAACTATAATTTTTGTTTACGCGATCTTTACTTAGTTGACCTTCAATTGTTAGCTAAATACCTCCACCATAAATTAAAAAACCCTTATCAGTCTCTGTCAATTGTCATCATCAGCTGATCTCTCGCTAATAAATTTTGAGGTGGCTCTGTTTTTATTTTGATTCCCAGACATTTCCGAAAACAGTTTTTACAAATTTTAATTTCCTATTAATTTGTAGTATTCACGCCCATGGAAAAATCTTCCCCTAACTAATTTCTTTAAAATTAAAATATGAATTTTCAAAACGTCTGCAGAACATGCCTTCAAACTCCCAAAAGTGCAAAAACAAAAAACATATTTGAAGAAGCAAAGCATCTTTTAGGAAAAATTGAAGCAATTTCTTCTGTAGTGGTATGACTTTAGTCTGATTGTAATGCTGCTGGTTTCTGCAATCTTTTTACTTAGCGTAGAAATGAATTTCAGATTGAAGAAAACAGCGAACTTCCAAGTCAAATTTGTGAAGAATGTGTCACCAACATCAATCATTTTTACAACTTCCGCAAAGTAATTATTAACACTGATCTCGACTTAAAAGCCCGACTGGAAAATTTAAAACAAACTAACTATGCATTTAAACCTCGCAATAATACCAATGGAAATACCAATTTTAAAATGGAGAATTTAATTGATGAAATAGACATTAAAGTGGAAAATTTAGACCCTGAGTTTGACGTGCCTGTACAAGGTGAATATCAAGAGCCTCTACTACCAGTTAAAGAAGATAGTGGCAATGGACCTAAAGGAATTTATCAATGTACAAAATGTGAATTGCAATTTGACACTAGAGTAAGGCTTAAGAGGCATAAAAAATCTGCGCATATAACTGCAGGAATTTGCAATATTTGTGGCAAGGTAGTTAGGTCTGACAATTTAAGTAAACATGTGAGAATGCATTCAGAAGATCCTGTTAAGTGCCCAGAGTGTGGGAGGGGGTTTAAAAATAATGAGTCTATGAGATCACACAAACTCCTTCATAAAAATAAGGATGGCTATACTTGTGAGTTTTGCGGAAAGTCTTTTAAACGAAAACAGGGCCATACCAAACACCTCAAACTGCATAAAGGCAAGTAAAAATATGATTTGTGAGCCACTGAATTTAAAAAATATTACATTCTTTTTTAGACCGGAATGATATGAAAATAACTTGTTCTCAGTGTGGTAAAAGTGTTTATGATATTAAAAGACATATAATGGAAACACATACTGGAAGAAAACCATATATTTGCGAATTTTGCAATAAGGCATTTGCCAGGGGTCATGCCTTAAAAGTTCATAGCAGACAACACACAAATGAAAGACCTTACACTTGTAATTATTGTGAAGATACTTTTCCTCAGAAGGTATCTTTAACAACACATTTGAAATCAAAACATGGTATAACTGAAGTTGCTGATATTAGTGTAAATGTGGGAGTGTAAATCAGAGTTGCATGATTAATAAGAAATAAATTGATTTAAAGTTTTTTAAATGAATAAGTTTTGTTTACATTCTCTACCTAGGTAAAGTTTTAAGTTTTATTAACTGGTGTATGTTGTCCTTTTTTGGTATGTAAGAAAAAAACTTATTTGAAGAAGGGAAGGACCTAGTTCAGAAAATTGAGATAAAGAAATCTATTAATTTCAACAAGTTTTTGTGAAGATCATGGTGCTTTTAATTCAATCTTTAGATTGGGTATCCATGATTATTATAATGATAGGTATACTACAAAGCTTAATCTTATTAGGTATAAATGAGATTTTAAAAAATATCATGTATTTTAAAGATAAGGATGCCCGTTTAATAATTAAAAAAACTTTGCTAACTCAATGGTTGATTGTCAAAAAAAATGTACTACATTTTTGGAGCCTCTAGTTAAATATTCCAATATTTTTCGTTCGTGTTACCTTCAATAAAATTCATTGCTTAAATTTTAAAAATAAAGAATAATTCATTATTCGCATGTGTGCAAAGGGCACTTGCAGTAATTTTAAAACAGTCACAATGTCGCATCGTATTTTCGAATTATTTTTTTTGTAATAAAGAATGTACCGAGTTTTTTGACGTTAAAATCTTAACTCCATTATGTTATATTAATGTTTTAAATCTTTCATCAGTAATAATAACTGAGATCTAACTATATACATCCATTTAGGGACGTCCGGTACAAAGCACTCATTTCACAATAAAACATTTTTATTACTTAAATAATAAAAACAATACTTTTTTATATTAAACACTTAGTTCACATAAGTTTATAAAGTAACAATACCTGAACAGAAATTGAACCTGACAGTCATCCTATGCATTTACTAAAACTTCATTTTTACCCTCATGTGGCTTTAAATCCTTGACAATCAAGTTTCTTCGTTTGCAATTTCCTTGAAGATGTAACAATTGTTCAAAACCTGTCCCTGAATTCTCAAGATCTTCTGATTACAACCATTTAAGTGTCTTGATTGTGGGTTGCACCATTACCTCTAACATTAGGACCCATTTGGTTTTGCTGATATTCCAATAGCTGAGCCAGTGATTGAGGTCCCGGACCTCCAAACAATGAATGTTGAGGCCCATTGAAGCCAACGTTATCCGCCATTTTATTTCCCCTAGGATGATTGGGCACACTGGGAGCCCAACTAGTATTATTGAACAATGAATAAGCTCCAGGGCTTTGTGGAGGCATTTCCTGCATTCCTTGTCTGCCACCTGGCAGTGTACCTTCTTTTAACATCGCCTGCCTCATGGACATAGAGGACTGAGGCCCCGTTTCGTCACCGAAGTTTCTATTTACACTCCAAGCAGAGCCAAACGGATCGTAAGGAGCTCTATTTGAGTTATTTTGAGGGCCAACTTTAACCATCTGTTGTTGATTAATATTATATTGCATTGGTTGTATGTTGTGCGGAAATGACATGGTATTATAATTCGAGGGTTCCGGTGGCCTTTGGGCTACAAAACTCTGATTCGGGGGATTCGAAAAGCCTGAAAAATTCGGCTTAACTTCCCCATAAGGATTTTGAGCTTGATTTGCAAAATTGGGGTTGCTAGGTTGATTAAAAGTTCCCCACCAAGAATTATGAGGGCCACTTGGAGGTAATTTCAAATCTTCCCTGCCCCAGGTGTTAAAATGTGGTGGGGGGATATTGAACGATGGAGGGAACTTAACAGGAGGTTGTTGAGGAGGTAGCATATTGGGATTTGAATAAGGGCCGTTTTTGGAGAATTGCGGCATCATATTATCAACCCCTTTGCCCAAATTTCTGAGATTTGTCAAATAGTCATTTGGGGGTTGACTTTGCTGCTGCTGCTGCTGAAAAGGAAGGGGTTGTGGAGGGAAAGCCAGGTGGTTTTGGTTGAAACTTTGCGTTCTTACTGGTTGGTTATTTGAGAATTGATTGTTTGGCTGCTGCTTGGGGGGTATTTGTGGTATAGATGCCTTTAGAGCTTCGAATTTCACCGTCTTATCTTTAACTTCTGATTCTTCAACATTGAATTTGACCTGGTGATTGGGACAATAAGATCCCAAAGCACTAAAATAATATTTAAAACACATGCCTGCTTACTCTCCTCCATTTTCTTGAAAATACTTTGCAGCACCACATTATGCTTCGCCCTCTTACTCTTTACTGAATCGTAGAGTTTCAACGTTACATCGCCACCGGTGTTAACACTTTTAACTTCTCGCTCTTCCCTGGATTTTTCAAGGGAACCTTGAGGCTTTAATATCCCTGCTTTCTTATCAAATGATGCTATGAATTTATTGGGAATTTTACTAAAAAAAGTCATTTTGAATTAAAAAAACTTACTAATTGTAGATTTATCGTCTTTAGGTTCTTGAATTGTAAAAGACTTCATTTCCTCTAAAAGTTCATTTGTGGGATCTGGCTGTGATAAAACAGCTTCAAAATTAATAACTCCTTTATTTTCAGTCCTATAGGAAAACATAAAATTAACGTAAAATTACGTTTAAAACAATTCCAATACAATTATGAGTAATTTTGGTCCTTTGCCTATAATTATAATTTGAATTACATTACTTCAAAGGTCAGGTAATTGTATTTTCTAAATACTTTTAAGCAAATACTTGTCCAGCTACGCACACAAAATATAAGAAAATGACACTTACTTGGTGATTAGTTTTACTCCATCTAAATCATGATCACATAACCATTTTGCAAAATCTACAATACGTCTCATTCGAACTTTGCTTTCTACTTCACAATCATCTATGTCCACATTAAAATTTAACTCTTTTAAGTTTTTTTCTAAAGGCAAAAACCCTTGTAAATGCCTGTCTTCTAGGAGAGAACTTTTTGAAACTAGAATATGCATATTTAAAAAGAAATAGTGTTTTAATTGTGCTACCTTACATTTATTATAGTTAAAGCCTATTAACAGGCTTTGAGCAGAATTTACCAATTTACACAAACTAGGCCATATTTGCATTCGTTCTTTAAAAACTTTACATTTCAAAGTATCAGGTTTATTTGTCAAAAAATACATAAGAATTTTCACTGAAAAACAAAGTTTTAAATGTCAAAATATGTTTAAATTAATTTTTTTACCTGCAGGTAAGGCGTAATATTCTAATAAGCTCTCCTCATTTTGCAATGTGTAGATGGGCATTAAAAATGCACTCAGAGACCCTGCAATTAACTGTAAAATTAGATCCTTAATTTTCACTTCGTCATCAGTAAGTTCTTTGTCCCTTCCCAAATATGTAAAGGCATATAGATTGATAACACTAATTTTTATCAATTCCTTTGTCTTAAAGCTCTGAGTAGCAACAAGTGCTGTCATGACTGAGTTCAGACTTTTAACTGCTAACTGGGCTTGTTTTATATCAAGCATGGTTTGGAAATGTCCATGAGCACACAGGAAAAGCTGGATATATTCATTTACAGTCATCTTAGTTTGAATTTTCTCTATTGTACCCTCCTTGTCAATAGCTGAACTTAACACATTTACCAAATTTGTTGTGGATGCAGGGAAAGGAATCTTGACACAGGTGGCTCGAATATAATAAAAAACAGTAGACAATTTGTCACCCTGACTGGCCTCAAGTAAAGCCAACTGATTATATGGATGCCCACTGTGTGGTGACACCAAAATTGCTTGTTTATAAAAACTTTCTGCTTGTCTTCTTTGATTTCTGTATCTTGCAATGTCACCCAAATGAACTAAACAATACTGGCAAATGTAGGAACAAGAAGCAATTTGTGGAATTGTCGCCTGATCATTATTGACAGTTTGCTGCCCATAAATGATGCCTCGCCGTCTAAATGGCAAGTCTATGTCAAAGGCATTGCAGAGTTCTTCTAAAAGGGATAAATAAAAGCCTGATGCTGACTCTAAAGTCCATGTTAAAAGAGCTTGAAAGTCGGATCTGCGGGAATTCTGTAAGATAAAATATTTTGTGTTGCTTACAAGAAATAGTTTCATAATAATCAAATTACCTTTTTATCCCTTGTCTTTTCTTGCAAATCTGTTATGTGGTTTTTAAAGCCTATATTCCAAAGATCAAGTTCTACCTTCTTATCTAGAGCATATTCCAGATCTAGCACTAAAACCTCATGGTATATGTTTTGAAGCTGTTGTTGGTTTTTCCAGATTTCAGAATCATTTAACAAGTCACTTTTTTTAAGTACTTTAAGTTTCAATTCTTCTGCTTGCCTATAATTGATATATATTAATTTTAAATTTATACCTTTTTGGCTAAATACTTCAAAATTTGGATTGCTGCTTTGTAACCCATGTTTTGTGTTATTTTTCGGTAAAACTTTGTAATGGTTCAACTAGGTTCAATGTTGAAAAGATAGAAGCGCGGTTTTGACGTGGTGCACATTAATAATAATTAAAATACCTTTAATTTGTTAATACATTATTATTATTACGTAAAATTAGAAAACTAATGGTAAAGGAAAACGCTCAAAACAAATACATGTGATACAACACTGCTTGAGAAGTGTCAAAGTCAGTTTCTGATTTGAATTTGCAAAGATAATTACGAAATTTTTATAAGTGAGAGAGAGATCGACCGATGTTCGCACCGTTTCAGAGCTCGCAACTGAATACGTCTTTCATATTTTGTTTATTTCCGGTTTTTCTCATTGGTTGTGACTGTGTTTGCAAAAAATGGTGGCTTTTGAATCACTTAACGAGCGTCAGATGCTTTAATAAGGTAATTTTTAAATACAGTTTTAGGATTTAAACAACGCGCAATAATAGTCTAAACAACATATCTTTTATTTATTTCTGAAAATGAATATTTGGCGAATGCTTTGGTCAATTTTCATGCACAACGAAGACTCTGAAAGTTGGTTTCTTTTAAAACTGTTGATGGACGCTCATTTATAAAAAAAACGTCTCAATGTCACACAGGTTAAAGAAAATGCAATGTAAAATAGTTTATTTAATTACGGATTAGTGACTTTGTGAAAATCAGTTTGAGTTCGAAATTTTTAACGTGTATGCAAATATAGATATGTAGGATCATCAAAATGAAGTAATAAAATTACAAAGTGCATATTTCAAGCCAATCGACTTTGCGGCCATTCCATTGATTGCAATTGATTATTATAGATAGACCGAGAATGAAATTAAGCAAAAAAAATATACATTTAGTTTAGACATGTTTGAAAAATTTTTAATTCCAGACTTAAAATAAATTAATTCCTGCCGGAATTAGTCTGATAAACCGGATTGCATTAAAACAATTTTTTTTGTATCATACGAAGTCAAAAATGTAAAATGTAAAGCAAAACCGTTATATTTGCACAACTGCATAAATTAACAGTTAAGCCTTCATTGTCACATCAATTAGGAACGATATGTCGAAACGTATTTCGGTATTTTTTAGTTTTTGGTCTCCAAGAAAACCCATAGGAGTTTTTATAAAATTCTCATTTTTTTAATAAGAGTTAAGCAATTATAACATCTTTGTTTATAGAGCAAGGCTTAATGACATTGCGGAAAGTCTAACCAGAACAAAATTAGTTTTCAATAAAGAATATTTTTTCAGTTTTATACGAGGGTGAGGAAAAACGTCCTACACTCGTCAGTCCATAATTTTGTCGAATTTCATCAAATTAACAATATATATTTAATTTTCGTTGCCTCGTATAACACTAAAAAGATATTGTTTATTAAAAATCAAATTAGTTCCGGTCAAATTTTTTATATTGTATGTATTGTAGTCTATATCGTTGACTCTGCGTGAAATGGTGGAAATAGTTTTTCTGATAATATTTATTGTGTTTAAATAATTTGGAGTGTATTCTAGACACAATTTAAATATGAGTATTCAACCATGATGATAGAAGAAACATAGAGAATCTTTTTTGTTCATGAAAGTAGACTAAGGAATTTTCAAAGTATGAACTCCTGAAAACTACAAAAAAATGTCCATTTAGACTATTTTTATAACTAATTTGAATAGGTAGTAAAAGTGTATAGTAAATATTGGTGTGAACAGTGCTATTAGAATTAGGTATCAATCAGTTTCAGGTAAGTGCATATATGAAATTTTTATAAATATCATATACTGATTATTTTTTCCACACTGGCGTCCCACGAACCACAAAAGCACTTATGTTCGCAATATATAAGACAATCGAATTATGAATATTAAAAATTTTGCGCGGGAAAACCTAACTAACATCTATTTAGGCTTTAGTCACCATGAAAAAATTTAAAACACCTCACAGAAAATTAAATCTGTGTATTTTTGAAAATATTTACATTGTTTTCAAATTTTGTACAACACATATACCATACATTAGTTCGTTTTGTAGTCTTTCCCACACCACCAAATGGCACTTCCGCACTTCAGGCAGAAACCGCTGTAACATATCATTTTCAGCCACTAAATTACCATGTGATTTCAGGAACACACTTAAATATGCCTCAGCTAACTCAAAATCCCTGTTTGATTTCAAAATGGAAATAATTAATTTCAAAAATTGCAGCATTAATTTCACTGATCCACCCGCTTCTGGAGCGAGGGATCTAATTTCAAAATCTATCATTGAAGGTCCTAAAGTTTTGAGGTTGTTCACGCATTCCGTGAAATCCTGCGATTCCAGGGTTTTGTCCAATATTTTCCCAAAGTCTGTGTAATTAGTAAAGTTCTCTGGCATTAAAAGTTTCCGATGACCCTGTTCAGTTGGTAACACACTGCTTAAATCGAATTGAAAGTTTGTTAAAGATGAAACTGTTGGGAGGAAAAAGGGGGCTGCTTTCGGTGCTTTCGGGGGCGCTTTCGGTTTGTTACGCTGCTTAATTATATCAATATTAAGAAGATTCTGCCATCTTGAGGTTGGTAAACCGGAGAGAGTAAGAAGTTCCTCATTAAGTTGTTCTGGCGATTTAAATTCAGGTTCATCACTTGCTTCTGGAAGTTTATCTTCTTCTGCATGTTCTTGCAATACCTGAATTGAAAAAAACTCATTGTATATTACTGCAAATTTAGTATATCAAATTAAATTTACCTCAGGTAGTTCAATTAAAGGAGGTTCTTCCTCAGGCGATACTGCATTTAACGTTATTCTTTGATATAATGTGCGATTAGTCCAGAGGAATATTCCTGCGATTATGGGTTTAATTATTAATGACACTCTTTAATAATCTGTAAATACTTACCAAGATAATCCACATGTGCAGTGGCCAGTGTTTCCCCCGTGGGAGACATGTCAATAGAAATAGGGGCTGCCTCAGTGGTAAACTGATCAATTAATACCCCCGAAGGTATATTCCAAGTACGGATGCTGCAGTCCATTGAAGAAGTAACTTCAAAACCAGAAATATTACAATTAAAAATAGATATATATTGCAGTAGTTGGTCTTAAAATTCCTTATTTTATTTTTATATTCAGTGGAATTTACTTTAAATGCTTTATTGTGAATTTTTAATTGATTTGGTTTGGAAATTATGTTCTTGCAGTGACGCAAAAAGTTAAATATTTTATATTATTGTACTATTAGATTAGAATGTTTTACCAATTAATCATTAACTTTAGAAACAAATCACATTATAAGGGTTTAAGGTCAAAGTACAATATAAAAAAATTAGTTAAAATTCCAAAATCATATGAGGATTTATGCATATTATATTATACATTTTTATTCATTCTAAATTTTATACATTTCCTATTTGCAAGAATATTTCTAGTTTGAATTGTTTACTTACTCAACCATCTGGAGTCAGGACTAAATGTTGCATCAGTCAGCTGAGCCATATGTCCAACAAATTTTCTAACTATTCTCATGGTATCCAAATCCACAATTGACACTGTAAAGTCTTCAAGGGCTACTGCTAACATTGAACTCTCTCTATGTGATCGGAAAAATCTGATTGGTTCCTCTAGATTCAGTTTGCTCAACATAGGCTTGCCTTTGCATGTAAATCGCCAGAATTTCATTATGCCATCACTGGCCCCAGTGACAGTGACTTGATTCAATCCATCTGTAGTTACACCTAAAATATCACTTTAGTGGTAGTTGAATGCAGTTATTACAGCAGTACTACATACCTCTAATTGAATTTTCATGAGCTTTTGGGTTTCCATAATTATCCCTCCAAATACCAGACTGTATATTAAACCTGTCTACATGTCCAGTGCTATAACCAACAATAACAAAGTTGCCACAATGGCTAAGACATAAACAAGTTGCTTCCACCTCAAGGCCACTGTTCAAATTCTTATTTTGAAATCTCTCAGGAACCAGCTTCATATTCCCCATCCTGACTTTGTCATAAGACCAGCTTGTGACCATTGACAGCCCTAAGTGAATTGCTGCAATACTGTCCCATTCCTTGTCTCTAGTGGTTTCAGATGTGAATTTAATTATTGGAGGCATTTTTAAGGGGTCTTCAACTGCTCTCCCGCGTTTTTTGCTAACTTTTCTGTTATAAGAGGCTTTCCCAAGACTTTTGTTGAATTGTTCAGTTTGGGTATTGAAAATACGAAGAGAAGAATCACTGCCAGCACTAAGAATATTATGACCATTAGCTCCGTGGAATCTAATGTAATTAGGAGAAGCTGAATGGCCTTCTCTAATTCTGAGTAGTCTTGCTCCTCCATCAGGCATGTCAAAAATCCAAAGTTTTAAAGTGTTATCTGGTGATGAGGTTAAAACTAAAGGCTCATTTGGCAAACATACCATGCCAGTTACAGCACCATCATGAGCTGCCAATAACTGACTGCTCACCCTTCTCACCTCTAAGTCCCAAAATACTACATGTCCACAAACACTGCCTGTAGCCATAATTGGATTCCCATCAGACCTAAATGAAATACTTGTCACCAGCCCCCAATCTTGTTCAAATTCCATTAAGGTTTCATCATATTTTAAATTATGGAGAATAATTCTTCCAGTCACTAGCCCCACAGCAACTATATCTATAGCTGGAGCCTGTTCAATACAGCTTATCCCAACACTCCAACCTTTAAAAGCAAAAACCATCTTTGTCTTGTTTAAATTCCAAAGCTGCATTTGGCCTTTATCACTGCCTAACAATATTTTATTTATATAAGTGCTAGGATGCATGAGAGCCGATATGTTGAATGTACAGTGGTCAAAAGTTAATTCAAGGAATATTGTTTCAGACTTAATGTCCCATACTTTCAGATTATTGTTTTCGTCTATGGACACTAAATGGGGTCCAAAAGGTATCATTAGATGAATACGGTGACTGTGACCTCTAAAAAGTTTAAGTTCATATATGTGACTAGTTCTGCAGTATTGAAACTTACCTGTAAGTGTGTTTTAATTCTGTGCCTCTTCTCCATGCATAAATAACATTTGCACATGCAGTATAAACATGAAATGCATCTGTAGTCATACATGTTATATCTTCAGGATGTAAACCACTAACGCTTAACAGTCCAAAGTGAGAAATTCCATACGTATGAAAAGATTTTCCTACGCAAGTTACAATAAGGTTTTCTTTGCGGCTTTTGATATATCGAACTCCTAATGGAATATGGTTGCTCACATACCCTAAGCTACGACAGGGTAAAAAAACTTTACTGCCGGGAGGCATTATTTATATTGTTCAACTGATAGTTAGGCACAGTATTAATGATTTTAGTTGAGTATAATTGTAAAACATGTGTTATAAACGTGCTGGATAAATGTAAATAATCAAACGTTGTATTTTGAATGAATACAATAAGTGTGAGGTTATGTTGGGTTGCTTACTTTAAGAGCACATGAGGAAAATCAAACAAGTCTATCAGGATTTGTATCTTTGTCACATCATGTATAAAAATAAGGAGAGCATTATCGGTTCAGTTGAAAGCGTGTCTAGCCTTTTCTTTTTCTTCTCGTTTGATCAGTTGATGAAGACGGACAAACTAGAATTTTTAAATAATTACTGAAGAACTGTAATAAATCTTTTTCGCAAACTCCAGAAAAGAAGAACCAAAACTATAAAATGAAACTCTTTATTCGCAATTGTAGGACTTAAAAATATAACTACTTTCTACAATTAATTATGAATATATGGGAATAATATTTTATACAGAGTGTCCAGAAAGAGCGCAAATTATTTTGGGAAAAGATTCCTTAGGCTAAGAAATGACGATTCCGCAGTTGAGCAAAAAATGGTCAACGTTTCCTTATTCAGATAATGAATTTAAAAAGTTCTTGTTTTTTTTTTAAGATTTTACTTCAGAATTGCTTTAATTTTTCAAGTTTCAATTTTGTAAATATCCTAAAGTTTAGATTATTCACAACTAGATTTTAAAAATCGTTAACAATTACATGGTGATCCTTTTTATTTGGTCAGTCCCTTTTGCTACACAAAACTTTATTATGATTTGAGGCAACTGATCCCTCAATTTTTAAAAATCAACTTTTATCTCAATGACGTAGTTTTTCTAAGTTTCTGTTTAAAAGCAGATTCGTCTTATTTCCATCTAAGTAATCACTTCCTAAAGTATTTGTGAACCCTTTTTGGACACTCTGGATAATTATATATAAAGTCAATCACATTTTGACATACTTACCTATATGAATTTATATTTACCTCTGAAATTAATATTAAATAAAAAGTAGTGAAAAATAGGTAATAATTTTAAAAATTGATATAAAAGTCAAACCTAGCTCAAAACCGTGTGTCACAATAATTACAGACCATGGTATTAACTGTCTAATATGAAAGACCTTTCTTTTGAATAGCAACTGACACTGCAGCATTTAAGAAATCCATTGGGTCTCCAGAATCTCCCTCATAAGTATTTGATATTGAGCTTGCACTAGCTGGACTCATAGAACTAGATAGTGATTGTGTCTCTTGCTCCTTTTGGAGATTTTCTAAATTATCTGTTGAGGATTCTTGTAAAATTTGGCTTGAGTCTGAAATTACTTAAAATATAAAATATATATTGCTTACCAACCATCATAGAAACATTACATAACAATTCTGATTGAGATTCGCTTCTGCTGCTGCCTGCAATGGATAAATTTGAATTAAAACTGGAGTTTGAATTTGAATTAAATGTAGAGGTACTAAGAGTCCCACTTGGGCTTCCTCTTAATCCTGATTGTAGGCCATGTGATTGTATTGCCATTAAAATGGCATCATCTTCAACCTGAAACCAACAGAATACATTGATTTCCCTTATAAAATACATATATTTGAAATGCTTACTTGGCCATCATTTGCACAGTCTTCCACAAAGTTTGTGGCATCAAATGGTCTATCCACCCAATTCTCCAACATACTATTTATTGTATTATCCACAAAACCTCGGGCAATCTGTCTTGCTTGCCACTTTCTGTAATATCCAAATTTCAATTAATCAAAAATTAAAAATAATGTTAGTGAGCCAAATACTTCAAGTAATAATCTTGACTTTTCGGTTGTGCAGAAACCAGAGTGACTGGAATTTCATTTTCAATACTGTTTTCTAAAGGCAGCTTTTCAGAGTCATCATCATCTGAACTGTCCCTTACCATGATGTCTTCTGTCTTGGCCAAAAACGTTTCCAGGCAACAATCGTCACAGCAGCTAGATTTTGGGGCTGAATCTACTCAGTAGTTGAATCCCAGGTAGATAAATATTATAATATTAAATGACTTACCTGGTTTTGGAGATATAGTTGGCTCAGTTTTACTACAACACGGTTTTTGAAAGTCTACAGGAAGCTGAGTTTCATGAGAAGAATTGTTAGGATCTTTTGAGGTTTTCAAATGCCCTTTTCCTTTAATTTCCCACAAGTATCGGGCCTTTTTAAGTGGCTTGCCTTCATCTGAAGTCTCACTTTCTCGGGATCCACTTTGTTTATCACTCCTCTCCATGATATGGGCACTTAAAATTGGGTTTTTAATACGAGGCCCTGTTTTATTGACCAATGGTCAAGTTTGCTTCATAAATGGAGTATAGAGGAGTGGACAGGACTAGCGTTTATTGATTTTTACATATTATTTAAGTAGAGAACTAACAGACACCAAATAGCTTGGGCAACTATCTAGAATCTGGCAAATAATTGGCATAAAATTGGAGAAAGGTTTTTAGTTTTTATAATATCGCAATCATAAACTATCAAAATACAGGACGACTATAATCAGATGTTTTTAATTTTCATAGGATGTTTGTTTTTTTGTCTTCTCTCTTTTTGGGTATTAGATTGCCATAAGTGGGAGAGAGATAAATTCAATGTCTATGTCACGTCAATTAATTTTGCTTCACTCGCGACATCTATGGAAACTGAGGTAAATTAGTTGAAATTGAACAAAGAGGAGGGTCTATGGATTTCACAGGAATTACCATTTACGTGCAAAGATGTCACCAACATGGTTGAGACTTCCAAATTTTAATATACAGGATGATTCAGATTTTAATCGAGAAAATTTAACAGGCGATAAAACAATAAAAATTAAAAATTATATTTAATATGAAATTCATATTTTAAAGCCTTGATATCCAAATATAACGTGATCATTTTTTTGTTGTTTTTTTTTTAAATATTTCCTGGTTTAGGATATATAACGTAAGTTTTAAATGGCGGATCAGCTCTGCAATACGTTGCAGGGTGATCCACACAGAGAATGGAAAGTACAATAGAAAAATTATGTTTCGAAAATTGACGTAGTTATTAAGGTGTTAAAATGAAGAGTTAGTTAACTTCTTTATTTTCAAACTTTTTAAAGACATTAATTGTTATAATGTAGCACTTGGTACTTCTGGATATGAGGGACTGGAAGGAAAACGTCAAATTTTGAATTTTTAATATAAGATTTTTTGATACAAACGTTCTGAAATTTCACTTGCCAACGATATTTCTACAATTAACCCATAATTACACCAGTATTTTTCAAATTGACACTAAGCTAAATAAAAATTAAGTTTTTACAAGATGTTCATATTTAATTATTTATTTATTTACTTATTTCTACATTGTTCACTAATCGTGAATATGGAAATATGACGTTGATTTTGTGGGAAGTGGATTTAATGAACAGAACCATAGCTGCGTTTACCACTTTACTCCTATTTCTGTTGAAATGTGTACAGGCAAAAATTTTTAAATGTGAGCGTTTCTGTGCTGAAATAGACGGACAACATTTTGAAAACCTCCTATAAACTTCAAAAAAATGCTGCCAAATCTACTCTTTCTGTTTTTCGTAATAACTCCGGCAATTTTCCAAATTAATTTTTTAAAATTATTTTTTCCCTCCTCCTTGTTGATCGCCCTACAACGTACTGCAGACCTGATCCGCCATTTAAGACTTAGCCTGTGTATAGGATGGTGATTTTGTGGTTAGACACATTTTTAATATACATAATTTTTTTGTGCTACGCCACTTATAATTCGTTTCAGAAAAAAACATATCCGCACGTTGCTTTTGTATGCCATGGAAACTCTGCGCGATATCTATTTAAGTTATATCTCCAAGAAGTATTTACTGCACATTTTCCGCTCTGTAACTGATTTTTAGTAAATCTTGGCACGCGATCTTCAAGGAAAATTCGAAGATATTAGGACACGACATTGCATATCCTAGCAATTGATTTTCTTTATTTAAAAAAATCTCTTCAAATTTTGTATTCATTGTCGGCATAGGCCTTGATTGTGCTTTCCAATTTTCTTTTAATTGAACAAAAAAAGAAAATAAGGAATGAGGAAATATAAAGACCATTGGATTAGAGTTAAGAACACACGTCACCCTGCGGGGTGCCAGAATTAATGGGGCGCGTGAGTCTCCTTCCTATCGTACAATCGAAGCTGAAATTAGTCAAACTATTGAAAATTTTGTGTTTGTTTTACGGGGTATATGGGGTGCCACGCGACCTTTATTGAATCGTGTAATGAGAGTAGTATGGACTTTTGAAAGTTCTATATCTCTTCGAACCGAATATATTTATATACAATTCCATATGAGTGAGTTATTAAATTTTGAAGATAATCGCTCTAATACATATTATTATGAGTTCATAACAGTTTGCCCACTAAATTACCGGATTTTCAGGGCTCCCACTTAACAGCTCCGTATTTATTTTGCGCCTGGAGCGCCGCGACGGTCGGGCGATAACGGGCGCCGTTTCCATGGATACGGCACGCGAAAATTCCGTTGTTTGCAGTGAGATTTGCAGACAATTACGATGATTTTTCTTCTGCAAGTTTCCAGCCTAAAACGCTTTTTTGTAGCTCAAAGATTCCCTTATATAAATTGACGCTCAAGCAGAGAATACGGAGAACAATAAAATGATGGATTTTTTGAGAAAACTAAGAAAACTCTTTTATATTTTATGATCTATAGTTATTTACATCACAAAGTCGAACAAAAATAACGCAATACATTACGTACGTAGAATATGATAAAACAAACTTCAATGTATGTTTGGTTTTAAAATAAGGATAAACTTAAATCAGTACGTAGTAGCATACATATAGATACTTAAATATATATCACAATATGTACAGAGCTATACAGAGCGTTGTAAATACACAATTCGCAGTCTTCAACTTATTGTCAATTTTTGGTCGTATTTTTTACCAGGTAAATACAGGGTGATCCAAGTTCGATGGGATTTAGGGTTCTCTCAATATCCGGAGAAAATAATTAAAAAATAATAAACGATTTCTTGGCTCCAATTTTAAGAAAAAATTATTGGTGCAAACCGCATTCGGTTTTCACCGTTAATTTTCTCGCTGCGAGGAGATCCTAAAAATTTACTATTTGTAGGAGTCCCCCATTAAAATAAGGATTTAAGTGTCAAATAAGTAAATTTTGTAAAAAGCTTATTCAGTTGGTACATTTTGTTCTTTCCGTCTCCTACGTAGACTTAATAGCATTATTTTGATGTTTGAACTTGTAATAATTAATATAAGGTTTATTCAATATGGCTATATTCTCGTCAAAAAGGTCATCGCATGCCTTTAAAAACTCTAGGATATCCCATTTTTCAAAAATGCACTTTATTTTAATGTCTTGAAAATGAAAGAACTTGTAGTTTTAATTTTAATATAATTGGAGTTTACTTAAAATAGTGTCTTAAGAAAGTATTAATAATTTTTCCAAATCAACTGACTGCCAAGCCCAGTTTTAAAGGACCTGTGTGGCAAGAGATCTAAACGTGATAGATGAATGCGATTTGCATCAATAATTTTTTCTTTAAATTCCAACCAAACATACGTTATGTGTAATTTATATTAATTTATTAACATTTCCTGCAGATTTTAAGAGAACCCAGAATCCCATCGAATTTGAACCACTTTGTACAATAAAATTAACATAAAAGGTACTAGTGCACATAATCGTTATTAGCATTTGTTATGTGGTAATGTTGGCTTTCCACTATTACACTAGTATACCCTGCATTGCTCCAATTATTGAAACAGTTACTGCCAACACTAAAGTCGGAGGGAGTTGCAGGGTTAATATTTGCAGCTATCAGAGGATTTAACGTCCCCCCAGGGGGGTAATGGTGTGTGTTATCAGTAGCACTACTTTCCACTGAGCTGCAACTGCTAGATGAAGCACTGAAAGGGCGTGTTTGGGAGGTAACTGAACCCGGAACTATTGAGTAAGCTTCGGGGTCGTTGTAGTAATAAACTTCATGGTGGTGATAATAAGGGGTGGAATCTTCTTGTCCGCCATGCACAAATAATCCTGGGTTACCTATAGAGTTTCACACGAAATAAATTTAGTCAAATTAATCACTTAGGAGGGTTAAATAACGTACTATGGTCGTAATCCAAATGACCTCCAAAATGTCCGGATCCACCCCCGTTAGAGTCACTAAAATGTTCCGGTTCGATAATTCTGCCACCACCACTGAGACGTATGTTTGATTGAGGTGAACTGTGGTGGTACTTGGGTTGTCCCACATTTCTGGTGGGGGTGGTTAAGGGTGAGTGGTTGTCTGCGTGTGGGGATGCCGGCAGATCTTCATTGGGTGTTGTTTGGGTGAAACTAAGCACTAGTTCTTTGGATTCAGTCTCACTAAAGTCGCATATTCTTTGATGAACACATTAATGTGTAAACTTTAAAAGTTCACCTTAAAACATAATTTACAGAGACTATACAGTGTGGTCTCGATGATCTGGAATTATGTACAATGGTAGCGTAACTCTGCATCCATACCCAACCTCCAAGTTTGCAAAGGAACCTGTAGTATTTTGTCGTGACTTGCCCTTTTATCAGTACTGCAAACAATAAATTTACGTATTTAATGTTATTAAGCTAAAACAAACAGAGCCATATGTTCATTTACTAAACTGGCTATATGGCATTACAGAAACAATATCGTTTATTCCTGTTGAAATGGTCTAAATGGGAACATTTCCAAATATTAGGTTTTCGGCAATTTGGGCCCCCATATAAAATGGCATTACGAGGACCAAAGTGCCGTTTGTATAATAAATCGTATCGTAATCCTGACATCTCTTTTCCTGGTTATTTTTCACAGGATTTTATTGGTTGATGAGAGAAATGAACACTAAAAATCTTTATGTCTCACATTTAAGCGTAAAAAGAAAAACGTGTGTTATGTAGTATTTTTCCGGGCTATTAGAAAAAAAATTGAAACTTGATTTTCAAAAAAAATGTATCGAAAAACTGCTTTGCGGAGAAAATGGATACTAAACTGCAGAATTTTCGTAAAACATCCGACACCAACTACGAAATCAAAATTTCGATGGATTCTCTTAATCTGTTAATTTTCATTTCACAAAACTCGTGCACGGCAATGAAGAATAGAAAAATATGGAACACCCTGTTAATATTATACACCTACGTATTAGTGAACCTTTTTTTTTTCGATGTAGTAGTACGGTAACTAAATGAGTTAAAAAGGGCATCTGCCATTTCCCATACGCCAAACCCTACGAATCCACCAGCACCCCTCAACCCTGAATGCTTGTTTTAGTTTAAATAGTAAATCTAACGGGGTCTGGTAATCTTGCAAAAGCACTCAACTCGAACGACGCGTAAGGCTTAAGGGTTTTCAAGCGTCCAACCCTAAATTTCATTTTGTTAAATAATATGTATTAGTATGTGTATTATCTTACGCTGATGATGAGAGTATCGCATCGGTAACACATCCCTGCCATCTATGTATTGGTACAAAGTCTTTTCTATGAGATCCTGAGGTTCGTACCCTGTGAGTTGCGATACCCTGTAACAAATGCGTCAAGTTAGTTAACGGCAAATGTACTAACATTAAACCCCCGGTATATCGGTGAACACGTGCTAGTCTTCCCTGTAGGAGGACATAAGTTAGAAACAAAACCCCATTATGCTTTGATTGCTCGGCGTCAAATTACGGGGCTTTGTATAGAAAGCACTTTGAGTGGTGTAAAAAAGCTGTTAAAAGAAGAAAGTAATTTCTTTCAAAACATCCTACACAAGTGGGTATACGGGGGTTGGTTTTATGAGGGTAGATCTGGTTTCATTAATGCTATGAAATGTGAACTACCTACAGGTATTTTAATAGTTTGTATCAACGGTGTTAGTTTTGTAGTTGTTACTAGCTTGGATGTGCAAAATGTGGTCAGAAACGCTAGTTTTTGTACTTAAAATCCGATTTATCAAACATCTGGCTGCTTCGTCAGCAAAATAAATTTCATAGAAACGGCAAAATCAGACGAGGATATTGGTCAATTTCTTTCTCCATTCCCTCTTGCTTTCCACTTTCTTGATAATTATCTTGTTGACATAGTTAACAATAGCCGGTGGTCGTTTCGTAAAAAAATAGGGCTGATTTGATTAATTTCTCTTAATTTTATCTGCAAGTTAATTTCCATTGACAGCAATAAACTGTAGCCATTGCAGGATTTACGGAAGGTTACGGGGATTACATACATTGCAAACACATACATGTATATTAGAAATTATCCGCTAGGTAAAGTTACCCGAACCTTAATGTTTCCTAAGTTTCGGGGAAATGTACCAGGAGTATCGCTTTTGGTGGAAATGGGATAGTGAATCGACAGTAAATATTCTAGTTCGCGTTTAATGGAGAACCATAAGTTCGCTCAAAATTGTCAGAACTAAAATCGTTTTAACGTTAAATACCTACAGGGTGGTCCTAACTATATTCCTTTAAATCGTTTCCAAAATGGTAATAATAAGCTTAAATATTGAATTGAGTTCATCCTCCATAAGAGTATTTTGCTACTTTTTAAGTGAGAAATCAGTTCATCTAGAAACCGAATATATAGCGAAATTAAGGCTCAGATTTTTTAAATGGCGCTAATTCCATCCTCTATTAAATTTATTTTACATTGAAAAGTAATGCAAGTAAGTAATATCTCTTTCTTTATTGTTACTTAACCAAAAAATGGCAATACTAAACTTAGTTCCACGAGAGTTTGGCTCAATAGTGCCGTTTTCTTAATGCCAATTTATAAAAATTCCGATGTTAACAATTTTTATCAGCCAAATAATTTCTATACAAACGTGGTAAGCAAGACCCCGAGCATTGATAAATTTCTCCATTTCCATGGAAATCATCTTCTGGGTTCTGTTGCGACCTCGCACCAGCATCTTGATACAATGAGCGTTAGCATCTGAATTCAACATCAACATACCTCGCATCTAGAAAAATCAATTTCATATCCAAACTCGCTCTAAACATGAACATGTTGGAGTGCAGTTTGATTTCAGTAATGGCACTAGGCGGTAATGAGTGTCCCACAGCTACCAACCCCATGTTCTGGAAACAACTCGGCTCGTAAACCACCCCATTTCCTAAGGGATGCTGCTTGATTTTGAGGTATCCTGAACAGTGGATTACCTGAAAAGAAAATTCAATTTGCGGTTATACTGCGCGACTACCTATATAGGGGACAAAGCCTAATTGGAGTAATTCGAGTAGCTTTAACAAGCCTTTTCGTCTTTTACATGCAAATAGGTCTGGGGCAATTGCGGAGGTTGAGTTATCCATATGTTGAGAAGGTAATTTGAATTAAGTGCCACTTTGACTGGATATAGTAAGTCTATATAAGCTCGAGTAGATATTCATCCCTTTGTTGACTATAATAATTATAATATGAAAAATTGAAATTTAAGATAGGTAATATGATGAACGTTTGCGGGCATACATTATACAGATATATGCTACGGTGAAAATCAATAGTTATTAAGATAAGCTGGGATTTCATTTGTTTAAATTTATTCATTAAAGTGGAACGTCGAGAAAATAGCACGTACGTTCATTAGTCATATGTGTAGTAAAATTACAGAATAAAAAAACATTTTCATAAATTATCTCGTATTATAAATTAATAATAGTCATATGTTTGATACAAAGCAAATTCCATCTAAAAGTATTCTAGACCTTTAGCTCTGATTTGATTACTTTATACTTTTTTACCTTATATCCTCCGTTAGTTAAACCCGCATTCCTTTTTGCTAAGACACACTTCATCCTTATGAAAAACGCCCTTTCGATCTCGTAGTCCTGGTTAATGGAGAGAGGTGGATATGGTGGGGTTGGTGTTAATATCGCCGAGACTTCATCATGATCCGCTGGGTGAATGTAGTCGTAGATGCTATTGCCTGTTAATTCAACCTGAAATTAACCAACAAAAATTTTTTATAAAAGACATTCGAAGGCTCAAGTCAAATATTTGGTCTTTATCAGCCCCTTCAGAAGGTTTGAGATACATCTGAAGCCTTTCATTAATCATTTCTATGATTTTGATTGATAATCGTTACCATTACCAAAATTTTTGAATTGATTCTTTCGGTGATAATTATTAAATAATTATTGCCTAAAAGTAGCGAAGGCTCAAACATAAACATTAACATTGACAACACCGCCTTTTTAGGCCCATGGCAGGTTTACGGCAAAAAGTAGACAACCCACAGTACCCTCAAGTATGTTATCGAAGACAAAGCTGCCAATTTGCTAAGGGCGTATTTTACAATTTTCTATTCAGGCTTAATCCATCAAATCAATCAATCAATCGGAATCAAACTATCGTTTGTTTATTTATTTTACCTGTGAGAGTCCCAAATGGACAGACGCAGTTTCTGAGATATACATAATTTTGCCGTCCTGGGCCACCACAAAAATGAACCCATCCAGGGTTTGGAGAAGGTAGGAGCCCAGTTCTTTGAGAAGGGCTTCTCTTGGGTTGGGTATTACTGGTGATGCACCCCACGCATCTCCTAGTCCTAAGGGCAAACGAAATAAGCGAATAGTGAACAGTAGCAAAATGTGTCACCACTAACATAAATGTTTTATTTTTTTTTAGTAATGATTATAGTCGATAATAAATATGTTAATCGCTTGTGCCCTAGAGGCATTATAATTACGTAGTAATGAATTAACCGACACTGAAAGGACCGACACTCTCGTTGATCAAAGGCTATAACCCGAAACTCAAATCCATCGTCTTTAATAAATTCTTTGATGTTTTTTTTTATCGGTTGAACTCGATCTTAATGGTATGCAGGGCTTTATTGTCATATAAAATATTGACCGAATTTAGTTTGCATGGCGTGTCAAATTCAATAGGTACCTACGTGATAGAAAAGCAGTTCTTACCATCTGGGAACACCTCTCTCATCTTCAAGTAAGAAGTGGAGAGTCTAATAACGGAGGCTTTGTCCAGTTGGGTGGTGATGGCCGCTGGTAAGGGCAACATTTTTCCCAATTCGATAAATTCCGCATTCTCTTTTTCTCGTCTGCTGCGGGCGGCATTCTTGCTTTTCTCTTTCATGGCGCCTTTCGCGCAAAGAGGAGGAGCTGCAAAGAAAAATGGCTAAAATATAATGATTGCACAACCACTGTTTAAATTAATTTGGGGGCGGATTTGTTTTATTAGAAATTCTAATTCAAGATCGTGACTGAAAGGGGCGCTCAAATTTGCTTTGTTAAATTTTAACGAGCATCTCGGAGTAATTAAGGCCGCGATGTCATTTTAACAGCCCCATTCAATCAGAAAAAAAATTCCCTAACGAGAAATGCGGCAGCTCACCTTTATTTTCTGCTGGTTGTTTGTTTTCACAACTCTCTTCCGACTCATCGTTACTTTTACATTTCATGTCAGTTATAAGATTATAAGAAACACGGTTATATCCCATATGAAACACTATATCTTCCACAAAACTTTCAGCTACACCTTCCGTTATCGCTTCACCTGTACGACTGAACCTGTCAAATCAGCAACCCCTCAACTATGGGCCATATCGCCCAGATGTTTTATTTACTTCAAAAAATTACCTGAGTGGGACCTAGGTCCATTCTTGACTCTCTGCAGGTGTTCTCTTATAATAGGGTTTATTTCACCTATTGGTCAATTTTTTTTTCGCTCTTCATTTGTGAACCGCCCTTTGTATGTCCTAAATGATACCTTGATGGTTCACCAATGGTACAGAATGCCTTTAGGGCGGGAAGGAAGTGTGAGATTTCATGTTTACGTAGACATGTTGGATGGAAACCTGTTATATCGGTTTTCGTTTGGACGACGGTTTTCTATTAGGATTAATTAAATCTTTGGGTTGACTCTATATCTTTGATTTAATGCGATTATCTCTAGTATACGAGAGAACGTTTTTTAGATATGAAAAGGGACAAAAATTTAAGTTTAATCTCGATTTTCTCTCATGCGCGGTTAGATAATCCATTCCTTCAAGCTGTGAATGATGAGAGCTTCGCGCCAGTTCCTTATTGAGCTGGCGAGGGAGCTTATAAAACAAGCAAAAATTATATGCAATGAGAAGCTTATAAGAGTTACTTCAAAACATACATACATACACATGATCCATTTGATAATTTTCTTTTAATAAGATTTTTTTTTAAACATTTCTAACACTCTGTTTCTCAATTTTTTTTTTAAATTGCACGAATAACCTTTCCAAAGCACAACACCACGGGAAATACGGGGTGTTTCTTAATGATGTGCGGATATTTTAAGGTAGAATTCTACATGGAAAAATAATGATAATTGGTCATATAAACCATGTTCCAAATATGTTCCGTTGCGAAAATAGAGGGGTGCAAAGTTTTAAGAAAAAACTGGAACTTAATGAATATTTTCGTAACCGCTTAAGATATTTCAACGAAAGTTTGCATGTAAAGACAGTTTGTAAACTGGCATTAATTACAATAAAAATATGCGTTTCAATGCAGACTTATTCAAAACTATTTTAATGCGATAAAAAAACTATAGAAAATTGAACACACTGTGGGTTGACGTCGCAATGAAACATGAGTTACCACTAACAAGAAACAAAAAAAAAACGATTTTTATAATAAGTGTTAAAAATGACCCCGTTCATTTAATATGCATGCTTCTGCCTTTCTTCTCATCGAATTGTGCACTCTTTCCAATATTCCTGGAGTATTTCGTATTCTGTCACATGTTGCAACTATCCTCTTTTTTGCATCGAACCACATATTTTATTCCATTTAATGCCTCTATAAACTGTCTGTACATACCAAATTTCATTGAAATATTTCAAGTTCTTTCGGAAATATTCATTAACTTCCAGTTTTTTTTCTAAAACTTTGGAGCCCCGTATTTTCGTAACGGAGCATTTTTGGAATATAGTTTATACGACAAACTATCGTTATTTTTCACGTGAAATCCCACCTCAAAATATTCGCACATTATTAAGGAACACCCTGTATAAACTGTGTACAAACAACGGCGCTATTTCCACTTTCCATGATTTCCTATAAAATTGCATTTTGTTGCAAATTTGTGATACATGTTCGCATCCTTTGGAACGTCAGTAGCAACGTGTCGAGTGATGTACTGAATGCTGCTTACGTTGCATTGTTTGATTCACATATTCCGTGAGGCTGGGTTGAGATACAGGGTGAGCGTTGAAGGGTTTTCATATGTGTTGATGTAGTGATGAAGTCATACTTATTTATTTGGAAGTGTTCGCAGGATGTGAGGCGAAATCGCGATACGTTTGTAACCCTCAGATATGTGCAGCAATATGAGACCAGGGCAAGAGATATTATGATCGCTATTTGTTGATGACTGCGAGGGCGTTATCAGTCAGTCAGCCCCTCGATCCCGTCTTGGCAACGATCCAGGTTACTGGTGAGAATGATTACAATGGGTTTATTCAACCAATTATTTCACGAAAGCACACATACGACCAGAATAATTGAAAGACTGCAATAAATTAGGGAAAGATGGAAAGACAATCGTCGAAACTCAATGAAGATCCTTATGGTTGAGTTCCAGAAACGGACACCTTGTGCAAATTTAATGTGTGTAAACCCCTTGTAAACAAAATGCCTGTTTTATTAGTACCCTTGGTGTAAAAGATTTTTACGAAAATCATATTTGATGTGGTACTTTGACTGTATGTTTACTGTTGCTGAGGACTGGAAATGTTTTCAGTACTTCTGTCGAATAAATCGCGATTTTAAGAGTCTCTTTGAAGAACAAATTGACGTTCTTCTAATTACATTTTTGTGTTTCCAGAGAATCCGTGAAAGCATCCAGGATCAACATAGGTTACATACCTGTCGATTAGATCAATAAAGTCAAATATCTCAAGATCTTCTAAACAGTTTCAAAGAGGTGGAAGGTACCCAATTTTAACCACTCTTTAAATATCTGGAGTCGATTTTTTCGCAACCTGTAGAGCAATTGTATGAAACGTACTGATGAACTTTTTTTTGGTACTGCCATAAATTGAATAAAATTTTTATTACGTTGGCGTCCATTGCCTCCATACTTTTTGACCTTCTTACCTATTATGTTTATCTCAATACTCATTTAACGCCTTTAAAGTCCCTTTGAGTGCAATTCCGACAAAATAGGTATTTAAGTTAGCAGACGGCTGGCTTTTAAATCTGATTACTATAGTCTTAGAAGCCCTTAACCACTTCCAAAAATACCGCAAATGATGGGGAATTCCGAAATATTTTACGACACGTAAAAACCCAGGGAGGGTCTATTTATTTGTACGTCCGTCTCTATTTAGACCGTTCGCATAAGGCGAGAACAGAGGAGGATGAAAGAATCCTAGAAAGAGAGGGCTGCACAAAGGGCCAAGACATCTGAAAGAGATTAAGGAATTCTGAATACCCGAGACATAGTCGGAAGGTTATTGCGGCAAAATTAAATGGTCTCGTTGGGATAGGTGGGACACGCATAATTTTGTAAACAATATTGATATTAACAACAATTTTTATCTCATGAGAAGTGTAAATGTTATGATATGTAGAACCCTGTTGCTGATGGTGCAAAATTGACGTGTGTGGATGCTGCAGATTGCTGAGAACTATCGTGTTCCGCTACTCATTCGCGACAAATTTGCCCGACAATTATCGGGAAGTTTAAACAATGGCTCATATTACCGGCTAACATTGTGTCAACCAGTTTTAATCTCTGAAACGTGCTTAGAACGGCTTTCAGGATCGACCATTTGCGTTGCTTTGTAGATATTTACACGTTTAACAACCGTTTTTGCAGAAGGTTGATGAGTACGTTATACAGCGATTAGGGAAAATTTGCACCTGCAAAAATATTTCACACGTTTGACGCATTTGGCGTGATGTCGTCGTGAAATTATTGTGGACGCAGTTCTCGTAAATAGGCTAAAAAGTTGCCAACTGGCGTAACCATACAGTTAGTCAAAGAAGTCAAAGAGGACACTTTTCGTAACAAGTTTTTACACAAAGTGCATATATTGATCATAAAATAACAATTAGCTCCAAATTATTTTTGTATTCCTTTGATAACGTTGTTAACAACTTTATGAATGACGCCTTTGCCTTAACCGCCTGAACAACCTTTGATTCTAACAAGGTGCTGCTCCGCCATATAAAATTGATTATTTGTCCGAAATATTTCCCGGTAGAGCAATTTCAAATAATGAAGCCATATGTTGGCCGACACGTCCGCCAGATCTTTCCCCGTGGGATTATTATTTACGAACAACTATGAAAAACCTCATTTATAAAGCTGCGTCCATTAACGTTAATGAGCTGCGAATGAAGATTATCACAATATTAAAGACAAGATAATGGGACCAAGGCACTGTTTGCAAAAACGGAATTTTTGATACTTCCATGAAACTGCCAGACTGATATTTCTCGTGTCAAGGAAGGGCGAAAGCGACCATCCCTAAGAAAGACCTTATTCCGGAGAAAAAGGAAAAAAATGAATGCGGTCAATTCGTACTTCATCGTCTGTTTTCCAATATAGTCTGTTTGCTTTTTTATAATATGAAGTTTATGGAGTTTGTATAATTTCTAACGCAGACCACTGTGCCACTAACGTTAGATTGGCCTCGTTTCCTGTCATTTCCCAGACTACATTGCAGTGATACTTCTTGTGGAAAACTTGTCGGATCTCGTCTTGATTTTTTTTTTATATTTGGAAAGTTTATTTCACCAAATGGGTGGCACGGCAGTCACCTTCGTAAATTCTGATTTTAGAGCCCAAAAATAACAAACAAAGCGGAGGGTGTGAAATCGAAGCAAAAAGAAGCTAATCCCTGGTAGCAGTGCTTCAGCGCGTATCGTCATATACCACTTCCTCTCATATCATTCATGGAATCACGTTTTACATGGCCCTTACGGAACGGAACGACCAGAGACGTTTAAAACTAAAACGTAAATATTCAGAAACGCAGTTCAGTTTAAAAATTCTCGTTATATGTGGTGTTATAATAATAATGAATATTCTGAAAATGACGTATTTCGATATAGATCATGGTAAAATTTGTGTTCAAAATAATGTTCAAAATGTTAATCCCTATAATACGACCGTAGATATTACATTTTGTGAATTTGCCAATGGCTGCAGAATAACATATAAACACACAAGACATTTCTCTGGGTTTAGTTCTTTTCATACGTCTATGGTCGGTTCTCCATGTACCTAACGCAGTTTTGAGTCTGAATTCCATCACGCATTTGCCATAGTAACATTAAACGTCTATTGTGCTGAAATGCAGTTAGAACGTGACTAAAAACAACAAACTTTATGCTGAAGTCAGTTTACAGACTGAACCTATTAAAAATAATAATAGAATAGGCTTTGCTGTACTGTGCAAAGGGAGTAGATTGTTACGGTTGCGCACAGAGGCGTATCAAAAATCAGAAAAGAAGATATTTCGGGAAAATTGTTGCTCAGAATTACTCAATTACTCGAGATGATTATGATAATTGATTTTACAATGGCAGAGAATTCCAATTTTGCCCAGAAAAATGAGAACTTTAGGTGTCTTGATACTAGAAAGGAACTCACATGGAATATTTCCTTGAAATGTAAAAATTGAAATATACTGAGTGACGCAGAAAAGAAAACACCCCGTAAAAATGGTTTTATTTAAATAATTTTTGGTATGATATTAGTATACAGAAAAACAAAAAACGATTAAATTTTCAGCCATATTTATTAAAGCATTTCTGAGTTGTCAGGAATTAAATTTTTTTTTCCGTAAAACTTGCAATAAAATATCAATAGGACTGCAAAATATCATTTATAGGTGTATTGTGTGCTTAAAAAGTGCTTTTAGATTAATCGAATATGTCTACAAGCAGAAGGCAGTGATATTTTCATCAATTCAACGAGTTTGAGAGAGATCGACTAGTAGGTCTACGAGAGGCGGATCGGTCATTTAACTAAATCGCCACTAGATTGAATCGTAGTGTAAACACTATAGCGAGATGTCATCAGGCATGGGTCCAAAAAGAGCGAACGGACAGAAGGAGAGGTACTGGACGGTCTCGAAGAACTACAGAACGCCAAGATCACCGTTTTCGAATTATGGCCCTAAGAGATCGGTTCGTCTCGTCGAGGACGCTAGTGGATCAGTGATTTACTCAGTATGGTAGGCCCATTGGGATTGGAACTATTTATTGCTGGATGAGAAATTTTGGACTGATTTCGTATCGTCCCTACCTTGTGTTACCCCTCACCTTAAATCACTATGAAAATCGATTGCAGTGGTGCAGAGAACGAATACATGGGAATTTAGAATGGGTTAATATCGTGTTTTGTGATGGATGAAGGTTCTGTTCGGTTACGTATGATTGTCGGGTTCGAGTAAGAAGAAGATGGGGTGAAGGACAGGATTCTCAGCTTATAATACAGAGGCATGTTTATTAAACTGTTGGAATAATGATTTGGGGTGCTATTGCATATGGCACCAAGTTACCTTTACTTTTCATTAAAGGCAGTATGACAGCTCAATGATACATCCAAGAAGTCCTGGAACCTCATCTCGTGCCTTATCGGAAACTTTTGTTAATTCAATTTTTCAATAAGACAATGCATGGCTAAATGTGGCTAGAGTGACTATAGACCTCGTTCCACAAAATGCGATCAATTTGCTATCTTGACCACCTCGCTCTTCAGACCTTTCACCTATTGCACATGTATGGGATATTGCAGGTAGAAGGTTGTATAATTTATCCCATCCCCCAAAAATCCTAGCGGCGGTATAAGATGCTGTCCAGTTAGGCTGGAATGAGATCCCTGAAGAGAACATCAATCACCTCTTTAGATCCATACTCAAACGTGTAGAGAAATGCATAAGACACCGCGGCGGACCGATAAATTATTAATTTTTTTTGGTTTTTAACAATTAAATTTGTTCAATCTGTTAATGAAGTATTTGCTTTAGCGCAAGGAACGTGCATACCAAAAATTATAAAAAAAAAAAAGAAAAAAACAGTTTTACGGGGTGATCTGTTTTCTATGTCACGCAGTGTATAAGTACATAATATAGGGAAAAAGTCCGCTCTGATCCTTATGATGAAGCACCAGTTTGTATTAATGGATAAGAGTGTTTGAGTCGATTCTAAGAAAAAAAGAGTGCATGGAGTATACCGTCCGCCGTGTAATTAAAACTACACGTTAGTTAGCGATTTCTTTTCGCCAATTCGCAATGGCGTATAAAGTCTCCAGTCGGGTTTTGTTCTGTTCGCGGAACCCTGTAATATGCCACCTTCTCTCAGATTATCGTTTCTTTGAAAATTTTAGTGATACGGTTCGATTTGCAGAGCAGATCGCGCGTGACGACCAGATTTGCTCAACATGCCTACAGATTTTCTTCTTCTTAGTACTCCTTACCATCAATACTGAATTCCACGACCTTGCTCTCCAAATCGATGGCATTGTTCATTGTTTTAACACACATACCCACACACATCAACACTACACCGTCTTTTAAACATGAATGAGATGTTCGCTTAATTGGCCAGTCAAAATCGCGCAACGGAAAAAATGGATCAACTATCAACCGATTTCCCATGGCCATCCAAAAGTGCTGATGGTGCGAACCTTGACACAGTGTTTTACTTTTGTTCATAATTGTATAATTAATATTTTGTCAACACTTCCCAGAGTCGAATCGTTTTAATATAATATACAGGTCGGCTATTGTTAGTGTTTGGCTATTTTAAACCAGCTAAGTACTAAAAAGTACTAAAAAGGCAATAAAACCTGAGGCCTTTTGTCTCAGCTGAAATTACACTTCGTGTAACCATAACTTTCGACATATAAACGACGGTCTGCCGTATCCGATTTCAAATTTTAATAGAGGGTCAAGTGTAAGGAGGTGTATTTTTCTTTTTAGTGGACGGTTTAGGAGAATTTATGAATAAGTTCGATTAATGCGGGTACTGGAAAACACTATTGAAAGTTTATTAAAATTTTAGTTCGTTGGAGACTTTTGGGATGCAAGAGACGTTGGTCAAATAATTCATAGTGGAATCAGAACTTAATACTTCAGATAAAAAGCGAAAAATAGCGAAATTTTGAATAGATGCCATCAAGTAAAAATTATAATTCGCATATGTTTTCCGACGGTTCGAGCTGAAAAATGTATCACCAGTTCTAGCTTAGCTGATCTCATAATTTTTACAGTTCGTAACACCTCCAGAGCAGTATCGCTTAAAACGGGCACCCCGTATTTAGCAAGCCTGTGTGTTCTGATTCTGTCGTTTTACGAGATTCCCAGCAACTTTCGTAATTTTATACTTGGGGACAGGGCAATATTACCGAAATTTGTGAATAATTTAAATCGTCCTCTCGAGCTTTTAGTTTAGCAAGATGTTTCGCGATTCATAGATTACATTGTATAGGATTTTGAAGAATTAAATTAAAAAAAAAACGTGATTTTAACTGTATCTTAAAATACGAGTACACGTTTAACTAAAAATATCAAATGTCCACTTATCCAATTAAATCGAAGATGTTAAAAATAACAAAAAAAAAACGCACGGAGGAACGATTGCTAGTTCTTGAATCTCAGAAGTTTTCCGATATTCTCATCCACATCACAATTTGTATAAATTCATCCACACAAAAGTCGATCTAATTGTTTTAAAAGCTAGACAGGCTCAGAAATCATATAGAAATCGAGTCTCAAATTAACACTAAATTTAGATTTAGAAAAATTAAAATTCGGCTTAAAATTTTAGAAGTATTCTGCTATTGCGAAAAGTGAAAATTGTGCTCTGGACAAATCTGAAATTGGAACCACTGAACACGGGTATATTTATCATGGCAAGTTCAGTCAGAGATTTGATGTGAATGGATTAAAGCGCCCATAAAGACCTATATACTTTTACCTATGTTCGCAATTGTCTTGCTTTCAAGCAACAAAAGTGTTGCTTCCATCGGGTGCGAGAGGTAGAGGTAGGGACAATCGTATCATTGAGAATTTTTCGGGTACTCTGGTAGTTAAGTGACGTTTTTGTTAAATACCTTAATGCTCGGTGCTTGAACGATCTTTCGACTAATTTCTCCTACATTTGTTAAACTGCATCATCGTTCATTTTTCACCTAAGTTATTCCTTGCTAAAACTCCGAAACCTGACTTAGACGTAGCTTTAATCCTTCTCTCCACAATTTACTAGCCCAAAGAGAACTGAAGGACAAGGAGGATTTCCATTTCTGCACTTACCTTTCAATTTATTCTGTAATTTCGCCTCTTGTTTCTTCTGTTCCGTAGCACAAAAATACTCATTCCACTTTAATCACTCTCTTCAGTATGTGACAACAATAATAATACGATATTCGTAAGTAAAATATGAATTTATGGACGTCCAGACTTTTTGTTTCGATATTTAAAATGATCCTGAAATCGGACTTCACTTTCCCTATTTCGGCCATTAGAATGCTACTTTTGCTTAGTGCCCATTAATTAAATTGACTGAAATATGTTTGAAAAGAATGTCGATCTTCCACGTGCGTAATATGTACGAACCCTTCGCATCGAATTCCAAATCAAAATATTGTGAAAAAGGGTGCGCGCCTGCTGACCTAAAAATATATCTGCGCCATTAAGACTTAATCCCCCGAATATCTCCCTAATCCCCCGGTTCCTGTCGATGGATTAAAATTAATGATATTTCCATAATACTCGTATGTTAAGAAAACACAGGCCTGCGTTCGCCTTGCGCCAAAATACCATCTGTTTGACAACTAAATCTATGGCAACAAAGCCCTGTTTATTGAACGAACCTTTACTAATAACCACTAATATCACTAAACTCCTTCGATGAGTACATACGATTCATACTAAAAATGTTCTAATGTGCCTTTATACATCTAATGACCAGGCTGACGGTCAAACCCCCCAAAACATCATAAAAGGGCCGAGTTGACGTCCGACCATTGGAGTCATTAGTAAATCGTAAAAAGGGACCCCCTGACGGGCGTTAATTGCTCTGTCGGGTTTCCATGGGTCCCACCGTTGACTTTCGACACGCGGCTCGCGCTACGTTAGACAGGCCATGATTTTTAAAACAATAGAATTGGGAAGTTTTCTATATAATTTCACATTCGTTAGGATTTGTCCATCATTCGTTGAGCCTCATTCTTTTTATACTCTGAAAATAAATCATGAAACGAGCCCCGACACTCTTTAAATGTCGTCCTTCTTACGTGAATGTGATCATACTGCAAAGACTTGTTGGGACGTTTCAAGGATTCCAAATTTAGTTACTGAAGCATAAAAATGTTGAAACTTTTTACTGAGCGTCCCGGAGAACACCATCGGGACCACACAAAGCAATTGAAGTAGTGGTGAAGATATCAAAATCCAATTATACTATTGTATGGAGGAAAAATGGCAAGATCACAGAAAAAGAGCGTAGCTATTACACCAATGATGTAATTAAAATTAAATAATTTTTTTATCAATTTTGGACCTCTAGCACGTATTTGGAGACATACATACATCACGAACTTTGCAATTGCAAACTCACTGCAAATTAAAAAAGATAATAGATTAATATTGAATATTTTACTGATATAAAAAATTGAGGGGCAACCGGTTTCTCTGAGGGCTGCAACAATTTTTTAATATTTCAAACAGTGATCTTAAAATTTCACGAATTTTCCTTCTTTTAGAGTCATAAAAACGTCGCAGATATTTTTGTTACTTCCTCTAAATTAAGTTGATTTAGGTGATTTATAACTTCCGGATAAAATAGAGGTCTCTTAAGGGCATCAAATCGTACTAAATACTGTGTTGTGGTTAACCTTTAAAGGCCGTACTTATTTCACAAAATTTCTTGAATTTTCTATGTTTTGAAGTCCAGAGGCGTCTTTGATATTACTGATTTACTGATCATTTGAGAGTAAACATAGAGATCTGTTAAGGGAATCCCACAATCTTAAATCGATTGGTGTATAGTTCGCCTCTATGGACTGCAACGAATTTTTCAATGTTTTAGACTATGGGTCTTAACAATAGTTCGCTTTCTTTGAAAGTGTTGGGTAAACCTACATTTATTTGTTTGTCGGTAACATGCGGTTAAAATCGATTACTCTTAGCGTGTGTTAAAAGTAAAGAATTTGGAATATATTATTGTTCGATTAATTCATTGCATTCACGACGCTCGCGCCAATATGAAAAAGGGCGGAACTAAGTGCTTAAGTGTGGAAATGTTGACTTGAAATTTTTAGGACTTCATGGTGTTAACAACCCATTAAACAAGGCCATTTCTTACTTGTACCTGTAGACAGGCTTTAGACAAAAGAATGTTAAAAAAACAAAAAGATGAATATTACAAAACCCGTCCAAAGAGGTGCCTTCGAGTAAATACTAACGTAAACAGAACCTGCAATGGTCTTGTAATGTTGGGTAAATAAAATAAATAAACACAGTCTGGTTCTGGTTTGTTGTTAATGAAAATAGACATTTTTCTTCTTGGATCAAGTGGTGGTGTCCCTCTTGATGGTGCAATTCTTTCAAGTTTAATATATTCCATGTTAAGTTGAAAACTTTTGTTGCCAAACTCCATTTTGTCAAGAAAATTCTGATGATCATTCACATTGAGAACCTCTCACGTAAAATCGTGTTATGTTTTTGTTTGAGAATCGTAAAAGTGCCATTGCGTCCCAATGAATTTCTTTAGTTAAGACGGCTGAAAATGCGTCGCTCAGTAGAAACCCAAAGTCATTTTAACAGGCGCAAGTTTACTTTATGTAGTTTTAGCTCTATGCAAACTGAAATGTTCAAATACCGGAGTCTAACTAAACACAATTTTATTTCAGGACGAGGGCTATAGATTTCCTATATTTGTTCCTGCGCCGCCACCCTTTCATACGAGTAAATGCGCGTGTATGGTTTTATTTTTGGTTTTTGTGCTGCGTTTCCTCTACAAATCCTGATCAGGTAAGTGAATTTAAAATTCTAAAGAGTTTTGCTCCCTTTTCCCAATATTTAAGTGACAAAAATTTTATTGTTGAAAACTTTTGGATAAAATTCCATTTCAAAAACTGTGTGGTGATGGGACATAACCACTGCATCAAGTAGTATCAACGATAATTTTCCATTAATGCAATATAGCAAGCTGAGGCCACTTCATTCTTTCTTTGTCAGCTATTGACTACTCGTGAAGATGAGCACTATATACAGATAAAACACGAACCTTTGCGAGCGCAACAAGAAACAAAGGCAATATCCGAGATAACAATCTGCATGAATTCTCACGTTTCCGTTTTCAATCAATTTAAAAAATGTCGAACCCCTTTCGGGTGCAGAAATCGATATCTTTTTCGCGATCATGCGGGACTTCGTTCCCTTAAAGATCCACAGAACTTGGTGACACGGATGTGAGAGATTTAAAGATTATGATGGTAATGAATTGGGATTGCTGGAGGGCTGTGTATTGAAGTCTTGGCCCGGAAAGAAATCTGTGTTGGTGGTCTTTGTCAAATTAGGGTCTCAGGGTCTGTTTGAAAACTAATATCTATCATGATGGGAGATGGTTGATGAAACTGACGGATGTTGGGATTATTTTGTCTAAACACGAGGGTATTTTTTTAATGACTGACTTCATTCCCATTTATAATTAATTCTGGGGCATGAAAAACTTATTCTTCAGTACAGATTTGATGTTTCGATTGACGGATTCGATTGTTCGGAAATTTTCAAAATTAGGTTTATAAATGCCACAGTGTTACCTCCTTGAGTTTTTGAGGTACAAGATTTATGGGCCAAAAAAGTCGTGAAATCCGTGAGTTTTGCAAGCTTGCACGAACGAGATTGCGATATTTCTTTCAGTTTCAAAGATTTAAGGTTAATATAGATGCCGCGGTTATGAAAGTGGCTTTAAATGAGAGTGTCATAAATGAGCTATTCAAACCTGTTTATGATCAAAACTGCACCTAAAAAATTTTAACTAAAGCTTGTTTTTACCTATTTTAGCGTTAAATAATAATAAATTTAAGAAAAAGATATTAGATTTTCTTGGGAGAATATTTCTATAAAATGTTCTGAAAATACTACCAATAAAAATCTGATCAAATACCTCTTAATCCTAAGTGCCGATCAAGCGTTAATGTTGCGACAAAAAAGATAATAAAAAAATTAATATGAATCGATACTCAAATGTTTAGTTTCTGATCATAAATAACTAAAAGAAAACAAATTTTCAAACTCAAATCGGGTTGTCAAATCTTTTTTGATTTGTGAGTTGCTGGATCACTTTGTCTCTTTTTCTCGTGATTTTGTAAGTTCTAGAATGAAAGGGGACTAAAATGCATTTCCAAAGATTGAGGTCCAATTGACTATCTTTGGTCACCTCAAAAAATTCTGAATTTTCTAAAATTTTCCAAAGAGGGCTGTGACCGATTTTTTTGCCTCAATTGAAATTTTGAGCGTTAATATTGCAGGAATCATTGGAGTAATTTATTAGAAAAAGCGTCAAATTGTCATCAATAAGCCTTGAGTCATATTTTTATTCTATTTATTCTCTACACAAACTCGATAAGTTTTTTGTCAAAACCTTCGTATCGCGCTAAGCAGCCTTTACGGTTTCAAGTTTAAACTCTCATTTTTGGCCAGAAAACATGCTAATTAATTATACAGATAATGTATAAACTAATACTTACCACCGAACGTCAACTTGAACCTTATTTCACCCCCTCGTAAAAAGAAACTACTTGTCCTACCGCACTCTTCAAACCCTCCCAGTTTACTCACACACTGCGTATATATTTTATTTGAGGAAATTCAAATGGCTCAATGGCACCGCAAAATTATTTTTTTTAAATTATTAAAATTACGTCAATTTGGGCCAAACCAATTTCGACATTTATGAAATTCAAAGATTAGCTTTGAAGACAATAATTGCCCGATAGAAAATCCCCCAGAAGGTCTTAAGCCTCAAATCCGCGACGGAGGCGCGAACTCACATACGAATCGTACAAACTGGAGGATCCAAAACGCGGCCTCAGAAGTCTCGCGGGGCCGGGGGCTCCGCATTACGCGAAAGGCGGGACTATGGGTGGACCCCAATCTACGCTCATGATGGGGGCCACGCATGGCGGATACTCGAGCCTTCACATGTGAGTTTTAATACTTGCGTTTGGGCTTGTGGTTTATGTAGTTTTTTAGGGCAGCTGCCAATAAGCACCTACTGCTGAATAGGCTCTGTGGAAAAATATTTTTTAGCCTAAAAATTCTAGTCTGAACTAATTATTGACTTCACCCTTCTCATTCAATGTAGATAATTAATGTAGATTCTGTCTAATACACTAGGCAACAACTGTCCATTATCAGGTAAAGTTATGAATGACTAACATAGAAACCGTGGGAAAATACGAAAGACCATAAAATACTCTTATAGTAAAGTATCTGCATTTTATTGCACGTTGCCATTGAAGGACAATTGCACCCCTGGGTTTACCTGCTGGGCCAGTGCAAGCGTTTAACTCATTGACAACCTCACAAGGAAATTTACAACACCCCCAAAAATAGGAAAAAATTGGTAGGATTCCTTGGGAAGCGATTTTGATCTTTTTCCCAAGGAAGTGGTCACGTTCGTCTTTTTTTAAAACTTTTATTGTTCCTATTTCTATTATGTGTGTAATTAGGGTGAAATTACTTCTATAGTAGCGCGAAGATTATGCTGTTTGATCTACGATACCAGTTAGTGTTATCGATTTCTTAATGGATTTTACATTTACAAAATTTCATTTTCGAGCCCAGAACTGTAACAAATTTGATACTCATAGTTGTAGTAATTATTTGATGCTCAAACGTTGATTAATTCATTTTTTGATATTTAAAATTCGTGTGACGTGATCACATTTATTTCTCATTCCATTGTTATGTTATGCTTGTCTATTCTGTGCACAGAGTCGCAAACATTTTTTAGAAAGCATACAAGCGTGTCAGGGATTGTCATTTTCAATAAAAATTTACATTCAGCATCTCAAATGCTATTAAAAATTGAGGAAATAGTTGAAGGAATGTGTGAGTAACATACATTTTAAGCATATACTTTTATACTACCTATAAAGGGTGGCTCAAGAACAGGAGACATTAAACTAAATGAAAAAAAATTAAAGCTCCGGAGTTTATTTTAGAAATACTATTCGAGTGCTATTATTCTATCCGAATAGGGTCTTAGAAAATTCCAATTTTCTCAGGATCTGCTCTATATTCCCGATATGCCATTCTAGACATTCGAGTGAGACAATTACTTAAATCGATTATATCAAAAATGACATCAGCTTCCTACGGCAATTATCAAGACTGTTTAATTACGAATTATTTTCAGCATAGACCCCCGTGTTATTACATTTTTTATTTCGAATAAGGCGTTAGAATTGAAAAAAAAAAAAAAAAACAAAAAACCAAAAGGAAAAATTTAAAAATTATAATTTTATTCAGCAAATACTGGAGAGTTTTAGGGGCATCTTTACCAGTCAATTTTCAACCTATCGATTTGGGGGAGATCAGTTCTACTTGTTAAATTATAGTTTCATTGTTTGCGTAATGGACTACTAAAAATCCTTCAAAATGTGTGATTTGATCAGACTTGCACGTAGCATTACTCAAATGCAATTCAATAATAAACCGCTGGAACTTGAAGGTGACTGCTAAGAAAGCAGAAATTTATCGGGATATACCTAAATACCCATGTAAATTTTTCTGAAATACGCAAAAAAAATCGGAGCTTCAATTTCTTTTTGTTGTTTCTCTTCTTAGAAATATTTTCTGCATATGACATGTATAAAACTTGCCCTGTCCCCTTTAAAAATAGCCCTAAGTTGTCTGTTCAAATTGAGATAAAGGACTTATTAACATATCTAATGGATGCTAAATCAGGACCAGGACCCCCAACATTTCAGATTCTGAGAAGAGGTGCTCAACTATATCCGCAGCTTTAAAGACCCATTGGCATCGATCATATTATTTCGATACCTCATAATCCAAGTCATGCCACATCGAACATCTAACACGACGTGTGCCAATATTTTACAAAGAAACGCTATATCTTAAAATGAACTAAAAATATCATAAACCATTTTAAAATAAATTTGGCCTCTTTCTAATTTCAAGTTCAAAATTTAATCTCCGCCACTGCTTGGCAACCCCTTTTACAATCAACCCTTGAGTAGACTAAACAAATTGACCCTAATCGGTTTAGGGATCTCAGCAACGAGGGATAAAGTCAACGTCAGCAGTTGCGATTGGTAGTAACAGGGTCCGCCTCACCAATGAAACGAAGATCAGTCGTTGTGTGTTGCCGCCAATGGCCGGATTTTGGGCGGCAACCAAACGGCTGTAAAAGGGTGGGGAGGTTTTGATAACACGTTAAAGAGCACTTATCGGTTTTGTATTGCGAGCGGTTTAGATGCCCCTTGAGACCGGTTTTATCGCGAGTTTGATAGTTTTTAGTAATGGCCGATGGAGGTATTGAAACTGCCTTAGATAAACAATATATAGGTAGATTTATTAGAGAAAGGTCATTTCTCGAAGTGGGAGATACAAATTCTTAAAGATTAGGTACTTCTATAGAAAAATACTATTATAGTTCAATTCAGTTAATTACAAAAACTTCATAGAAAAAGAAATACCATATCGGCGTCCAAAAAATGAAGAAATATCTACCATAATTATAACGTTATTGCATAATGAATCATAGGCCGTACCTATTATCATAACAAAGTGGTACAAAACAAACTTAACTAATTCCACTTTTGCCTTTGATTATTATGGTAATAGAAGATACTGCTAAAAATCTAAAATAAATAAACTGAGAAAATTGTTCATAATATCAAAATAAATACCGGATGCCTCTGAAAAGTGGTTCACACCTATTAATTTTTTTTTGACAGATTTAAATGATTTTTCAGACTATTTATTTGGCATGCAACTACGTTAAATTAAGTATCCATGGATTTTTAGCAACTCCGATTTAAGCGGATATGTCACCAAGTATTAAATGGAACACTCTGTGTTGGTATTGTTTTTGGTTTATAATAATAATAAAGAATAATGTATTGATTTAATTTCTGTTTAAACTGGAACGGCTAAAACATCGTTCGGTACTTACGCCAAACACGAACAGAATCTAGAATTTTTTTTTAAAACAATCAAAAAAAAATTAATAAGGATGAACTACCTCTCAAAGATACTCGCTACAGTAAAAAAAAATCACACACGTCATTTCGTACCGAAATGTAATTTATTTTATTAGGAGAAAGCCGTGAACATTCGCGATGAATTTGTCGAAATTATCCCTGAATTTCAGCTTCGAATGTCGGTCACAGGTCAGTTCTACGCCCCCCATGAGATTGTTAAATGCTGCTGCCAGTCTAGAATATAATTAAAGCAAACATAAGATAGAAAACTTCAAATTACTACAAGAAACAAGAGTAGAATTTCGACACGTTTTCCTATTGCAAACTACATCTTTTCTGCAAATAAAGTACTTCATAGCTCACCGTTCAGCCACCATGGGATCAACCTGACCTTGTATCAAATTTTGCACTAGCGTCTGACATTCTTGCTGGTAACAGCATATCAGTGTATAGAGGGTGATCGACGACGAACTAATCATATCCGAATTGATTTGGTGAGTGAGTACCAAGTCCATCATTAATTTCAAGAAAGGCTTCAATGAATGTGCGAAAGGAGTATCCAGTGATTGATGTCTGAATATGTAGGACGCCATACCTAAAGAATAATATTATGCATAACGGTTGTATTCTACAGGTAGTCTCAAATAGAATGGGACACAATAACAACGTATTTGTTACATAAAAATATTGTCATAAAGTCCAATTTTGAGATTATGAAAGTTGATAAAAATGGTTTGAATGTATATTGATTATATCACGATGTCGATGCAATTTAATCAACGGGAGTTGTAGAAAAAATTAAGTGTTTCCTCAAGGAAGAGAATGACCTCGAGAAGATTTAAGGTGATAAAACTCGTTCGAGCCCGACTAAAATTGTTTCAGTTTTTTTTCTCTCACCTGAAAAAGCAGTTATAATTTGTCACAGAACATTGATACTGGAAAGCAGTCATTGCTCGTGTTGCCCTCGGGAGGTATAAATTGATTATACGCTTTTGTAGGAGGAGGGGTAATGCGTAGATCAAGATTGAATCTCTCACCACCCCTTGAATTTCATTACAATAAAACTTGAAATATAATTTCTATTAAAATAATATAAATATGGCGGACACCCAAAATTTTTCTTGTTTAATATCAACTTTCAATGGAGTCAAGTTGGGCTGTATCGCAATATTCTTTTTGCCATTCTCTTTGTGACACTATGTATGAGCACATTTCTACAATACCCTGAATAAAGTCTAAACTCGCTTGGACAATGTCAGTTCCGAAATTTGTGAGGCCCAGTTCGATGCAACGTAAGAGATTGACCATCAGATCCAATGGAAGATCGGCTATTTTTTCTGGGTAAATGTCGTTTATAAGAACAAGAAGGCGATAAAATTGAGCGCATAAATTGGGGAACTTTAACAACTCCACTGTCATCAGAGGCATTATGAATTTCAATCCGAAGAGGGAAACATCAGAGGCAGTCACCTAAAATTTCATTGATAATTTTCCTTATTTAATAAAAATCTTCTTCAATACATTAATCTCCTCCTCTCGCGTATTGGCACACAAATCAATGCAGTCTTTAGACAAGATAAAAGTTAGCAAATCCAAAACGAGGATCAAGTCTTGACAGTTGCTTTCTTCGGCAAAAGAACCGGCTATCAGTCTGTTTACGTTGCATTTGGCGTAAGATTGTACTGTGGCTAAGGAACTTTCATACAACCTAAAATATATATTGTCAGAATAAAAACACAAAAGAAAGCTACAAACAAACTTTTTGCTATCCAAAGGTCTTAAATAGCAAAGCATATATTTAGCGCATTGGCCAAATACTTCTAAAATCAGCTGCACAATCACTTGATAGTCTTTATAGTACATTAAGAATACTGGAAGTTCTGATAGGATTGGGGCCATGAAATTGAAGAGAACTTCCACAGATGACATTTGGGATCCTAAAGAAAATATTTTAGATTAATTTTACATACTTTAAAAATAATTATTTTACCTTTGGCAATCCCAATGAAGCACTCCATCAAATCAATAACAACTTTTTGCATTTGTTCCTCATGACAGACTCTTTCAAAGTTTTCTTGTCCCAATATACTCTTAAATTTAACTTTAAGGGGCGCAAGAATTCTTTCATAATATGTGTTATTCTCTTCAGGGTCTATCAGACAAGCTCCTAAAATTTATTTAAATGAATATTGTTGGAATATTAAAACTAATATTAAAATACCGGCAAGAACTAGGCCTTTGTATACGCCTCTTAGAATACTGGGTGGTAACATACCAGGACGCACTTGTTCAGTTAAATTTAATAACTTTACCATTGGTTCAGTTTTTATGATGTAGAGAGCTCTAAAAAGAAAATTACTAAGAGAAACAGAGGAGAATAATTTGATCTTTACATACTTTTGTTTCGTACACACCATATCGCTAAACAACTCGACTGTGTCCCGTAAAAGTATAGGCTCTGATTGAAAACTGTACAAATTAACGGCGATTTTATGGAGGATGAAGGATACGACGACTTTGCTGCATTCAGAGTCTCGGCCTAGACAGGCCAAAAGAATTGGGCTCATCTAAAAATAGTATTTATTTTAGTGTAATTTTTGTCAGGATATATGCTCCTTGAATCATCTTAAATAATATTTCGAAAATGGCCTGTTTTTTAATCAAATTTCTAAGGGAGTTTTGATCATTATTATTCCAAAATTTTATTTAACCTACTTGGTGATAATAATTCTCCATAGGCAATAGATAGCTCATACACCAGCGTTTTAGAAACCACATAATAGTTGATCCCACTTCCGGACTCATAAAATGTGCAAGCTTCATCGACACCGCCACTTCTTCGATAGATGCCAGTCGCATCACGTTATAACCGATCCTTATCACATGATCACATTGTTCTAAATTATCCGGAGTAGACTAAAATTTCACTTTGGAAAAACCTCTTTATTTACCTTTATACCCTACCTTAGCATGAGCCGCAACCAAGGCATTCGTACTAGCATCAGCAGTAGTAATGCCCTGTTTAGCCATTTCGCTCGTATGTATTGTGATTTCCGAGGGTATTAATGCATATTCACCGTCACTTTCCATACATAAAACATGACCAGCAATAAGAACCGCCCAATGCACATCTTCAAATACATTTTCCAAAGTTGCCGCTTCGTTTATGTTCATGGCCCGTTGTTGCATTATAGGAAGCATTGTCATTAAAGCTTCAATGCGAGATTCTAATATTCTATAGTAAAGGTATGAGCTAAAAGTAGTAACTGAGTATTAATTGAATACTTACTTGTACAGGACTGGCAGAGAATGCGACAAAATTACTCTGCCTAGAAGACCAATAGTTTGAAGTTGTTCTTTATACTTCGTGCGGTCGTTGTCTTCGATATCTTCGTCACAAGCTGTCAAGGGAAAATTAGAAATTCTTAAAGAAAATACTCTTACCTCTACCTTTAGTCGCTGCTTATAAAAATAGCATACAAATACTTTATACCAGCACCAAATTGTCGAGAAATCTTACCTCCGTAATCGTTGCTATCTACACTTCGACTCCCATCAGGCGCAGCCAAATGGCACTGCACATACTTGTTGAATATTCGAGTGGCGCATGCACGATGCAATTCTTCAGATACTGAATTAAATTCTCCCAAAAAGCTAGTCCAAGCTTCAAGCATATTTTCAAAAGCATCCATATAGAATCGGTCTTCATCTGGATTCTATTTAATTAAATTATTAAAATTTTGTTAAACCATTATGAATGCACACACTGACTGCGTCTTCCTGCGTGGCTCCCTCACAAAAATCACAAGTCAATCTAGTAAATTCATCCATCAGAGTTTCTTGAAACTGGCTGGGCAATCTGCAGAAATCACCATTAAAAAATGGAACTAATTTCCTCACTATGTTTGAAATGCCTAGAGATTCTTTTTTCCTAATTGTGGTGCTGTGAAGTAAAGTTAAATATATTAGGGAAAATATGTGAAAAAAACACTCACTTGGATATAAGTTTTGAGAAATTTGTCAAATAGTTGTGTAGGTATTCAAGCCTTGGCCCATCTTTGTTCACAATGGCTCCACTTAAGCTCGCTAACTGAATCAGACAATTCAAGGAGTGATGAGCCAGCTCATCAATGTCTCTTACCTAAAATAATGAATTCATGGTAACACCTACTACAGTGTGATCCAAATGTTTTGCCATTGGAGTCTTGATTGTCAAAGGAGAGAGAAATGATTAGATTGAGAAAGTTTTGTGTGGTGGAGTGGAAAAGTTATTAATAGATGTATAAAAATTTTATGATCAGGCTGATAGTTTTAAAGCAGTATTTCAAAAGAATCACCCTTTCTCCAAGCTCTCTAACTTTTCTAATTTAACCTTCTCTGTGGGATACCCAGGGTCAGTATTGCATTTGGGAAAGTGTGTGTAAATAAATATGTTAATAAACCTCACCTTCCAGTAAATTTGAAACATCAGAGGAATCAATTCTGGATTAAACATAATCTCAGCCCAACCTGCACTTAGTTTCAATGCAGGTGCTTGGTCAGATTCATATACAGACTCATAAATACCTATAAGTCTTTTGGGTAGTGAACATGTAGCATTAAGGGAAAAGTTCTAATTTCCAAAACTATAAATACTTAAATATGTGTTATCTTAATAAATGTTTGAAAAAGGATATAGATTGGTGATACATAGCCCCACATGAGCACCCTCTCAGTTATCTGCAGCAAATGCCTTGTTAGCTGTGTCATAATGTCACTATATGGGGGATCAGTTTTTACAACTTCAGACAACAAATATATGCAAAACTGGAAAATTTGCTTCAAATCAGTGGCTTCAAATTGTTTTTTGGCTTTGAAGTGAACCTCCCAAGAAAGCCCTACATCTGTAGATTTAACAGTGCTGGCATATTCTTGCATAATGTTGGCTATAATATTACATCCAAGTAGTTTCTGAAATTGTTTTATGCATAACATAGAATATTAGATCAAACTGATGATTATAAATACTTTATCTGGTTCTGCATTTACAATTAAGTTCTGAACCTCCTGCAAAATAATCCCTCGATCTTTACCATTATCATCAATGCTGGCTCTTTTAACCATTATGGCAATAACCTGCAGAAGTCTATCTCTAACAAAGTGAGGAATTTGACGAGTCAATACATATTGCATCAAATACTGTCTTAATGAGTTCCTATATAGGAATTAAAAATTGTAATGTAATTTTCCATGATATAGAGACCAAAACCTCACCGATTTCCTTCGAGAAGAAACGTCCACTCTCTTATTATGGCCTCCTTCAATACTTCAGCTGCCTCGAACATGACATACTGATTGTCTGATTTCTCAAGAATTTCCCTGCACATATTGTAAGGTGATTTACTTTTGCGAAAATTAAGAAATATAGCCTCAGCTGTGTGCCTTTGTTCGTTGGACACAACATTTGGAGGAGCCTAAAAATAAGTATTGTAGAACCTATTGAGAAACTCTAGATCTTACCATTATTATTTGGGCTGCAGATTCTAGTTGGGTTATTGCCTCCTGCATTGTGACCAATTGAATGTATTTGCTTACATTGGAAAAAACAAAATTTGAATAAAATTTTCAAATTTATTGCGATAAAAATCAAAAATCATATAGTTGCTTTGTTTTTAAAGAAAAGTTTCAGGAAAATTTTATTTGAGGTTATGTTGTGCTAAATATTGTAATTAATAGACCTCCCCAGTAAAATAACTGATAGACAGAGTTGCCAATTGTAATGGAATTTCGCTATTCTAGCGAATTTTTAACCCGCTTAGCCTCGTAATGGCGGCAGTGTAATAATTAGTATAAAATAGTTTTTTATTACTTAAATTAGTTTTTAGTTTTTTTTTGCTACAGTGATATCAGTCGCTATTGCGTAGTTCTGTTACTTTTCATTCTGTGAATTTTTTTTTCCTGCAAATTATTTCTGGTGAAATGTTCTTCCTGTTTTTTAGCATTCTAACAATCTTTTCAATTTTTGACGATCTTCATTCTAATTTGTATATTTTTCTTCTAATATAATGCATTTCCACATAAGTAACGCATTTAAAAATCGTGTACAGCTGATAATGACTATTCTTTGAAATCATTTTTGGAGTTTTGCTCTGATTGGCTTAAAATTCTGACGTCATAATGAAATTGATCATTAGCAAGATCTTACACATGGCATATTGTCAGATCGACTTTGACGCTTCATAAGACTCTGGTAATTTAATATTTGTAAACAAAACTTATTATAATTTACAATATGTTATGAAATTTATCGTTTATTTCTTAGAGTTTTCCATGTTATCAAGTACATAATGAAGTTAGTGTCTTTAGTTTTCAACTTGAATACATATTTAACTGCTGGCATCGCTGCTGTCGCAATTGCAGGCGATCATTTGGTAACCCTATGTGGGGCTCCTTTTCTGAAGGCACTAAGTGACAATTTAACTCATGCTGTAATAGGAGGGCTCAGTTGGAGCATTTGCTACTTTAATCGTCAAAAATCTTTAGCGGAAACTCGGTATGGCTTTATAGAAATATTAAGTTGTACAGTTTTGTCTTCTCTCATTGATTTGGATCACTTCCTCTCTGCCAAGTCTTTGTCATTAAAGGTAATTTTTGGATTTTTCTGGGTATGATTTAAATTAAAACCTTTTAGGATGCGACAGCTTTGAACCACAGACCAATATTCCATTGTTCCACCTTTGCTTTAATTATATATGTTTTTCTTACTTTGCTTAGCTTCATTTGTGAATCTTTAGTTGTGGGATGGAGTGCTCTGATAGTTTTTACAGCTTTTGCAACACACCACATTAGGGATGCCCATCGAAGGGGATTATGGTTTTATCCATATGGTAGCACTGCCCCTATTTCTTATACCTTGTACATTGTGATTACTTGTTTGTTACCATATATTGTGATGGTTATGGAGAGAATGTTTAGAGTTCCACAGAAACGTGATGTAAATGATTATTTATATGCAATATAGGTAGTATATTTTGTAAGGATGTCTAGCTAAGTTTTTCTACTGAATCAATCAGTCTAAATTATGTATTTAGATTAGTGAGTTGGGAAATAAAAAAACTCCAATGTGTTTTAGAACCACTATTTTTTAATAATGGGTAAAAGCAAAAACAAAATATCACAGGATTTCTATTACCTACATAATTAAATTTAAGGATTATACTTATGATCTAGATACAAACATAACAGAACCTATATGCCACTATTGATTTATTAATGTGCTTTAGATTTACTTTTAATAATAATACTGTAATTACCGAAACACTATTGAAGACCACAATAACTATTGTCAATGTAATAACAAAGGCATATAGGGGGCAAATAACAAAATTTACAAATCATAATTTAACATTACTTGGATTCTAATACATGTTTTTTAAATAGGATATGGGCAAAAGGAAATATTTTGGTTCTTTATGGTTTAAATATAAGGGGTATGTCCTCTAACTACAAAAAATATTCAAAATATACCTATATTATATTGCGAATAAATAATTTCCTTTCAGCCATCTAATTACATAAGTGAAATATGTGTCTGTCAGCTTAAACATTGAACCCATTTCAATATTGTTTTATTCAGACGACAAACACATTTTTCACCAGGCAGTCTTACTGCATTATTCAATAATTCCTTTTAACAGAAACCATTCTCTCTCATCCCAGCTTGATACAATTTGTTTTCAGTCCAGTTTTTAATGCCTAATTTATAGTTCTGCCGTTCTATTTTCCACTTTATATCACAAGAAAAATATGACAATAATTGAAAAGACGTAAAAACGGAAATTGATGAAAAAGTGTTATTCTCATAGTTTTAAAATGAAAAAGCATTTTGAGAGCATGGTTGAGGTTCACTAAACTGTAACAATGCATATAGATTCCTCTCACATCTCAATCACTTTTCTCATGGCATTGCACATTTTAAACCTAAAATTGAGGATTTAAATTTTTAAGTAAAATTCAAAGAAAATGTTAACAGAAATAAACTCTTTTGCATAGTTTAAGGTTACAAATATTCTACGGGTGATATAGGCCAGTACATGATTTTAAACCTAATTTGCCTAGAATTCAAATCAGAAATAAATCACCCTAACAGATATTAGGCCTAAAGTTTGAATATAGGTTTAACAAGTAACAATTTCCTATAGCTAATAAGAGTAAGTTGGTAATTATAGTAGCTCATAGGTGTAGATAACTTGGAAATAGTTTGTGTTAGTGCTTCATGCATAATAGGTGGTTTAACCTATTTGTAAGATGAGCGTCTGTCTTACCTAATTCATTGATATTCAACCCTGACATTTGCTAGGTTATAATAATTATTATGGCATATTTTTGGCAAAGTGGCTAAGTTCCACTCTAGATCTAGAGAATTCCATGATTAATGTTTGTCAAAGTTAAGCAGAATATCAGTAGTTTCGTGTCTAACCCAGACAGAATTCTCGCGTCTTCAATAACTACTCTCGACTCTAATATGAGCAATAAGGTCTGGGTACTATCATAGGTTGGAATTAACTGGAAACTCATTAGTAATGCAAGTCACCCGACACATTATGCTAACTTTCGCGGTTGGTTTGCAGCGTGACCTTACTGGAATCGTCTCTAAATACGTATTCTTTGCTGCTTTGTTGTTGTTTCGCATTTTGTCCGATAAGGAGAGCGGACAGAGCTTCAAGGGATTGTCTAACCTGTATCAACACATTATGTAAGAATGCAAAGTTATCATTATGACCAATCACCTTACCTTAGCTATTTGATCTAAATTACTATCTAAGAAGTTATTGACTGCATCAGCTGATCTGGAATGGAGATGGGTCTGCCACTGCAGGAGATCACTGTAAATGTCTTCAGATGTCGAAGAAAGGGATGCACCTTGCAGTGAAATTGAATATTTGTTTTGGATTTTATGTATTCGGTACAGTAGCACAGCGGCAGAGAGGAATAAAAGAATCAGCAGAAGAGTTGTGGCTACTAATATTAGGCTTTGTCTAGGCAATTTTCTAAATTCAGTTATGGCATCTTTGAGAGTTCTGACGAAACCTTTTGAACCCTTTCTTTCAAGCAACGAACCTAGAATTTTAAGGCTTGTTTAATAAATGTCCAGTTTATATTCATGTTCAATTAACGAACCATCGGTTTGATTTCGTACGCTCTCTTTACGAATCCGTTTTAATACTTCTGTGGGTGGCGGTACTTCTTCGTCTTCTGCCACTGGGCTTTCCCTCTCGCTTTCTCCGGACTCAGAAGAGTCTTGATCAGGTTCCTATGTATGTTTCAGAGAATTAAAGTGTTGTCTGGATTTTATATTTCCGGACTTACAATAATTTCCGGTTCAGGCAAAGTTTCCTCGCTTTTTGCCTTTTCCCAAACTGTTTTCATGTATGCTAGAGTGTTGTCTCGGGACATCAAACTCCCAAAAATGTGCTTGTACTCTCCAGTAGTAATCCCAACAGCGTTTGGTATTATTCGAGCCGTTTTTTCTTTGGTTATTTCCTCCACACTCAGTATTGGAATAAGTAGCTGCAAAAAATGACTATTACAATTCATTCCTACAAAATAGGCTCATCATTACCTTTGTAACGTATCCGAAGACGTTTGAATAGAACGCGAAATAGTTCTTAGTAATATAAAGATGTCCTTGAAGTAGTATGTCACCAATTAGAGCACAAGAGTAATAATTGAGCACTTTTTCGTCCTCCTCGACTGTGGGGAAGTGCCGAAGGAACTTCTTTTGGCGTGCCTTGGAGGTGGTGTGAACCTTGGGGTCTTTGGTAGCTTTGGGACTTGGTGGTTCCGTTAGCTGGCCTTGAGCTGTCATGGCTGGCGTGCTTGTACTTAGGTGTTTTAGATTAGATCTGAAATAAAAATAAGTCAAATTTACTATTATTAAAAAACATAGTTGAGTGTATGGGGAAAGGGCCGAACCTACCTCTCAGGAGAATTATTCCTACCAGAACTAGAACTATCGTCATAGTCTTCGGCAACGACCTTTCCCCTTGAATCAATCGAAGATGGTTTCACAACTTTGTATTGTAATTTGCTAACTATTGACATACTTCGTGTTATTGGAGGCATTATTAGAACTAGTTCACTTGGTAAAAGATCACTTAGTTCACTAGGTCGGGTTTAGCGTGAGAGGAGTTGCCAACAGTGTTTACTGTATGAGGAAGAAAGTTTTTAGTGAGCTAAAACAATTTGATGGTCTAAACCTTAGCGAATCGAAGACTCTAGTCGAACTGAAAACCTTTTGATAGTCAATATTTAATTATTGAACTTTATGATCTGTGATTATCTCATGCAAAAGTGGAATTATCTTATCGCCGCCTGCACATAGTAAATATTAATAATTTTGATGAATGCTGAGGTTCAGGGGTTAACATATAGTGCAATGTAACATAACATATATATTCATGAAGTATATTTTATAGTTTTGAATATTGGTGTTTTTTGTTAGCTTCGTGTTTTTTTTATTCAATCAAAATTGGAATCATTTTGAGTTAGAAAGTGCGTGGGATTAAGTAGAGATGTTTTATTACGTTATGAAATTGAAGTTCGAGGTTCATAATGCCACTTCGTGCTAAATAGGAAAGTGTAAGCTAAAATTCTGTGGATTTTACTAAACAAGGGCACTTAATAAATACTTACAAAACGGAGATATCCGTTTTAAATATAACAACGTGATTTTGATTTAATTTTTGTACATAATTTTTTTTTCCAATATAGGAACTGTTCAGTAACGTAATATTTGTCTGAGTTTACACCTCTAAAAGCGAAATTTACTGCTAATACTTTTGTGTAGTAACATGCACATGTTCAGTCTCACAATTAAGGTACATAATTGCTTTCTTCTATTTATTAAAAATGAATATCAGAACAGCTACACAAAACTGCGCCATTAAAAGAAAGACAAAGGCTCTTCATGCCTCATCTTCCGTTGTCAAAATATTTTGGTCGCCTGAAGTAGGTTTCGCAAGCAAACCATTCGTTATTAGTCATAAGTAGGTACCAGGTGGCCCTTATCAAGCCAATAACTACGAAAAAACCTATTCACTCTTAGATAATGCAGATGTTTCAAGTGGTTATTATAATTAATACTCACTTATCAACTTTGGAGAAAACTGAATGGCTGGGACTGCGTTGTATCGTAGAACTGGCCAGGGGCTCGGGTAGCGCCCCCTGAGGGGCTCCGAGTTGCCCCTGAGGCGTGGCGGGTGCCGATCGAGGACCCGCACTTCCAAAGTTCCCCGACGACCTGAAACCAATAAGGAATTCGTCACGTAAAAAGTATTGCCCGGGAAACCTTTTCGATTTTATTATTTATTTATCGTCGACGATCCCAAATAAAGTTTATCATTTCGAGTTCTTACAAATGGACGATAAATGATTAATTCAGGGCAGTAAAACTTACGACTGAGGTATTGTTCCAATGATTTTGCTATTTTATTCGTATCGGTTTTCAGGACTGCTTTTCCAAATAATTGCAACCACTAGAATGAAGTAAAGAGGTTTTTCCCACGCTTAGTTAACGAGACGATTGCAAAGTATCTCACTCAAAGTATAATCACCATAATTGCGTTTTCTTGCAGAAAATGTTTTATTAACGCAATTTTAATTGAAACAATTGAAATGAATATTTAAAAATTTAGTAATAATTTCTGGCTGATAATAAGTTCATTCAACTTGTTGAAATTTACAGTGTCTCCTTGCTCTTTACCTGCTTGGTTGCGCATAACGTAATGGTATGTTAACATTGACCTTAAAAATCCAACAGAAGAAAAATGATTTAATATTTATATATTTTTTTTCCTTTGCAAAATTCTAGTTATTGACGTGTGGTGAGCCTGCGGAAACGAAATTAATTTCCCATTACCTTCCTGAAAGTTTGCCAAATTCGTTTGCCAATAAATATATTGCGTTTGTTATACATTCAGTAAGACCATTTTTTGCCCTTTTATCTTCAATCGTCTGGCCATAAGTCCAAGCATTCCAAGCTATTTTATTTTAAAACAGTAACTGCGCCCACGGGCTTTTAATTAAGGCTTGCTGATCAGCTGAAAATTGAATTATCCCTTGCTGTTATTGGCGCTGAATAGACAGGAAAGACAATTGGCCGGAAGGACCCTTAAAAAAAGGGCGTCGTCAGAAAAAGGCATTTGATGAGCTGCAATACTTGTTTGGCAATCAAGTGTCTTATAGGCGAAGGTGGCGAAGAATATGCTTTCAATGTGTGATATTTATTATTACTTATACAATTATGATTTATACCAGGAAAAACTGTAATCGAACACTTAAAGTCCTAAACGAACGACTCGGGCCACCTGGTTATTATCTTTCGCGTATTAACATAAATTCCTGAAAATATCTACAAAAACCAGCTGCTCAAACAGACACATTTTTTTTTGTTTTTATGTGGCAGAGATTAAGGTTGCTTCCCATTTTATGTGTTAATTGCACTTTGTTATCCTCGCAGACCTCGTAAATAACCTGCGATGCTGTAAGGAGAAATCGATGTTGGAACTCTAAATTAATAAAGGCAATTGGTCAAGGTTGCAACGAAGTTCTTGTATTTTCCAGAACCACATTAATTGGTTTTTATGATAAAAAAAAATTACCTTTAGGAGAAATCCATGGAACTTTTTTTTGTGGAATAATCGAGTGATTTTCGATGCGGGGCGTCAAAACGCATTTGAGCCCATCGTTAAATAAAACGGAGTACGACGTTCAAGGCTTTGGGCCTCTTATAACACTTTGCTAAGGTCTTCAAGAGCCACGCTAATTTCGTCAGGTAGTGTTCGATCTTAGATTTGTGCGGCCCCAAAAGTCCGTTCTGAAGTGTCCAAATCGATTTTGGCCGAGCCAATTACATGAGCTTGAACGGAATCGTAAAGGATTAAATTAATAGAGAGGACATAAAGTAAAGCTCCATTTCGGAAGTGGCTACATTTATTATATTTTCGTTGACTAAATAATTGTGGGAATTTAATTTTCATCAAGGACGACCTATAAAGCACCGAGGCCTCGTGGATATAATTAAGGGAATTAATGCCAATTTTGCATTGGTCACTAGCGCACCGATGACTAATTTATTTAAAGTTGTTCATAGTAGATTGGAACATCAAAATCGTGTAAAAAATAGCAAATCGCTTCACTGTACAATTACTTTGAATGGATGGGTTGACTGAACTTCCATCGCAGTGATAAAGGCGAGACTGTTTAAACACGAAAAATGCATCAAGTGCAATTATTTGATTTTACACTTAATTTTTTTCTCGAGATCAGTTGCGTTATAAATGTGTTTGCTCGTTTTCCCATTAAATGTTTTCTTGCAGATTCGTTTTAACTGGAAGCACATGCAGGACCTCGCAGTTTTGGTCTGCGCCTTTTCAGGGAGTGGTAGAAAATAACGCCATTTATACATAAGCATTATTTGGAAAATGAACATTAAGACACATACCGGGCATTAAAGATTCAATATTTTTTCTTTCCAGCTTTTGCAATTTTCAAGATAATTAGTTCAAGATTAGAAAATTATGGGCCCACATCAACTAGCCTGCAAATCGCCCGTCTCCTACGAGATGATCTATATTTTGAGAGACGATTCGGTTTTTTCCGACCTGAATCTTTATTGTGGTTGATCGATGCGCGTACTAAATTTGAAATAAATATAAAAAAAATCGGAAGAGCCACGAAAATAAAAACTAAAACCGTATAACCCGGTACGTTAATCTTCGCTTTCGCAAATGATGTTTGATTCGACGCAAATTAAAAATGAATCACCCTGTATAGTGAAAACCGGATGTGAATACTTAACTTTCTGGAAAAAAAATGGAACGCCAACGTGCAAAATTTAAAATGATTTTAACGTTGTAATTATGTTGGTTAAATTATCTGAGGCGCCAAAACCCTGTTTACTCCAGCAGCAGTTCAAATTTAGTGTTAGTTGCATGACCTCTAAATATCTGACCATTTGCCAGCATCTACCAAAGTTTTTTTTCATACTTTCTTGGATCTGAGCAAGCACAATCATATTGCGTATCTGTTGCTGTTATGGACCTTTTTAGATCCCATCACTTTTGCCTTAGAGTTTTTTTGTAACTTATGCACTGTGCTAACTTACACGACTCAATTACCTTACTTAAATCACCCTGGTTCGAAAAAAGTAACGTGTGAAACGCTCGAAAGTTTACTAGAAATAAATTTGTGACTTTTTGCGAGGATGGCCGAGGTGGTGGCGAGGACCAGAATATAAAGGTGAAGTGTGGCAAGTTAGCGCTAGTTATGTATTGTGTTATCAAAATTGTATTCACACTTACTTGGGTCTGACCAAAAACCGCCATATTGCCCCTCTAGCACTATTATGGACCTTTTTAGTCCCGACAACTTTAATCAACTCCAGCCTCAGTATTTTTTTTAACTTGTACACTATGGCCAATTCACACAGCTATCTTACTAAATTACACTTTTAATGTTAATACTATCAATAATAATAATAATAATAATAATAATAATAATAAAACGTGTGAAGTACTCGGAAGTTTATACGGACTAAATTTGTGCTTTCTGTGAGGATGGCCGGCATGAACGTGTGGGATGAAGTAGACAGGTAAGACAACACACGATGAATACGCCTTTTTGTCAAGCGGCCAAGTGATTTTTAGAATGAGTTCTAAATTCGTCATTTTCGTATGTAAAGAGGTTAGTTTAGTGTGTATTTTTGTATGTAGGGTGACGGCTTACTAAATATACATGCAGCAAGTTCTCACGAGTTTTCTCTTACTTTCATAAATGTTTACCAAATTGATATTTATAAAAAAAAAATTGATATACATAACTTAAAAATAATCATCATGAGTAACTCGGCAAATATCCACTCAAAATTATTGGTGTTACACGGATTTTTAAAATAGCTGGAATGACTATTTCAAAAGCCCGTGTATACTGCTTATTTATCATTGTGATTTTTTAGATTTCCGTTTAGAGTCAAGTCAAAACCCATAATGGCTTTTGCCTATATAGATAAATGTCATGTGAAATTAAGACCACTTATAGAACTTCAAAGTTACTCTCCGGGTTTATCAGCTCCAGGAAGTGGGTGTTATACAGTATGTATTTAGGGTGACAACCCGGGTCCCACTTACGGTTCTTGACTCAAATCTAATTTATGGATCCTGGAAAGTGACCTCAAAAAGTGTTAAAAATAACTTTCGCTTAAGAAGACTATTTTCACACGCATAAAGGTCTTTTATTTTATTTATATAATAAATAGATATACTGTTAATATTTAATCATTGGGCAATGCAAATTCCTTTATCTAGCATAAATCAGGTCATAGTAAATATTTTGAAAACGTTGGGAAATTTAAGTAGGCCTTCCAATTAGTATTTGTGATTTTCTATATAGTTCTGGTGCGCATAGCAAAAGTTAAGTAAGGTATTATTTACTATGTTGAATATTAGCACAATATTTTACTTTTTTAAGGCGAAGGTGAATGGCAAAATACTGTTATGCATTATTAAATTTCGTTTCCCAGTGGGCAGTCTCTTAACCTTGACCTAATGAGTGTTCTGTGCGTATGTTTTATTCACCTCATTTTTCATTAGCTAAATAAACACGCCCATGTTGATGTCATTTTTTCTCTCTAAATCTCTCAAAATACTTCACACAGTCATTCCATTGCTACTTCTTTTCTCGCACTTTAATAACTTCATACAGTTTATAATAATTCTAGTTTTAAGTACGTGTTTCTCCAAATAAAAATGACTGGCTTGGTTTCTAAGAAAATATCCCCACTGGGTATAGCAGCTGCTCATGTGCTCATCGTCCATAAGATCCAAATAAATAAAGAGCAGAAAGCTTCATGCTGTGTTCAAATAATATATATACAATAAGTTTTCCGACTAAAAATAGAATTTCCAAGTACCATTTGTATGAACCAAATTGTTCACTCTTGCATTTGTTGAGCGGACAATAAACCTTATTTGCATGTCTCAATAGGATGCTTTAAATTCCTTTTTTATTAGTGGTAATGAATACACCAAATAACCATTAATATGATGAATAATAATCTTAGTTATGCAATTTTCCAGGTTCGATTAAAATTTTGCTCGCCAACAGGACTTACCTGTTTGTAATGAAAAACTGCCTTTGCTTTGAAATATTTTTAACCAGATTCCAACAATTCTTAATGTAGCACATTATTCACTTCTTAAAACGACCATGTTATTAGAAGAATACAACCATGCTATCAAATATTTACGCCGCGGTAAACTGATGAGCAACTTTTTACTTGTTGTAAGTAAACATGGGTATGGGTACGTAAGTCCAACGTGTCACTTGCAAACTTAATTGCTGATTAACTGAGTTAGAAAATCTATTAATTTATTTTTTTAATACTCCAAGAATATATTTATTAGTGTTGTTCCCTAGATGGACAGCTTAATTTTTAATTGAATAGTTCAATTGAAATTTTTAATAAAAGTGCTGGCGTAACGACGACAGCAGCTCATTATAAATATGAAACTGCCACATATATCGTCATAATTATGTATCGAAAAGGAGAGATTTTTGAATAATTTAAAAAATTTCCATACAAATTTCTCGACTCTGTCCTCTATACTTATCTAAGTTTTCTTTAAAAAATGGTGAACCTGGAATTTAATAACCCAAACACAACTGTGGAGCGTAATTCCACCATCATTTAAGTATCATTGCCCTTCAACTTTAATCTAACTTTCTTTTCAATATGACCGTTGGGGCCATACGTTTCATTTTCGTTGCAACTCTCGTTTAAATCTGAACCTTTTGGTACCCACACCTAATTTTTCGCTGAAAATTCCTTTATTCTTAAATTGTTATAGCACTCTCATCAGTTTCGGTCTAAGCTCCTTTACATTAGAGCTTTAGAATAATTATATGTCTCAGTTGCCCTTTAATTAGTCATAGGGGCTGGATGTAAACATCAGTAATGGGCTCTCTGCTTAGTTTCTTACTTTTGCTTTGAGCATCAAATCTGCACGTAGGTCGTTTCAATTTTATTCTTTCGCACAAGTATCATGGAAGTTTGTCACAGTTGCAATTGAGTTTCGATTCTGTCTTAGCGTCGATGGTGTACGTGTCAGTTGACCATCATCTTAAACATTATGGGAGTGTACATTTTCCTTAAAGTTTCATTGCAGTTCCAGCCGAGTTTGGGATCAGTTCAAATGTAACGACGTCAAAACATTTTAAATGTCCCGCATTATCTAAAATCATTTGCGGATATAATGCGTCACATTCTAATTGATCGTTACCTTTTCAATGTACGAAGGTTATATTATAGTTTTGGCGTATAATAATTTATAAATTAAAATGTTGTAATATGTAGGTGTAATTTTAAAGTTTGGCTTTGCAACGTACATAACAAAATTATTTGATACACCGAGTGAGCCATATTGAGTTAGGAATGTATGAAGGGAGCCGTATAGAGTGAACCATCACAACGTAAGTGAATTTCATAAATAAGTTGTCATTGATGCGACATTTGAATAATATTGATTGTGCTAAATGTACCTTTTGTTCGACATTATCTGAACCACTAGGATAATTAGCATTGGTAAATACCTAGCGCGATACGCAATATAATGATGTACAGTGTTTTAAGAAACTGCATATACGTATGAGTGTTCGACCCCTTAGTTACCGATGACACAGAGCGTGTCGACTTTCCAGTTTCATTTCCTTTTTCATTCACTGCTATAAATGTTTTCACATTTTTACTCCAAATTTGAGCTAATGGCCTCTTACTTATGTTATTTGCGTTATAATTTCCTAAAACCATAAGTGTATTATAGACACAAAAAGCTCGCAAATCTCAAGACCATCATTTTTCAAATTCCACTTAGGGGGGTTTTTGTATGTTAGAGTTCACTTATGGTGACTCGCCCTGTACCGTCATTCCCGGTATACAATGTGTTTAAGAAACCGGCGCCTACCATGAGATTTTAGAAGCGAAAAGAGGGAAGGAGTTGGCTAAATTAGGAAACAGTTGCGCAATTTGTCGTTTTGCATGCTGCTTCGAGATTCGACATCAACCATTCGTTTTTCCTATATGTCGAATTAAAAACTACTAATCACAGAAAGCTGATAAGGGGGCAATTATGCCTTAAAAGTTATCTGGGGATTGGTTTAAATTTTCTTATCTAGGCCGGGTTTATCGAATTTCTTATTCATAATTTTTAATTTGTTATTTCACAATTTCTATTCTTAATTCGTAGTTATGCCAATTACCCACATTGATAACTGGTTAATTGGCTGGTTCACCACAGTTATTTTTTTAGAAGAAACTGTTCCAACCCATTATTTTAAGTAACTTTCCAGTGAACATTGTTGCAAGAGGTGGCTTCAAGGAATTTGTGTCTATTATTTCTAAAAAAAATCCTTTGTTTGTGTCAATAACTATTTTTAATCCTCAATTAGTAAATGAAAAAATTGAAAATTCTGAAGGTTATGCATGAATAAACCTAGCCTAACGCCCCAATGAAGACTTGAACAAAACAGTGTAACAACTACATCGAAAAAGTTTCACGTCCAGCTCTCACTCACCGTGATTTCCTGAGGAACCTGTTTCGAACCATTTGCAACTTCCCATTGTCGCTCCCTTCGAATCCCTGCACGAAACACAACATGGCAGTGTCTGTCATGCACGCGACACTGTGCTGTTTACGCATGCGCGGCTTTCGGTCCAGGATCGGCGTGGCGTCGTTGCAAGGGCCATCTTTGATTGGCGCGATTTGCAACGAAGGCACGTGGAGAGACAAGTTGGTCGGCCGATGACCTATTGTGATGGGTTTCGATGGCAACCGCGCGAAGTAGATTTGGCAAGGATGATTTTTTTTTTTTTTGAGATATGTTCACATGATTTTTATGTGGTATTCATGCAAAAACACGGTGATATAATAGATGTCAGTTAATCGTGAAAATTGGGCTTGAGTCAAAAATGGTTACCTGATGCTGGTGTGAAATTAATTACATTTTATCTAACTTTTCCACGTTGTGTATACAATAGTAATTAACCAACATATTGTTTGCAAGACAAATCAATAATCCGCTTCTATTTCCAGTAAAATAACCTTGTAGTTTTTGCAATCAATCATACATCCGGAGGACAAAGCGCACTAACCACCCCTCGTACGTGTTCCGGAAATCAAGAGGGTTGTCGTCGCCGTAAAAACAAACGAACATGGGGGCTGTTGCCAAGTAGTAAAAACAAAAACGAAGCGTTGTCCGGTTGCGGTACCGGCCCGTCTGCAGACCTTAATGCCGACACGATAGCTGTTCAACTGTTAACCTGACTTCGAAGTTACTGCCAAGCCTGTCCACGCGACACTACAATGTTGCCAGATTAGTCACCCTCTTCTGTATATACAACATATAGACTAGCCATATCCTGTTTTATTATGTGCCCCCTTATTGTTAGGCGGCTCAAATAAGATGTTTATCCATTTATCTTTTTCCAGCTTAGATTAAGTGTTTTTTGTGCTTTTATACTTTTGTGAAGGCCCACGAAAATCGATTAATATGATTTTTCCGTAGTTAAATTTTTTACTTAAAAGGGCCATTGCTGGAGGCACAACGGCAACATGAAAAACGGTTATTTCCCTCTCCAGATTTGATCGGCTTTCCACCGAAGATTCGCCACCATGGAAACCTAACGACGGCGGATTTTTCACAGCTGATCGTCTGGTGCTGCTGCAAATTAACACCTTCTTATTTGATGATGATTGTGTCTTTTTCGATTAATTCATATGGACAAATGAACACTCTCCTCTTAAATTCCAAAGAAATATTTTCAACTCGACGGAAATGAGGTGATAAGTTTGGCAGTGGCGCTTTTAGAACAGGTCATACACCTGCTTGTGTATCTTTTAAAATTAAACCAGTTGCACTATGCGACAGCTAATTTTGCCTATTGCGGTGTTTATTAATAGTTGATGGATATGCCATTCAATTGAATGTCGTATAGTTTGGTTTTATCCAAACGTAGAACTAAATAATGTCAATAAAAAATCGGTTAATTTAAAAAATAACGATATCTTCGAAGACTCATAATCATCAAAAATCCCGGCAGATTTCAAAAATCGCATCGAAAAGATTTTTAAAAGATAACGAGAACTTCACGCGAATGTGCGACGGTTAAATCGTTTTCAGGCACTAAGGCCTGATTGTACAAGAGCGGCTTAAGTTGTACTCAACTAAAGCTTTAGCTCACTTAAACCCTCCCATAAGGAATCTATCGTTGTCAAAATTATCTTTAACCGTGACAGCAACGCTGTTCCTATGGGAGAAGTTGAGGCTTAAATTGAGCACAGTTTAAGTCATATTTCCACTTTCGGGTCTAAGAGATTTTGCGGGAAATCCATGGGAAATCTCTCTTCAAACATGTCCAAAACTATCTAGAAAACCACAAGAACTATAAAATTTCCTTTAAGATATTAAAATTCTCAAGTAACTTCTATGGGTCGTCACCTAAAGATGCCGCACAAATTTTCAGAAATATTCTTCGGATCAAAATAAGAAAAACACCCACAAACACCCTCTTAGAACACTTCCAAACATAAACCCTATCCTAACATCTTATTCCCTTACCCCCTGCATTAGTCCCTCTTACACAACACCTAGTTTAAGAAAAATTGCAAATAGTGAGACTCCAAAATGAAATGTATACACTCAAAGGCAGAAAGACCAAAAGGTCGATAGCCTATTTCTGAAGAAATAAAAATTTTGTATATATATATATATATATATATATACACAGGGTTGTTCACGCTATACGGCGCGGAATATTGGGGCTAAAATACGAGGCTTTCAAAAGGTTTCACTTTTGGGCTATATGGGGATCTATTATGGCTATTTTTCGTATAAGAAAAACATTGCCAAGCATATACAGGGCGTTAAAAAAGCAATCCCAATGTTTTTCAAAGTGTCCTGTGTTTCTGACAAATATTGTGTGATTGGGAGTATACCGTTCTAGGAAATGACATTCTTAAACTCTAACGGCTTCAAACTCATTATTCCTAACAAAACAAGAAATAAAAAGACATATCAGCACATTCTTCGAAGGTAAACATTGTTAAATGCTTTCATCAAAGGACGCGATTTATTAAACGCCATTAAAATACAATTGGGCACTATAGGCTACCTAACAAGACAATTAAGTCACTTCCTACTTTTATATCCATAATATTAAATAGCATTTTCTTTGGCTTCAAAGAAATTATTACATGACTTTTCTTTGCTCTTACGCTTTACTGTCTAGACACTAAGATGGATGCATTACAGCCGAGTTTGTGTCATTAGTAGTTTTCTAACGCATCAATTTTTTTTTAATTGGAAAAAAATCTGTTTTACTCCTCGAAAACAAAGGTTGTGCTTAAAAAATAAATCATCAATGAATATCGCCGAAATTAGAAATTTCCCACTTTTAGCCTTACGCGATGATTAATTTAATTTTGCATTAATTTGGTCAAAATAGCGGTCAAAGGTGAGCTCAAACAATACAATACCCGTTTTAATTGCATTATTTGTATCCACTTAAGTAATATCGCACCGATGCAAACATTGAATAATTTATCTGAAAATCACGTTCTATCTTAAAAGATGTTTGTGTCATTTATGTTATATTAATATCCTTTAAGAGCGTTAACACACAGATAAAATAGACCGATTTTTAACTTCTGGTCGATATCAAGCCCCGTGACAGTCGTTGATATAGTGGAAAAATGTGAATAAATTCAAGAAAAACTTACCTGTTACGGTTCAACATTTTATATTTTACTAGATCTTACCCATTGTGCTCTACGATGCTGCTAGATCTTTGAGCCTTAAAACTGCTTCTAAAGAACCGTCTTTGCACCGGCAAACTTAACCTTCTCTTGAAAGTTTGGATTAAATTTCGCCTCAGTTCATAGTCACTACTACATTCACTATCACTGTCACTCATTTTGACGCGTTTTGAAAGCTGATTTCCATTCTTGTCCCATACGTTCTCAATAATTTTCACGCATTTTTTGGCTTTGCCTTTGAGAGTTTGCTCGATAACCTCGTGCATTTCTGGCTACATTTCGATAAGAAATGACAGAATACAATAATTAATTGAGAAAAAGTATTGTTTCATAGTAGTTGGTGAGCCGTGTAAACAAGTAAATTAAATGAGCAGCCGTTGAAAGTCTTCGAATACGAGGGCATTACTACTGCTGGTTTATGAGTATTGTGTGATGAATCTTAATTAGGTTTTGTAGGTGTTATATTAATTAATTGCTAGGCAGAGAGGCATGCGATTATCATTTGAAGATTGGCATTTTGTACAAGTTGAGATGGAATGTTTGTTAGAAGTAAGTAGACCTCGTATTCATTTTCTACGGCCACAATGATTATTTTAATATTTTTAACAATCATTGTGTAAAGGCCAAGGTATCTCTCAGTATCAGATTTCGATTTAGTTTTTTTCCTGACCGGATCACCAATCAAATTAGCATTTCTCGATTTCTGAATACTGACCTGGGAACTTTGAAATCACCATCGAAAAATTAACTACACAATTATCACTATCGACCTAACAGATTATCATTCAGTCACCTAGTTGACACTGAACCCTCGAACAACAGCTTCACCTTATTGATGAAAAGCACCGTACTGACGACGGAACATAACAGTGATAACCTTTCTCGCATTTAATATTCGACAAATAATTCCTATTTGTTCTTTGATATTTCCATTATGTAATTGTAATTAACGTTACGCTAAGCACACACTCTATATCGGTGAAATGTAAACTTACCCATTAAGGAGAGCTGGGTTAAGGGTCCTTAAGTCATGGGGGGGCTCGTCGTCGGTGTCCGGAGGAACCTCTACCAAAAGAGGAGTCGGTGGCTGCCTGTAAAAATAATGATTCCTGAAATGATTGAGTACATGTAAGATTAATGAACATTTATTTCCACACTAACACCCTATTTAGGACATAAATGACACTGGGTGAAGATTTGTGATTTCTATAAAAGTTAACTCAATGTTGAAATTAACAGCACATTGGTAATTTGGCTCTAAAACATGTTGATACTTTCTAAAATTTTGATGGTGAAAATTGTTAATTTAAAAAATTGACAAAATACGTGGGATTTCTATTGCTTATATTATAGTCCCGCAAGTTTGGTGGCTGTCAATGGTATTTACGCATTCCCATTCCCATGTGTTCAACAAGTAGTAATAATGTATTATTGAAACGTGGCTTATGATTGCTTTGATAATATTGTATCAGAATTTCAAAAATAGCTTGTTTTCACTTAAAAATGACGTCCCCGTTATGAACCTCGTGCATTGAAAATAATTATTTTAATGGTAAAATAACCGAAGGTCGTAATGTATAAATTTACAAAAATTCTTATGCTTTATTATAATACGAAATTGTTCATGTCATCACTGTTGAATATCATTGAGAACCTTCTAGCACTTTACTGCATTTCAATTAACCGGTGATGTAATGATCCATTGCCGCTTTTCACGACATACAGTACGACACCGAGCTATAGCCGACGCGTAGGCCAACCCCATAATCTACACCGCTGTGCGAAATGTCGTAACGTATGAGAATTGTCCCAGAAGTGGCCATTTAACACTTACAGCAAAAAAAAAATTGCAAAATATTACATTCTTTTTCAACATAGTCTGCTTTAAGATTGACACACATTTGCCAGCGATATTCTATGGTTTCTACACCCTGTTTATAGTAAGAAGCTTTGAATGTTTTAAAATAGGCATCAACCTCGGAGCCCACCTCTTCATTATTGGCAAGTTTCGTTCCACCGAACTATTTTTTCAAGTTTGGAAATATAAAATAATCTGAGGGGGCTAAATCTAGCGAATAGGGTGGGCGAGGAAATAGTTCGAAACCAAGTCGATTGATTGTGGCCATTTGCAATGACGGCAGTGTGGGCTGGTGCGTTCTCTGGATGAAAAAATACTTTCTTTTTTTCCAAATGTGGTCGCTTTTTTTCTAATTTCTACCCTCAGACGTTGCAATAAATTTGAATAATATTATCTGCTTAGTGCTTTTCTTTTAAGGAGATAGTCAACGAAAATTATCCTACGTGCATCTCAAAAAAACAACTGACGTCATCTGCTTTCCTGCAGATTGGACAGTTTTCGCCTTTTTGGGAGACGATTCTCCACCTTTAGTCCATTATTATGACTGCTTTTTCGTCTTAGGTATGAAATGATTGACCCATATTTCATCCATGGTTATGAATCCACGCAAGAACTCGGCCTTATTGCTGCGATACTTTGCCAAATACTCCCTTGAGGCATCCTCACGACGCTGTTTTAGTTCAATTGTGAGGAACCGCGGCGCCCATCTTGTACACAGCTTTCTTATATTCAACTGTTGTCTTAAAATCTATTATTCACTACTTTTTGAAATGCCTATCTTGCAGTACAGTTTTGTGGATTTTCACCATGCTTTCTGGAGTGGTCAAATCTGGAGTGTCGTTGGATCGACCACTGCGGAGCTCCTTTTGGCAGTTCACACGACTGCGTTTAAACTACGCCACTCAATATTTTAGAGTTGTAAACGAAAGACCAGACACCCCCAGTGCAGAATCTAACTTCGCTTTATATTGGATGGCCTAAGATCTCTCAAATGGAAGCATTTAATCAAATGGAAGCATGATCAAATCACGTATCGATGACCAGTTTTTTTATGCTCACGAAATCGTTAAAGACGTTCAATAAAAACGACTCCAAAATAAACACAAATTAATGTAGGACCCTCAAATCGTAAACATAAGTTTTTATGGCTGGGTCTTTGCACTATTGGCTAATTTTTAACAAAAAAAAATCACCATCTATGTATTAGGTCTGGTATTTCTGAGACCATCCTCGTATAAGGAAATAAGCTGATTTATAAAAATCGTGTCTCTCTTCCTAATTTAATCATTTCTAATATACGATGGTGATTTAATTAACCAAAGAGAATAAATCGTTGATTAACAACAGCATTTATTTTTCACATTTCTAGCACATTGGCAAAACTGATAGACATCTTGCTGTGGGGATGAATGTCACACCGCAGATTTTTGATAACGAGGGAGCAGATCGTTTGGCCTTACTGGATTCTGGGAAAGTGCCGTACGAGCTTAACTCGCTCGTGGAAATCTCCAGGAGCCTCCCCGTCACTGAGATCGATGACGGAGCAGAAATTCTTGCACCCCTGGACAACTGCCCACGGGATGCGGCAGGTTAGGAAACATTTAGCCGAGCCAAATGCCGAGCGGACAAGGTTTTTTCTTCGGTTTGAAACAAAGAATATCAAGATGGTGGCCGGATTACTGACTAAGTGCTGTCACTTGTCAGAATATCAACATCTGATGGACATGGCCGGGGATAACGAGTGCAGGAGATGTCTTGAAAATAACAAGAACTGTTGTTCAGTTCTCGTGCTTAAATGCAACAGATGAGACAACCTATCCTATTGTCCAACGAGATAAAAGGACTATATCTCAATAGACTTGTTGACGAGAGTATTGTAGTATCACGTGGGACGAAACGGGTCATCGGACACTGTGGCCTTTTGTCATACAGAGGCTTGTATTTTCAGCTGAACTCAATTAAAGGTGAGTGCAGTGAAGGCAAAAATAAACTGTAAATCGTGCAATATCTTGACGACATGGTGAACTTACTTTTCCCGTGTAATCTAAGAAATACTGAGAAAACCAATGGAGACGTAGGGCTCAAAGGGGACTTAGGAAAATGCCCGAAGAGAAAGTGAGGGTGCCAACGTTGAGCACTTTCTAAGCATCGATATTTCTGAAATTCGTTAACAAGCCGTCTCTGATGGTAAAAAAAACTAATTTCCATCAACCCTATTTTGTCTTTACCCCCATACGTATTCGTTTTTTTTTTATTTTAATGAAGTGAAATTTGCCACGATGCTGTTAATAATTTTATCATTAGCCCATGTTACACGAGTTGATAAACATTAAATTTTGGCTTTGTTCCATAAAATCACCATTTTATCTTATCCAAGTGGAATTCGAGCGAAATTTTCCGTTTATGAAAAATGCAGTGTTCCGCCTTAGATCCATATTTGGCAGCTGGCCAAAGCTCCTTTGCAGAGATTGGCACAAATTGTTACCTATTTAATAGCACCTGCCTTTTCAATGAAAAACGACTACAAAAACTTCTGTAGAAACTTATACCTACATATATTAATATTTATCAGTAATTTTAGAAACTTCATTCATATATTGTGCTTTGGACTATTCGAGGAAGACCCATTAGCCTTATATTAAATACATCTTTCTTGGGTGAATCGGCAATTTCCTGGAAGATTACGTCATAATAGGGAGCAGATTTCACTGCGGAGCAAATTAACCTAATTTTTTTAAAAATAGAGCCACCGCAGAGCCGGTTGTTTCGCTAATCACCTAAGGGGGCGGTTTTGTGGGCGGTCTTCACGAATTTTGCCCCGAATCACGACAGCTGTAATGGTAAAAAAATCAGTCCCATCATACCATGCGAACTCTTGATGAGATTCCGATGAGGAGCTGTCGTCGGAGTCGCTGCTGTTGCTGGCTTGACGAACCGTCTTCTTTCGCCTTCGCAATTTTTTGAAGATGCGTCCCATCAGAAATTTTGAATATTTTTGATGTTGCTCGTTCAAATGTATCAAAAAACGAACACCCGCGGCACATATGGTGATGCGACTGTGAAATATTCGCCGTTTATTTTTGTCGCATTGAAAATCATTCCGAATTAAACTTGAAATGCCGACTAGGAAGTGAGCTATCAAAGTCTATATTAATATTTACTGCTGTGGCCAATTGTAATGAGTCGTAAAGTTTTTTGCTGCGTGTTTTTGTTATTGTTAGCGTGCACTATCAGCTTTTGCACCTAAGTTAGCATAATTTATCACTGTGTCGCATTTGCGCTAAGTGGCTTAAATTGGCTTAGTAACCTTACGAGTGCTTAAAGATACGATGGACAATCCGGTGTATGTACAGGGTGAGATTTGTTACAGCAATATTAAAATTTCAATAGCAGACTTGCCTGCACTTGCCAGTGCCTTATGCTCAGGATTCTCATTAAGTTTGGCATCGTAACAACATGCATTACTCAAAATGATAGTTTAGCTGTTCGTTCAAATAAAAGTCCCATCTTAGGTGCATATCTATACGTAAGATCAACCTCGTATTATCTAATAGGTACCTAAAATTTGAAATTTCGCATCGCAACATCAAGCCCAAAGAGCAAAAGCTAATGTTCATCGTCATCCCTATATCGTTGTGATGCAAGAGAAAAGGCAATCATAATTCATAAATCTACATACCTTCGCCTTTCCACTGCAAAAGCTCAGTCGAACCGAAAACCGACGACCCTCGACAATAGATCGAACAATTTTTCGACTTTTAGGTCTAGAAACGGAAGATGGTAGAGTATTTACTACCAAATCGAATTTCCGTGCACGCCTATCGACTCTCTTGCTGAACGAGTTCTACTGCAACGCGAGGACGCAGGACAAAATCCGGGCCCGGAGTGGCACTGCGTGATACACGACCCTGAATTTGCAGGGCAAGGCGTAGGAAAACTAAGGGCTTTCGTGCGGGACCTACTATCCAGGTGACCTAAAGGGTATCGCGGACATTTTATGTTGAGCGAAGGGGGCGTTCTAATGCAAAATTTAGAAATAAAAATTGCGAATCTTCTTTTCTTAGACAGTAATTAATGATTCTACTCTGTCTTCAATTATTTTTCCGTTTCTTTGCTATTTCAGTTCCCTGTCCAAGTGCCTCTTTTTCACACTCATTTACATGCTCCTGTACCTTCTTCATAAATTTCGAGTGCTTGAGACGCTCTTTCTATCCGCTCCTTTTCTCTAGTCTCATGAGGCAACCACGGAGATTTTACGTTGAGCGAGGGGGATGTTCTAATACAACGCAAAAAATTGTAGTATATTACTTGATGAGTTTATAATGAACGCTATTATCCCTGATAGTGAGGTTTGCGTAGCGAGCGAAGCGAATTGCGTAATTCTCCAGAGAAGATGCTCATTATACAGGGTGGCTACTAAATGATGGCATTAATTTCAAGGCGTGACTCCTTGTCGTGTTTTGTGAAAAAAAGTGCTAATAAACCTATGTCTTATGTTGCTTCGTTTTCGTGATACAGGGTGTCAAAGTTTTATTTTTCGTCGGTTTTTCATAAATGTTTTTGGACATTAGGGGAATATCTCGATAAAATTCGGTATTCAGGGTTTTTCCGAGACGAGAAATTCACATATAATATCGATTTTACCGCAATATGTAGGGGGCGCCATCTGCAGTAATGTTCTTGTGTTAAATTTACCCTAATGTTTTCAAAACCTTGTCTTTGTACTTCTAATAAATTACTTCTTGTTCCCTCGTCAATTTTAAACAAAAAAGGTATGCGTGGTCGAAAATTCTCAGAGCACCGGTTTTCGAGACATTGACGATTAAAAATGTCTTTGTACATGATCTCATCAATACATTTATTTATTAATTAACATTTAATAATAGCACCCTACATGTTGCGATAAAACCTATATAATATTTGAATTTGTCGTCTCGGAAACCCCTGAATACTGAATTTCGTCGAGATATTACTCTTATGTCTGAGAATATTTATGAAAAATCGGAAAAAATACTTCGACATTCTGTATTACGAAAAAAAAAGCAAAATTGGACATACACTTATTAGTACTTTTTTTCAAAAAATGTGACAAGAAATCATGCCTGAAAATTAATGTCATCATTTAGTAGACATCTTGTATGTAAGTAGGAGACTATGTTTTGTTCATTGCGAAGTATCCGTATTTTTAGCAAATTAGCTAAAAATTCCATTACAAGAAGCCCTGCCTGTTTGCCTTTGAAGGGCAAATTCTAATGCAGGTCACACACTATCGCTTATAAGTAGAGCAACTTTTTACATTCGAAATTTTTTCTGAAACAACATGAATTTCACGTAATCTACTACATTAATTATTAATTAAAATGAAAAATAAATTTATTAATATTAAGGTTTATTTGTTAAATGTTTTTAATCATTAAATTTTAAAAAATCTAAAACGTAAGGGTCAAAAATAGAACAACTAAACACAATTCTTAAATTTTCCCCTTATAATTAAATCTTTGATATAACATCCCTTATTTTTAATTAGTTCCCAACATCTGTTGTTTATAGCCTTTGATAATTTTTCACATGCTGAGTTTCGAGTATTTTAAACTCCTTTGAACGAATCCTTTATAATTGTTATTCTTTTCTCATGAACTCTCCTGTCAATTTCATCCCAAAGGTTCTCCGTGGAGTTCAGATCGGGGCTTTCAGCTGGTCAGATCAATACGTCAACGTTATATACGGTTAACCACTCTTTAATTAATTTGGAGGTATGCTTTGGGTCGTTGTCACGTTGGAACGTCCAACGAAGGCTCATATTTTCTTCTGCCTAAGACAGCATGTAATTGTTTAGAATATTTTTATAAACATATTAACTCATAATACCATAAATTTTTACTAATTTACCCATGCCAAACCCTCCGAAGCACCCCCAAATTATAATACCGTCACTTGCATGTTTAACCGTCGATTTGGTATATTTCGATTAAACCGTTCATTAATTGGTCTTCCGATCTAACAAATTTTGTCTGATTTGAACAAGCTGAATCGACTGTCATCTAAAAAAAGGACAGTTTTTCATTTTTCACATCACTTGTTCACATTTCGCAAAACGCAATCTAGTTTTCCTATTTTTCTTTAAGATGAAAGGCTCCTTTGTCGATTTTCTCTCGTACAAACCGGTGCTTCTTAAACTTCCTTTTATGATACTCACTGATACTGAAACACATAAGTCTTGTTATATGCGACTTGCACTCTTGAACTGATCCTGGATGTTTACGGTTTTCGACCACATTTCAAAGTCATCTAAAGTTCTTCTATTTTCAAAGAGAGATCTATTTTTAAAGGAACCATCTTTGATATTGTTGGTTTATTTAAATTTAAATTTTTTGCAGTTTTACACTGCTTTTCACTTCTTTCAAATTTTGTATGATTTTTTCTTTTAACTAACATGATAAATGAATACTAGTTGATATCTTGAAATATTTTCAGTCAGTGCTGTGAGAAGCAAAGTCCATATCACACAATAATATAAATAAACAGATTGTTTGCTCTACATATAAATCCTACGAAAACCAAAATAGTTTGAAAAAAAAGGACATACATATACTAAATGTATTGCAAATATATACATTTGTACCTTTGTAATATTTAGACAAACAAGAAATATATTTCATTAATTTAAAAAAATATATTTTTTGAAAACATGCTTAGTCTGAATTTTTCATTAGTTGCTCTACATGTGAGCGACAGTGTAAGTAAATAAACTTGTTTTGATTTTCTAGGGGCTTACTCGTCTCTTGGATTACTTTTAGACATTCACTGATTTATTTACATCGTAATGCAAGCAGTTAATGAATGAATGATATTCATCGGTCTTTGGCAGTATGCCGGAAATCTTCAAGGAAATATATTGAAAACGGTTAGAGGCACGAGGTTTCTCGCAAAACACCTTTTTGATGTTCGAGAGGTCAGAGTATCAGAATTCCTAAAAATATTTATGTTATCGACACCGAGAAGAAGTTAGGATGATTCTTAATACGTCGGTGAGGAACAAGTGACCTCACCTATCGGCAAAAGAGATATTTGAAATGGATGTGTGGTACCCAAAACACCCCAAAGAGCAATTTCAAGTGAATTACAGACAATTTACAGTAAAAATATTTTAACTCCCTCCCGAACGAAAACAACTAGCTCTTGAATAAAACAAGTTTAGCCGAATCACTTTATTTTTTGCTCTCTAGCGCTCGATTCTTATTGTACCATGGTCTCTGGAACACCCTATAGAACCATAAACAAATTATGTTTCTGTAAACAAATAATTCTCTTCTTTATCCTTTATTATGTTCCTCTTTTGTTCTCTAAAAGCATTTTCATTTGCACTGCAAGTGTACTCGGTCTCATTCTAATTCATTTTCCTACGCTAATGGCGTACTCCTACACAATAGGGGTTCCCTGCATATTCCTGTATGCGCATTGTGGGTGTAAAAGAGCGACGCTCTTTAGAGTCAAGTATTCGAATGTAAAATAATACAAAGCTCAGTCTTTCCTAATAAAGATTAAGTTAAAAATAGACTTTCCTATTTTCTAAGGAAATGCCATAAGGCCATTATTAAGCAACACTTTAATGATGACTCTCTTAGGAAAATGTAGAAATTGAAATCCTAGGATCATGAGGTTTATCGAGAACCAGTCGAATATGATGTGACTACTTACAGACATAACTGAGCGGGGCTTTCGGCATTTTCCACAATACTTGTCGCAAATTTCTTGAAAAGATTTCTTCGTTTTTCTGAAATTTCACAATGCCCTTAGTCACCTTTAGATTCATCATTTTATTCTGAATTACCTTTATTTGCAGTTTCGCCTTCATTCTTAGGGCCAATACTCTTTACAAGTCTAAGTGATCCCCTCACGCTTCGACTAATCACTTTTCTTAAATTTAGAGACTTCTGCTGGTGTAGTTGACCTTCTACATCTTCAAAATCTGAGCTTTCTTGCTCAGCAGCCGGCGTTTGCGCGCTCTCATTTTCTTTAGAATTTGAATGCATATATTTGTGATCATTTAGGGATTGAAGAGACTGATTGTCAGTCTCTCTAAAAGTTTCGGAATAGACTTAAATTGAATTATTTGTGTTCCTTACCTTTCATCTAGTCTGGTGTCACTTGAGTTTCGCTTCAATTTCTTGTGTTGAGGATGGGTGTTTAAGTTTTCCACGCTTTTGGACAAGTACAGTACAGCCTCTGGGTTCAATAGCACTTGTGGTTCGCAATCATTTTTTGGTAAATCAACTAGTTCAAATTCGTCTTCTTTATCACTCGCCTCAGTCTCAGGCGGAGGGATGCAAGAGTTTGTTGTGCCAGTGTCCTTTGAGATGGATTTAACGAAATTATGCATAGTCCCTTTAAAGATTTTCCCAAAGTGTTTGCTTTTGGGTTCAGAGGTGCTGTCTGGTTGTTCCATCGTTGCTACTTCAAAACTTACTTACATCAAAATACTTTTTTGAACTTGTTTGAACTGCAGCTCGTAGTGTTCATAGTTCCCCGGTTTTCGCTATATATCACGCGCGATCTACAGACATATAAAATGCGATTTACACTAGACGAAAAATGCTTTGTTATGTGGTTTTACCTATGTGATGACAAATACATCACCAAGGTTCGTTTCGTGTTAAGGCGGCAATAAATTGCTTAATCATCAGGGCGTTTTATCAGGTGATGATAAAAGCGGTGATAATACTCAACCGTGTTGTTTAACATGTTACTGATTATCTTAAACTTAAGCTACACAGAAATTCGGAAGTTGGATAACACTATTAATAGTTCCTGGTAATTGATGCTATGTAGTACATGCTAATCCATTTTTTTTTTTTAATTTGACTGGTCAAAGTGTCTAAAGGTGACCGGTGCAAAGGTCTTAAGTAACAATGAGTAACAAAGCAACTTAGTGGTTTTTTGGCGTCTAAACTTCCCGTTCGATGTGAACAAAATTGGAAATACAGACGATAAAAATTGATAACAATGACTGCAGGTCAAAAGCCCTTTTTTCTTTTCTTTTACAGTAAATGAGCAAGTTCATATTAAGGTGCGTTTAGATTTGAGCACGTCCGTTCTGAGCATACGCGCACAGCCAATTTATTTTCCGACGAATGAGCTGATCGAGCTGTTTGCAAACACGAGATGAATTAATAATGGACCACAAAATAACAATGGCTACGTTTATTGTTATGCATGTTTTAATTTAACAGAAAGAAAGGAAATTTGAAAACCTAGAGATCGCAGTTTGTGGAAAACGCCAATATTTGGCAGGGACCAGTCAATTTACTAAGTGATTTAGTATCAGAGATTACCTAGAAATTGTCTAGTTTTGCGATATTTCGTTTATTTACAAGTTCATGCTATGAGTCATTCTTTGTTTTGGGATAACCCTCTGAATGCGTCATATCCCACAAAATAAGCACCTCTTCATAGTCTCGTAAAAGTATAAAAGCTGTATTACTACTTTACTGCATGGGTAAACGAAGCTCCTTTTCAATACAAAATCCTGTGTCCAGCCTGAACAATCCGTACCACCACCAACTGAGCATCCCGAGTAAACTGGGCATTCGTGGGGTGACTAGTTCTTTTGAGCGTGTACCTGAGACTGAGAGCAACTGAAGAAAGTATTGAAGATCATTCCTGAAAAAGATTACTCTGACTGTTCCGAAGATTGAACAAAGGTGATGGTCTAAGTGCATTGTGTCGGACGGAAAGTACTTTCAAGGCGATGAAATTTATTTGAGAGAATAAATAAAGATTTTTCGTTATATAAATAAATTCACCCTATTTCTTGATCACAGTACTATAATACATTGCACATGAAACTGATAAAAGGAAGTAACTATTCATGAGCGCCTTTAAGAGGTTTCTACAAACCCGAAAGATGAGATTACCTGCCGCACGCTATATTACATGGTTGAAAAGAGGAGTTCTTGAGTGGTTTGATTGTGTTAAAATTCTATCAGTTTATCAATAATTTGATTACTGCTATTATCGGTTTATCACAAAATACTATTACCTATGTTAATTGCACACACAGTCGTAAATTTTGATATGGGAGACATAAACTTGAACGATTATGAGCGTCTTAAGCCATGATTCAGACATGAGTTATCTAATAAGCAATTAGTTGGATTAAGTCTTTAATATTTAATATAATTCCATTTGAATCTGTGCCAAGGCTCTAATGTTGAGAATGGCCATAAGAACTAATGCAACTCCAAAGATATTTTTTAAACATTTATTCCGTTGATATTTATATACAAAGTTAGAATATTAAAAATGAGGCATTGCTAAATTCCAACAAGCGACCTTAATAAAATAAAATTTACTATAATTTCGGTTAATTTAACTTCTTAAAAATTAGGTTACTTTAGCCCTTAAATCCACACTTAACTACACTATAAGTGCATGGCAGAATTAAATTTAATGCTGCTTGTAGGAAACACCACTAAAACAAAACTAAAAGCAATTACGAAAGAAGGTCATGGTGTAATCTAAAGTACATTATCCTATATTAAAGTGTTATAGATCATAGAGCCATGAGTTCAGGCTCAGAAACTTTTCTAATGTTGCCCCCATCCCTCTCTCCAGGAATCTGCGTATTCTGGCAACTCAAATTTGCACAAACTCGAACTCTCCTTATAATAATATCCCCAGGGGTTGAGAAGGCGTACGGCCCATGTCGCTTTGCCCTTTTTATTCGTAAATATAGCAGGTGTGTTTGATCAAAACGAGTTAAATCACGTATCAAATTTACGGTGATTGTTTCCATTTAAGGAAATTAGCATATTGAAGGTAACGGAAGTTTAAGGTCGATATGTGCGTCTATTGACAATAAGTGGACAAGAAAGATTTGTTACATCCATTTCCCGTTGCACCGCAAATGCAACAAGAACGATTGAAAAATTGTGCCACGTATCGTTGTCCTACGTACATACTACGAAGGGCCGGTCAAATATGTGGAATAAGGGCAGTAATTTTTTAAACAATTTTACCAGCAAACGAGGTTTCAAGTAAAAGTTACAATGCCCATTTTTTGTCACTTTTTGATGATATTGAACTTTCTTTTATCCCGTAACAGTCCAACGAATTCCAACTTTTGTTTTTCGGATGTGACTTATCAAATTTTCTGGAATTAGATCAGAAAAAAATCGGAAAAAAATGACTTTCCTTATTTTATTAAAAAATTAAATTCGATTAGAAAATCAAAATAACAAATTACTGCTTACGAAAATTAGTCATCATTCAACGTTCAAACCTTTTTCACAAAATGTCTGCCGTCCTTATCCAAACGCGGTGCTATTCTTTGCACCACTAACATTCTCACCTGAATGTACGTGCCTGACTTGACCGATTACATTACACCGGGGGGATGCGAACCCTCAAGTGATCTATGTTATTTGACCGATCGTTGTAAATTTGATCTTTCAAATCGCCTTCAAGGAAAGAGTCGCAAGGATTTAAATCAGGCGGCCGGCAGGCCGCTCTATTTTACCAAACAAAAAGCTGGTCCTGCGTTGCTTTAAATTAAAAATTGGAATGTACGGAATGTTATTTATTGATATTTAACACATACATCGGGTATCTATGTTATTTTGCTTTTCTGATTGAGTACATTTTTTTTAAATAAAATAAAGAAAATAGTTTTCTCTAGATAATTTTCTTATCTAATCTCAATAAAATCTAATATACCTGTTTTGCGCAGATAAGCGTAGATTCGATAAAACAGCTTGGAAATAGAAGGTCACATTTGAAAAACAAAAGTTTGATTTCGTGGGACTGTTATGGGGCGAGAAAAAAGTTCAAGGTCATCAAAAAGGGACAACAAATTAGCCTTGGAATTTTTACTTTTAGCATTTTTTTGATAGGAAATTTATTTAAAAAGTTATCACCGTTATTTCATGCATAATATGACAGACTCCGTATATATGCACTCGTATAAGAAAACAGCTTTGTGGCAGATTAAAAGCTCTCTAAGCCTACGTTTCACAGTGCAGCAATTATCTATCTAATATTAAGATTAGAATGCGCAAGAATAGTGCTGGCACGTTTTTATACATTAGTTAGAATAATATAATACTAATATGTATCACAAAGAGTTTTAAATTAACGAGACCAGAAAGCTGCAACCTAATTTACTACCTACCTTTTGTTTCATTTGTAGAAAATAACGGTTACTTAATAGTGTGTTAAAATTGGGGTATTTAAGATTTTAGATTATAGAATTTGAGCTAAGTCACTAAAACCGCGGCTTATACCTCGAATCTATGCGCTATACGCAAACCCTGCCCGTTTTCGTTTTATCAAATTTGAAACAATGGAGTTTGCCAATTTGGGATAATTATATAAAAATTACTCTCCTGCCTAATCTATTTATTACTAACTAATAATCTTATATTTATACATCATCTGTGTTACAATGAAAGCCGGCTTACGCAAGCAACAAACAAGTTTCCCATACACTTTTCTAAAGTAGTGCGATCTATTGTATAAGTTCTCATGTTTGGCATGTAAATGAAATTGAGTGCATTTTGGACTCACTCCGTACACAGATTTATTACACTACATCCCTTGTAACCTACGATTACCATCCCCATTTACTCCTTCAATTTGTGCCAGTCCGCTATTTGTCTCCTTGGAGAATTGCAAACTTCTTTCCAGTGGGAAAGGGCGGAGCCGGTGCATTTGGCACCTCCTAGCTCAAGCCTTCCAATAACCTAAAGAAATTCGTAAACTACTTGGCTCTTGGGGACAAGTTCTATAAATTACTTCATTTTTAGTGACCCTATCCCAGTCCAGAAGCAAGAACTCCAGGCTGATTCCATCTAGGGACTGACCATTAGGCGGGACGTCAAAGACGAAGCTCTCGTTGAAGACGGGCATTAGAGTTCTCTTCTTCACGTGGGTCTTCTTTTTGGCGATGCGTTGACCGTTGTAGAGTAAGTAAATCTTGACGTAAGGATCAGCCAAACCTGGTTGATATTTGGTTAGTTGTATCCCGGGTTTAAAAGAAAAAACATACCGGTGACGTCCATTTTTGGCAAGTTTCTGGCTTTAAGCACAACCACAGTCAAGCGGTTTGCCGCGGGTTGCCAACACAAGGATACGAGAAGCTCCCCACGTCCTTGAGATCTTATCTAAAAAAAAGGCACTTTTTCTACACTACAGTTAGAAAAGTTAATTCAGGAAGTTTGGTTTCGAAGGAGAAAAATTCCGCTTTTCCTCCAGCTGCGAGTCGAGCATTAAACAATCCACGAGAGAAATAGCCCTTTCACCTTTTTGCAACTTAAGTTATTCCACCTATATAAACATGGCGCATTTCACTTTACGTCTACGATAGTCCGATACGCAAATGTGCAAACGCTAGTTTTTTAGTGTTTAATTTTTTAGCCGGTGTTATTCAACCGATTTCGCAAAATTTTAGGAACATGTAGACAATCATAGAAAACACTTAAACGTGAACAAAATAGGGTGTACTATTGGAAAAAAATTGTCCGGTTTCGTCACACTTTTTTGGAGCACCCTGTACAATTTGAAATATTTTCTTGAAGTACGTCCTGAGACACAGGTAAAGTATAGGCAATATCAGAGTCCTAGTTTTAGTGATAATCGAGCTATACACAATACACATGTAGAAGAAGGAGAGTGAAATGCGACACCCTGTATGTTTGTCTCTTGGGATTTGCAAGATACATTTGTCAAAATACGCAATTTATGGGACTCGAGACGCTCGCTCGTGTACCCATCTCGGTAACGTAATTTCATAAAATGATATGTGCTATTCAGAGGAACTGCAGAAGACGTTGATGGAATATTTACCTGGCGGCCCAACAAATTTGCCGTTGACATTGACTGCGTTTAGCTGACTCGAGATGGAACGTATAATTTGTAATGTTTGCTTCTTAGGATTTGTGAGGAAATCGAGGTCTTGAAAGAACATGTTTGCGTGGCTAGTGTTCAAGCCCTCTTAGCTCAATATTCTCGAATGCGGCTGTTATCCCGGAATCCCGGGAAACCCGCACATAATTTTTTTTCATCTACGTGGGTGGCCACAATTATCCGCCTCACGTAGATTTTCTTTCAATTTTCTTCACCTTTCCTGTTTTCATTGATAACCCTTTAACAATACGTAAGAAATTGCGTCACATGGAACTAGCGGCAGTGATGTGTTGGCTTTGTTGATTTTTTTAGAGCTAGAAATCAACTTTTGAAAAATAGGAAATTTTAATGCCCCGTTTTGCCCTGCTTTTTGCTATTCCTTCCGGGGGACATATGCACACTTTCTGCTCATACAATTTGAGCCCACATTTTTGTTCATTTTGCCATCATCCTCTCGTGAGTTACCTTTAGGCTTCTTGGTTGTATCTCCCTAGACAGAGCCATCTGTTGAGTCTCGATCTGCGCAATATCGACGTTGCTGAGTGCGCAAAAAACTTCCCCTATGATGTCGTCTCTGCTGTAACGATCGAAACTCAGGATGACGAAGTGTAGTGTTATACTGGGTAGTTGGTTGAAGCTGATGCCGTAGAAGGTGAAGTCTTCGTCGTATACTGGGTTGCGGGTTTTGCGCAATACCCGTGTTTTCACCTGTGAAAGAGTGTTGTTGAGAGGAGGTTTTCTCGGAGGTTCGTGGAGTACTTTGTGTTGTTTGTCGGGCAAAAGTTGCAACTTGACGTATGGGTCGCTAGATCCGGTGTTGGGATCTTTGGCCGGCAGATCCTTGCATCGAACCACGGAGACGATG